>NC_134183.1:916841-1220788 GCF_964188355.1 Buteo buteo
GCACATCTTTCTCTCTGCCCTTCGGGGATGGGTTGGCGATGCGCTCCCATGCACAGGATGGGGCTGGCTTTCCTTCAAATCAGCACTATTTTCATTTTTTATTTATTTTAAATGAACCCTTGAGGGCTCCTTGGTTTTGTTTTCTGGAAGAGGGAGAACAACATGGCGCCGGGACAGGAGCAGCCTCGGCCGCTGGTCCGGAGCTCAGTGAGGCACCAGGGCTGAGGGGCAGAGCCGGTGCTGGGAGGGCTGACGGGCGTGTGCCCCCCGAATCACCGAGGGAACCCGCCAGGGAAAGCCTGATGCTTTGGGCTGCTCCCAGGCAGCCGGGATGTACTGGCCACGCGTGGTCAGGAGCTGGCCCAGCGGCAGAGACCCGCTGTGGCGCTGCCGGCTCCCACTCCCGGGGAGATGCCAGAACCGCCGGGCGCTCAGCTCCCCTCCGAGGCACGCTCGCCTCAGCCATTTGGAAACTTTACCTGACAGAAATGAGGGCTCCGAGGTCTGCCTGGAGCCCTGGCCAGGGCTCTGCCCCCGAGCCTGCCTGAGCACGCTGCTGTGCAGACCAGCAGACCAGAGACACGGCATGACTGTGGCACGTCCCACGCATCCAGGTGCGTGTTGCACCAAGCCCCTGAACGCACGTCAGACCTGCTGCCTGCCAAGGGCTGCCCCCAACGCCACGTCCAGACCCCCGACCCAGCCCCTACAAGGGATGCAACGGGAAATCACAGCCCCCACCACTGCAGCCCTCACTGGGATGCCATCCCACTCCCTCTCCCGGCAGAGAGGGATGATGCGGTGGCCCATGGACCTGCTGTGGGGACGCAATGCACAACCACGGGTGGGCTGGATGCCTCAGGGGCTGCAAGTGTCCAGTGTTTTACGGGACCCCCGTGGCACCTCCCAGCATGCGCTCGCAGTGCAAAGCCGGGGTGCAAGCCCAGATGCTGCCACTTGGGAGAGCTGCCAAGAGGGGATGCAGGCCAGGCTGAAGCACAGCGGCCGCTGCGAGGACCAGCGAGGTCGGGTGCTCCCAGCCTCCACGGGGTCAGCCTGCGAGTGCAGTGCCAGCAGCTCCACAGCACCCCGGGAGCGGGGCACCCGTCTAGTCCTCTCCTCCCACCCGCTCCAGAATGCCCTCAAGCTGCGGCATTCATTAATTAAAAGCTCATTAGTAGTTAGTCATAGACATAAAGCAATTAGATGAAGGCACTGACGGATCTGAGCTGCCGTGAAGTGAGGGGAAAGCCCCGCACACCCGTTGGCTCAGCCGCAGGCAGTGCCCCAACGCCGGGCACAGACCAGAACAACGAAAAGGGACCGAGAGAGGTGATGGGCGAGAGCACTGCGTGGTCAGCAGGGTCCTTGGTGCAGAGAGGTCCTTGCCCACCGCCCCGGCTGCCTACACGCCATCACTGTACCACTGCTTCCTCTGCCCGAGCTCTCCTTGGGCCCTCCTGGCCCCACTGCACAGGACCAGCATCAGAATTTACTGGGACTGGACTGGGACGGGGATGCCTCTCCCAGAGCGTGATGGGTGCCGAGGAGCACGGGAAGAGCGGGGAGCCATGGGGGCTGCGCAGGCTGAGCGTTCCCAGGCAGGGGTCCCCCAACTGCGGGACCAGCTGGCATAGAGCACCCAGCACCAGCAACAACAGAAACCAAAGCGCTTTCTCCCACCACCAGCATCGCCAGCCCTGGCCGTGTCACAGCTCCCGGCCCAGCTGGCTCAGCTCACACCGTCCCCGTGTCATGTGCTGCCCCAAATCCCCGCATGCTCCCCTGTCTCTGGAGACGGCCACGCAGCCGCCTATAGACTCCTGGTTTCTTGCTCCATCTCTAAAAGACAAATGTGGTTTAAACTAACCGCAGGTGTACTGGAACCCGATATGGCTGTTATGGAGCAGCCCTGACAGGGTGCAGGGACCCTGGAGGAGTGCAGGTGGGATGTTGGGGAGGATGCCCCGGCTCCCCAGGGACACCTGGCTGAGCCTCCTCTGCCCCCAGTTAAAATTCCTCTCCATCTTCCCCTGCTCCTTCCTCCTCCAGCAGCTTGCAGGGGGGTTACTGGAGTCCCCCCCCGCACCTGCTTTGAACTCCCAAAGAAGCCGGAGATTGTACTGAAAACCTCCGCTCTGCACCTTCCCAGCACCCTCGCTGCTGCTGACCCAGATCCTGCCTCTGCCCCCGGCCGCTGCCTCCCTGCCTGCCACAGCGGCCGTGAGGTCACACATCCCAGGCAGGGGTGGGGATGTCAGCTCCTGGCTATGACATCATCAGGTGAAGAGGGGACCATGACCACACAAGGCAAGTATCTGAGACAGCAGCTGTGGCAGCCGGGAGGGGAGCAGAAATGCAGAGAATGCACATGAAAGTTTAATGGGATCTAGGGAGAAACACCACCGCACTGAAACTTTCCTTGCCCGCTGCAGGAGGGGATGGGACGGGGGCCTGGAGAGGCTTTGACCTCCAGCCGGAGTTGCCAGGGCTGTGCGGAGCAGAAGAGCAGCTGGGCCAGCACCCGGGGACGTCCTGCTTCCCCTTGAGCCATCCCTCCTCTGCCCTTCAGCCAACACGGGAATTGCCTCGGGACCCTCAGTGCTCTCCACAAAACAGAGCCCGCATCCTGCAAGATGCGTGAGCAGGGAAGCTGGCGTCCCCCCGTTATCCAGCACAAGCAAACGGTGCACAGGGACCTCCCAGCAGCCGGCCACATCCAAGCTCTGGGCTCACGGCGGGACATGCGGCAGCTCCCGCGGGGACATGTTTTACACCTGTGGTTGGGCAGGACAAACAGGAGCTTGTCACCGCAGCGGCGAGAGACCCTGGCTTCTTGCCTTCAGTCAGCGCGGCCCTTCCTAAAGCCCTTTCACTTGACAAAATATTTACATGAAATGGCAATTAGGCTCCCTAGATTTAATGAGAATTAACGTGCAGGCAGCAGAACCGCGGCAGAACAGATGCTGTCGAGCACCTCGAGCTCACAGGCCGGGTGGGCAGCGCTGGCAGGGCCGCAGCAGGTAAAACGGCTGCACCACACTCAGCAGGGTGTGCCGCACCGGTGCTGCTGGGGCCGGAGCCACAGCCACCACGGGGCCTGGCATAGGATGGAGGGCGATGCACAAATGATGGAGGGCGATGGAAGGAATGAGCACCTGCAGACTCGGGGACCCAAAATGCTGCATTCCCAGAGCCTCCCCTTCCCTGAGACCAGACCTGCTGCCCAACGGGCAGTTCCCAAGAAAATGCACTCCCCCGAGCTGGTGCAACGCTGCACACCGGCCTCGCAGGCTGCAGTGGGAGGCTTCGGCAGCAGCCCATGGGGTGCCAGTGCAAGGTGCAGGATGGAATGGTCAAGGCTGCCTGGAGGGGTTAGCACATCCCTGAGCAGGGGCGAGAGCAGGGGCATGCGCGGCACTGCTGGTGCTGGGCACAGGGCAGCCTGGGCTGGGATGCCACCGGGAGCGGCAGACAGGTGACGTGGGCAGAAGGGGAGCACCAGGCAGGAGGTGCTCTGGAAGTAGACACTCAATCCTCATTATAAGGCTTTTTAAATGCACAGACAGGATATTAGCGTTTAAACAGGCTCTAGGACTCCAGGGCAAACTTTAAAAATCATAATATTTATAGAACCCTCCTTCCACTCGCCCCACATGCTCTTTATTTCGCCTGCAATTACTGCTAATTTGAAGACATTTTGCTTTGGCATCTCAGCCTGTTGCAGTGTCGATTACTGAGCCACCCGCTGCCGCCTGCCACCGCAGCGCTCCCCGCAGCGCTCCCGACGGTGGTCACGCTCCCGCCACGCAGGGAAACCAAACCCCTCCGCTTCCTCCCACGCTCGCGACGGAGAGACGCCCATGATGCCAAGAAATGATGCTCAGCCGCTCTGCCGGGAGCAAAGCCCTCGCCTGGCCTCTCTCCCGGCAGGGCTGGGGATGCCGCTGTGCCCCACGCGATGCCGAGAGCTGGCCGTCCCGGGCTTGCTGGCTATGTGCACCGCGTGGGACGGGGAAGGGAGACCCTCGAGTGGCACTGCCCTGCCCACTGCCACAGGCAGCAAACGCATTGGGGGAGCTGTGCGTGGAGCTCCCACAGGGACGGGCACCCCGGCACTGCTGCCCCGTGCCCTGCGCTGGCTGGAGCTCCATGAAGCCACGCAGCAGCTATGGAGCTGCAAGTGGAAACTCCAGAGCAGTTTGCTTTCACAGCCATGGCAGCTCATTAAGTCCCTGGGCAGAATTAACGCCCTAGCTGGAGAAGGCTCTGCGAGCCACGACGGGCTCCTGACCGGAGGGGATCGGCGGCTGCACCGAGATCTCTCATGACAAAGCACCTTACGCCTGAAAGCTGCTTCCCTGAGAAACAATGAATTCGCATTATCCTCCTCCTCCTCCTTGTAAGCTCCTTTCCCCACATTCCCCTTCACCCAGCTCTGTCTGCTCCGCTGCTTGCTCCAAAATCCAGGGGAGCACAGCTCCCCGGAGCGTGTAATCCCCCAGGGGATGCTGCAGCCCCCCGGCCCCCCGCCAGCTTTGGGGGAGCTGGAGCAGGAG
Source organism: Buteo buteo (assembly GCF_964188355.1). Taxonomy (NCBI): domain Eukaryota; kingdom Metazoa; phylum Chordata; class Aves; order Accipitriformes; family Accipitridae; genus Buteo; species Buteo buteo. The sequence continues at coordinate 921,401 of NC_134183.1, forward strand.
GGAGGGGGTGGAAGGAGCTGGTGCCACTGGCTTAAGCCCCAGTTCGTGAGCTGGGATGTCATGGGGAGCCCCCCGGGACGGTGCAGAGCCTGATGCTTAGCCCAGCTCCTACAGCTTTGGGGAGGACGAGCCGCCCTGCGGGAGGCTGCTGGCCTCCGTCCCCTTCCCCTCCGCTCGCTGTTCCAGCCGCACCATGAGACAAGCTTGCACCCGCATTCAGCATCCCATCCCCGAGCAAAGTGCCTGGACAGACCCCATCAGATCCCCCTCCTCCCTCTTCCTGCTCAAAGCCCTTGGGATGGCCGGGGGGGTCTCGGCCGGTCCCCCGCCAGCCATCGCCCTGCATGGCTTGACAGGTCTGCTAGTGCGGGGAGAGGCTGAGCCCCCGCAGAGCCCAGCCCTCCTGCCCGGCCGTGCCCCCGGCTCCGGGCTCAGCGGGGGACAAGCAGACAGAACCGTGCGGCCCTGCAGGCTCCAAACCGCCTGAACAGGGACTGTGGTGCCGCAGAGGGACCTCGGGGTCCCCACGGGGATCTCGAAAGCCTTGGCCACCAACTTCAAGCTTGGGATACAAGTGTGGGGGCTGCCCTGGGTGGGCACCCATGCGGAACAGACCCCCCAAGCGAGAGAGGCTGGCTGCTGCTCCGCACAGACCCATCACCTGAACGCCTCGCTGCCACCACAGACCCGCAGCCCCCTCCTAGCGCAGCCCCCCGGCGCAGGGTCCGGAGCCCACCACTCACCAACCCAGCACAGCCGAGAGGGGACGGGGGCAGGGGGGTGTTTCTGTGCAGCCTCTGCCCACCCTGGGCAGGCGAGGGGGCTGCTGCCTGCGGCCAGCACGGCGCGGAGCTCGGAGGGAGCGGAGGGGAGGCAGGAGGGTGGTCGAGGGGTGCCCTCAGGCAGGGATGAGACTGCAGCGCCCAGGCAGGGACCCCCGTCTGCCTCTGCCGCTGCCCCGTTCCTCCCCGACGCCAGGCCTGCCTCCAGCATCGCAACCTGCAAGCTGCAGGGCAGCGAGCGCCTGGCCGGAGGAGGAGGAAAGCTCTCCTGGCCAGCAGCTCAGCCGGGAAGCAACAACGGCGAGAAAAGACCCAGACCCCGAGCACGACCCCGGCCGAGAGGGAGGGGAAATGCCCACCCTCGCTGGCGGTACCTACCCAAAAATACATCATCATGTCGGCAGCGGGGTGCTGAGGAGCTCCGCGGGATCGGCGGGAGGGTGGTGGGCTGCTCCCCGATGCCGGCTGCACTGGGTGCCGCTCCTCCTTGGTGGGCTCTCTCCCCTCGGGCGCTCGCTGTCCGGCTCCAGCGCCAAGGGCCGGCGTGGCCGGGTGCCCTGGGCGCTCGCCTCCCTCCCCGGCGCGGCGTGGTCACTCGCCGCGGGCCGCCGCACGCTTCAGAGCCGGCTGCCGGCGTCCAACATGCTGCTGCTGGGCTGGCTGGAGAGCGGGGGCCGGAGGATGGACACCAGGGCAGCCCCGGGCACGCAGCGGGGCAGGGGCTTATTCAGCCCAGGGGAAAAAACACGGGAGAGGGAGGAATAAAAATGAAATCCTCTCTGGCGTCTTTAAGAGCAAAGGGAAGGGCGAGGGGGAGCTGACCCGCTCCCCAGCCGGAGCACCCCGGGGGGGTCCGGGGCCAGGCGGCCGGCCTGGGCGTTGGGGGGCAGCGGCAGCGTGCGCGCTCACCGGCGCAGCGTGGGCTCCGGCGCTGACACCCGGAGGAGCCGATGTCCTGCCTCAGCATTTTTCAAGCTACCCTGTCAATAAGGGAATCGGCCGCTCTCGCGGTTAACCTGCGAGCTGCCAGCCGGCTCCCGGCACCCCCGCGGCGGGCAGCGGTTTGCCCGACCGCCTGCTCCTCACCTCTGCTCCCGGCAGGCAGGGATGCTCGGCCGGGGTCTGGCAGGCCCTGTTGGGATGGGTCGTCTCGGGGGGCCCGGCATCGCCCGCTTTGCAGGATGCGGCCGAGTTGCGGCCCGAGGGGGGCAGAGCCAGCAGCCCCCGGTCCCTGCGTGCGGGAGCAACGGGGACAGTCCCCGCGCAAGCCGGCTGCCCCGCAGCCTGGGATGTGGCCGCTGTGGTCTGCACGAGAAGGGCACCCAGAAGTCCCCACCAACACTGGGGCAGCAGCCGTCCCTCAAGCCCCAGCATCGCACCCTCGCAGACCCCCCCGGACAGAGACCCTGTCCCACAGGGGAGAGCCACGGGACCGGCCGAGATCCCGCACGGGAGGCGAGGGGAGAGCTGGCCGCAGGATGGCCCACGGGGCCAAGCCCCGCTCGGGCTCTGCCGGCAGCCCGGCGGCAGCGTGGGTCCTCCACCCGTGGGGCAGCGGGGCTCTGGGGCGAGATGGACCTTCCCCGCCGGGAGCGAGCTGCCGGCTGCCTCCGGTGCGCGGCGGCAGGGCAGCGCTGCTTGTCAGGCACTAAATCTCCCGTCCTCCTGGGGCACCGCTCGGCAGAGGAGAGCGAGGGGACCGTGTGCGCTGAACCGGACGCGGGAGCAAGGGAATAAATAAGAATAAGGGAAGGCACAGGAGCGAGAGGGGTGGCGGATCGGTCTCTGGGGCCCAGCTGGCTCTGACATCTCCAGCCCCATAATCATATTCAAAGCAGAGCCAGGCTGAGGCATTTCTCCTCCAGCACAGCAATAAAAGAAAGCAACACTCTCAATAATTCAGCACCAGGAGAGGGTGATAAAGCAGAGGAGCCACCACTGCAGGCAGCTGGGGCGGGGGGCTTCCCACTCCCTCTTATATCTTGGTGATCAAAACCCTCTCCTCTTTCTCTGTGCCCGCCAAACGCAGCCCCGGCCGTGGCCTGGGGTCCCACAGCCTGCTGGACCCCCACGCTGCTGCACGGGACGTGCTCTTGGCACACGCCAGCTGCACGGAAACCCGGGGCAGAAGGGCTCAATGCAGCAGAATAAAACCCCTCCATCACCATGCAGGCCGAATCCTGGGGGGGTCACTGGGCAGGGGGGCAGCAGCAGCAGCACCCTGGAGCCAGGGCAGGGTCGGCAGTGGGAGCACTTCCCCAGCTTGGCTCCCTGGCTCAGCTCTCTTCCCAGCACTGTTCCACCTTCTCCTGCTTCAGCATCCCCAGCCCCGCATCCACGCACGCCCCTCGCCCCGAGGAGCCTTTGCAAACAGTGCCCCGTCACCCCTCAGCCATGTCCTAGTTCTCCCACCCAAACCGGGGCTGCTCAGCTGCAGGACACCGACTCCGCTGCTGCTGCCTCCGCTCCGCTGCGGGGCACATCTCTCCGGACACAACCGTGTGGCCACGGCCTGGTGCACTCCGGGCACCCACAGCCCACCACAGCCCCAGGGACCCACCCGAGTGCCACCCGTCCCCCGCGCGCAGCCAGACACCGGGAGGGAGCAAAGCCCTCGCTTCGGCACAGGGAGCAAGTTGCAAAGACATCAGTACAGACAGGAATGCCAGAGGTGGGGGTGAGCCCTGGGCCCACAGGGACCATCCTGCTGGTCCTGTTGCTCAGCCCCAGTGATCACGCACCCCCTGCCTGCCCTGCCCACGCTGCACCAGGGCTGATGGTTTTCACCGAATGGCCCAGCACAGAACCAGCCAAACTCGGACTCTCGCTCCTGCACGGAAGCAAACCACCATGCTGCAGCAGCCCTGGCGCCCTGCACCCCAGCCCCGCAGCCCACGCCGCTGCTGCTGACTGGCACGTTTTTCCTCCCCCCAGACTCACACCCGCAGCCCAGCCTTCGTCCCGTTAATCCTGGCTCCTGACTCGTGCTGCCTGCGAGCCCAGCTCCCACCCCAGCCATCCCACTCCTTCTAGCGGCTCCTTTTCCACATTTCTCACAGCATCTCAGGACCCTTCTGGACCACAACCCCCTCCCAGTGCGTCACCTTCATCCTTATCCTGCCAATGACAGAGACGAGAGCACTCCCCCCCCCCAAACGCCTCTTTTCTCCATCACCTTTGCACAGGGACAGCTCCCTGGTGCCCAGCACCGCTGCCTCGGCCACCGCCACCCCCTGGTCCCACTGCTGCACAGGCATCTCTGGACCAGTGCTGGGGCACGGAGGAATGGATGCATCAGCATTTTTTTTATTTTACCAGCTTAGGCAAGGGCGGGAGCATGGGTTTGTGCTGTACACAGCAGGATAAACTTTTGGGGGGACCTGGTCCCCCCACCCTATGATGGGACCAGAGTCTACTGCCGTGAAGCCCAGCAACGCAAGGTTACGACGGGAAGGAGCCCGGCACTGGGCTGGCAGGGGGCACCCAGCCTGGCCCCCCCTTTCATGTGCACAAGCCATCGCCTGCCTGAGGTGGGTCTCAGCCCAGGGGACACCATGAACTGGTGTGACACCTCACAGCATGGGCTGCAGGACCCCCGGGGGCAAACATCCCCTGCGGTGGGCAACTGCTAATTCGGGGCCAGGACCCGGGGCTGGGGGCTAATGCCACTCTGGTAAGGGCAGCGTCCCCTCAATCGGCTTCCCCGGGGACTGCTCCCGGGAGCCGCGCAGAGCACAGACAGACAGACAGCAACGTCAGCACACACGGACAGCTCACAGACACTGCAGCCCTCGGCCCTCCTCACCCGGGACTCACACCACTCGCATCACGCCTGCGCGGGGGCTCGGCGCCCGGTGGGTGCGGGGGGCCGCTGGCAGAGAGGAGCGGGCAGCGTTCCTCCCGGCCCTCCCCAGCACACGTCTCTGCGCCTGCCCACCTGCCCCTGCCGGACCCCAGAGCCGCGGGCAGAGGGTGCTGCCCTGTCCCACCCGGCCCCGCGCAGCTCGGGCAGCAGCACCCATCGCCTGCCCCGAAACATGCAGGTTTTGGCATGCAGCTTTTAGCATGGACCCCGGAGGGGCCCTGGGCCCCAAGAGCAGCAGCTCAGGCTGTGCAGCCGAGGGGGCCCAGGAGCCGCTGCCCCAGCCCCACAGCAACCCCTCGCCTCTCTGGCCCGTCAGATACGAACGCCTCCGTACCTTTTATTCAGCCCAGCTCCTGCTGCGGTGCTCGCCCTGGGCTCTCTAAGAAAAGACAAGAAAGAGGAGGAAGAATTAAAATCAATGATCATCATCGCTAACCTGCTTACAGTCAATGCTATTTGCTCATCGACTGGCAAAATGTTCAAATAAGAGTATGAACGTGAGCATTATCTCCCCGGGCGCACTGGGAAACCTGCCCTGGTTAAGAGCTGGCAGCCAGGCTGGGGGTTCAGCCCGGGGCGGCCGAGCCCCGATGCCGAGCAGCAGCAGCAGCAGCAGCAGCAGCAGCGCCTGCCTGCACTTTGCACGGGGCGATGGGAGCAGGACCCCTGCCTCCAGCCCTCCCAGCACACCTCGAACCCAACCCAGCTCCTATGGACCGCTGGCCCCTTCCTCAGCTTCCCCGGGACTCTGCAAGCGCAGCCCCGGCCCCATGCACAGCCCGTGGCTCAGTGGGGTTGGATAGGACACGGCCGTTGCCGAAGCGCCGGACACACAGCCAGTTTGGTGTGTCCCAACCCCTTGGCCCACCCTGGCTCGCTGCACGCACCCAAGGATGCTCCAGCGTTTCTGCCCCCTCCCGGCAGCGCCCGTCCTTGCCCCTCGGTCCCCGGCGCGGTGCCACGCTCCTGCAAGGAGCAAGCCCTGCAGCACACGGCTCTGCCGCTGCCGTCCCGGCTCCGGGCACTTCTTGGAGAATATCGCCAAATTTCAAAGAAAACTTCCTGAAAGCTGCACTTCAACTAATTGGCTTTTGCAACATTGCCAACACAAATGTTCATAAATCATGTCAGACCCTCAAAAATAATGAGAACAGCTTAAACGTCACGAGAGTTTTTTAAAAAGAGTAAGCGAGGGCTGTATCTGTTTGTTAACTGCTTCTTTGGGGACCTGGAGGTGTCGAGTCCCACAGCCTCTCCCTGTCTGCCCAGGCAGGCAGCAACAGCTCTACTCTTAAAACACCAGAGCTGCGATGCTCCTCTGATCCCCTGCCCCAGAAGGCAGCCCCCTAAGACAAGGCAGCCGTGGGTGCACAAGTGTGGGTGTAGGGACCCTGCGCCCGGGGCCAGGTGAGCAGACGCTGCCCCAAACCCACGGCCGGACCCCTGCGAGACCGTGGCCCACGGATGGTCCGGAGGCGCAGCCGCACGCGGCGGTGGCTCAGGAAGAGCTGAGCCGGTTCCCAGGCACTTCTGTTAGCAAACACCGCTCTTAGCCGCACAGCAGGATAATCAATTATGGTAATTCCTGCCTCAATGAATCAGATTCATGGAGGAGCACAGCTCATTAGGCTGGTGCTGACTTCCATTAGTGCTCTTATGATAAAAACCCTCCAGAAAGCTCTCACCCAGCCAGACGAGCTTTCCAGGCTCGGGGTTCTCCTCTCCCTGGCCTCCCACAGACTCAGCTGCGGGATGAGAGTGCCCTAAAGAAGTTGATTGGAAACTCCCCCATCCCCAGCAGCAAGGGGACACCCCTGCATGGCCGTGGGCCCCGCAGAGCCTCCTGCCTCACAGCAACCGCTCCCGAGGTCTTCCTCGGCTTCGCCAAGAAAGCGCTCACCAGGATCCCTGGCAGGGGAAGGCAGGAGACGGCAAAGCGGGAGCAGAGAACTCCGGCGTGTGCTACAGTAGGTTTGGGTGTGCTGGGAACCCAGACAGCCTGTTTGGCAATGAATAATTGAAGGATGCTCACTCTCCTCGGGGAGGTACGGTGATGGGTAAAATCTCATTTCCCAAACACGTTTCCCAAGGAAGGCGCCTTCTGAGAAACTCCCCACAGCAGCTTGGGGCCCCAGCAGTCGCGATGCACCACGCTCGCCTGCGCGGCTGGGGAGCTCGCCGAGCCTGGCACCAGCCCAGGCAAAAATCTCAGGTGGTCCCAGACACTGCAGGGACGGGGATGCTCAGCCAAAGCCTCCCCGTCCTGCCGCACATGCCAAAGCAGGAGAGGAAAAGCCCCGGCAGAGCGTTGATGCGAGGTGGGCTAGGAGCAGCTCAGGGCTCTGGGCAATCAGGGTCAGCGTCACTGGGGGGATCTTGCTCCTGCCCCTGCTTTTCTGGCAAAGCTCCGGGCTGATCGGCTCTGGCTGGAGCCCCGGGCAGCCTCGCAGGGACCCGCAACCAGAACAGGCGAGCCCAACCCAGGCCAGCTCACAAGCAAAACCCAACCCAGCTAAACCCACTCAGATCCGAAGCAGGGTGTCTGCACAGGCCCCCCTGGAAATACAACCTGTGTCACCCAGCCCGGCAGCTGCACGGGGCCCCACGGATGCTGCACCCCAACAGCCCCCCATCCCCACTTTGCAACCGAGGGGCAAACCCTGCAGCAGGCCTGGGCTAGCTGCCCCGCTCCGCTTTGCTAGGAAACTTCTCAGTAGTTTTTCAAAGTACGTTTTGACCCCTCTTCTCTACACCAAAAATCCTAAATTAATTTTGCTTTTAATTAAATTCATTAGCAAAGATTATCTGGCTGAGGAAAAATAATATCCTGCCCCTCCCCCAGCAGCCCTCTCTATTTATATCCCCTATATACATAAGCAGCAGCGAATATTTTTTTATGGGCCATTAAAGGTTTAATGTTTAATTTATAACCACGTTCTCTGGCGGGCGGGATGGCCAGGCACAATGTCAACACTTTTAATTAAATGAGAAGGTTTTTTTTTTAACTAAGAAAGATAAAACGCCCCGTTCCCAGCAGCTCCTGGAGGTGCGTGGCAGGAGCGGGCAGGGGGCTGGGGCACGGGGCTGGCTCCTGCAGCGCAGCTCTCGGGATGTGTTTCACCACCGTCCGGCTCTGCCCGGCTGCCTGCTGCAGAGCTGGGGCTGTGCCGCGCTGCCAGCCAAAAGCCGCAGGCAGGAGATGCTCGGGCAGCGCCCGGAGGAGCCCCGGCTCTCGCGGCGAGGCTGGGCGAGGAGCCGCCACCAGGAGAGTCCTCAAACCAGCGGCTCCAGTCCAGAAAGCGCGGCCATTTCTTGGGGACAGTGACAACGCATGGCGCTGACCCCTCTTTGGTAACCCCCTTCCAAATACTGCAACCGCCCAGCTCCTGCCTGCCCAGGGGCCCTGCTCTGCCTCGCCGAGCCCGCAGGCAGGGTGTGCGGGTGGAGCGGCACGCACGCCGCTCGCTCCCTCCCGGGGACGGGCAGGGTCCCCGGCACAGGGCTGACCGCCAGCCCCAGCCGCAGGTTCCTCGGGGGCACAGGCGAGGGTGTCGCGCCGCAGGGCGAGGGCTGCCGCCGGTGCGGGGGACACTGAGCGACCTGCAGCTCCCCCCTGCCCAGGGAGAGCCATCTCCTTTGGCAAGGGACAACCAGAGCCCATCAGCCTGCAGGGAGGGGACGGCACGACCCAGGGAACGCGCCCGCTCGGTACGGCCCCTGCCAGCACTGCCAGTCCTAACTCCGGTTACCAAAACACCAGCCTGAGTAATTGCTGTGAACCTTTCAACCCATATTCTTGCTGCAACTTCTCGTTCCCCACCTCTTCCTCCTGCCCGACGACTGCGGCTCTTGCAGCATCGCCACCTCCTCCCTCCCACCGCGCCGTGCTCCCAAGGAGGACAAAGTGCGTCTCACACATGCATCACCCATGAAACCCACCGGCAGAGCCACGTGGGCACCCACTCACATGGCAGGCACCGCTGGAGGAGTCTGGCATTCCCAGCTCATCCCGCAGGCATCCCTCCCACGGCCCCTTGTCCCACCCCACATCAGACATGGGGGCACAGGAGCAAAAAGGGGGAGCGTGTCTGGCCACGCAGCCGGCCCGTGCGGGGCTGGGCATCTCCCGGGCCCCCGGGGCCGTTCCCGGTGCTCTCCCAGCAGCGGCAGCCTCAGCTCTTGGCGGCAGGAGAGCACAGCCCTTCCTGCCTGGAACCCAGAGAAGGGCGGCTCTGAGTAGGCAGGTTCCCATTAATGGAGTATTTTATCTTACAGGAGAGATTAAATCTCTGAACAGAGAAGCGCAAAAGAGCTGAATCAGCAGCTGGCTGGGGGGCGGCAGGTTCAGCCATAAGCATTTGGCTCTAGCACAGCGCTTCAGTACTTCACCCTCCTGCGGCCACACTCTGCCGGGCAGCGTCCAGCCCCGAGCGCCCAGCGCGAACCCCTCTCCCTGCCCCGGAGAGTGCTGGGCCGGCCGGAGGGGCTGCAGGCAGCGTGGGCAGTGGATGGGACCAGCCCCGGCCCCCTCGTACCACCTGGCAGCTCCACGCCAGTCCTCTGCTGTACTGCCGGTCACCAGGCGAGCCAAGCGCCCCGTGGCACCGGTGGGCTGCCTTCCTCCCTCCCTCCCTCATCATCCTTGGCAGAGCAAGGACGGGTTGGCAGGTGGTGTCCCGGTGTGGCCGCCGTGCCCACGGGGGAGTGCCAGGGCACCGGGGTCCGGAGCTCATCCCGGGCACAGCCCTCGGCAGGCAGCGCAGGTCACCAGCCCGTCCCTCCCCAGAGGGCTCTGCTGCCCGATGCCTGCCCGCACCGTGACGGGTGCCCCTTGCAAAGCTGTGCCTGTGGTCCCACGGACACGACTCACATCAAGGTGGGTCTGCACTGACTCTGAAGCCACGTAAGGGGCAGAGAGGCCACTCGCTGCTCACGCACACGCGTGCACACAAGGAGCAGGCGTGCGAGGGCTGGCCACCACCATTGTGAGCCAGGGAACAGAGTGGTGATGGCACTGTGCCGCTCACTAAAAGCATGAGTGTCACTAAATCAATAATTCATTTACTTTAATGAGATAAGTACTTTGAAAACTAATTGCAAACCTGCTCCATTTACTCCAACCCGTTATAGCCTTTAATGTAAATGGCAGAAACGCTGCTGGAGGAAGGGGAAGGGCTTTTGGTGGGAGATAGTGTGTCGTCCTTCCCCCTTCTTCTAAGAAAGAGAAATATTAGTCATAAACAGGGATGGTGAAAGCTGAAGTAACCAGCCGAGTCACTGCACGGAAGCACCGACGGCGGAGCAAGGGGAGCACCCAGCCTGCCCTCCCGGGGCCACCACTGTCCCTCTGCACATGCTGCCACCGTGGAGGGGTCCACCAAGAAACCACCCCCAAAGGACTGTAACCAGTACCAGGGAGACGATGGAGGGGCAGAAAATACACCCAGCACGTGGGAGGTGCCCAGCTCCAGTGGGCTGCCAAGGGCACACACCGTGGCTGGGATCAGCCTGTGTGTAATTAGCAGAGCTGATGGGCCACCAGGCAAAGAGAGAAACCACATTTGCAGCCCCGACTCCAGCGTGGTGGGGAGCACCTCCCGAGCCTGCTGCCACCGCCGCTGTCCCGGCAGCGTCAGGGCTCACGGCTTAGGCAAGACCCACCGATGGTCTCCTGGTGCTGCCCATCCTGGCATCGGGGCGGCAGAGAGGATGGGGCAGCAGACGGGATGGGGCATCCCTCTTCCCCCGTGCAGCAGACCCCCCCCAAGCAGACCACAAGCTGGCTGCCGCACACACTGCAGGTGGTCGCTATAACGATTCACGGCTCGTTATAAAAACCACCGCCGTATCGCTGGCACAGCATCCTCCAATGCCAGCCGGCAGCTGCCAGCTCCTCCTGCCTCAGCAGGAGCTGCCCCTTCCCACCTCTCCCGCAGTCGCCAGCCAGGGCGGGCAGCGCAGGCAGAGCCCTGGCCACGCAGGCAGGGGGGAGCGGCACAGCCCCCACGTGCCCCGCTCCGGCGCAGCCGGAGAGCAGGGGCGGGCAGGGGTGTCCTGCCAGGCCCCGGCACTGTTCCTGAAAAGGAGCAAGCGGCTCCCGGCAGCGATGCCGACGTGTTCCTGAACGGCAGCTGGAGCGGGAGCTGGACGCCAAGGGCTCTCTTCTCGCTTGCTGGAGCAAATGGCAGGTCATAAAAAGGAACCGTGACAGAAGAGAAAATGTTCCAGAGTCCACAAGGACCAGTCCAGGGTAAATCCATCTGCTCAGCAATTTAGCTAGAAAATCCTTTCCAATCATCCGTGCTGTAGGTCCTTCACCCCCAACGTGCAGCTCTGGGCAGAGCGTTTCCCACTCTGGCAGCCGCCGGCAGCTCACGCAGGGGCCCTGGCACTTGGTGATCCCACAGCACCTCCGTTGGGGACGCTCGGGGAGGGGGTCACGCCGCCCCTCGCAGTGTGCCGGGACCAAGCCAACGCTCCAGGGACCCTCTTGCTGGCGCTGCTGCAGCCGGTGGCAAGGGGGGACCCAAACCACACGCCTGGGGGCAGGAGACGTGGCATCTGGGCAAGCAGCAGGCAGGGACCCTGGGCAGAGGGCAGGCAGGTCTGGATGGAGGGACTGACGGTGGCACCGGCTGCACGGGCTCTTCCCCAAGCTGGCAGCTCGCTCGCTCAGAAGAGCGCACTGTCCCTCCCGGGGTCCCGGATCCGCTGCGCCATTTGTGGGATGCAGGAGGGCTCCCGGGAAGCCCAAATCCCGCGCGGACCTCTGTGACCAGCCCTGCAGCGCCCAGCCCTTGCCCTCTCTCCTGCAGGCAGAGGCAGGGAGGCAGCCCCGCAGCAGCCTCCAGCAGCCGGCCCCAGGAGCCGCGGCCGAGGAGAGACGGGATAATCCCCGCCTGGCAGAGGACTCGGCACAGCTCAGCCTCTCGCTGCCGCCACGGCGCAAACAGATGCGGAGATCTCCCTGCAGGCATCCCTGTGAATCCCACCTCAGCCGCTCCTGTCTCACGGAAAATCAATGGCAAGCATCTCAATTAATCACACCGGGGGCAAATTGATTAGGAGCCTAAATAAGGTCAACATGGTTGTCTGCTTATAGGGTAGGACCCCTTAATCATCATTTTATCTGCAATAGGCTGCGGAACCTGCAATCACACCGTCTTTGGGAGCATGGAGGGATTTTTCACTTATCTCCTGCAATTGCTAGGGCCAGCAGAATAGGAGCCATGGCTCTGCCCTAAAGGAGCTAAATTCCAGCATGCAGCAACCGCCCAGCCACACGCAGCTGCGAGACCTGAGCGTGAGACCCCATGGCCCACCAAGCCCAGCTGTCTCCTCTGATTCAGAGGAAGACAAAAGCAATTAAGCACTGCTGCTCTAGGTGCAGTACATTCCCTCCTGACCCCAAAACCAACAGCTTATGCTGGAGATTTGATTAGCCCTGTCATTATCTTAGATTGCATACCTGAAAATATTGTTAGTGGTCACAACGGCATTGAACCTTTGCAGAAACCCAGCCACAGGTCTCCTCTCAGCTGCCCTCGGCATCTGGAAATCCCCCAGGCTGCTTCTCCGCTCCTCGAAGTGCCGTGCCCTTGTCTCTGCAAAACCTGCCGCTCTCAGTGCAGAGAGCAGCCCGCTGCTCGGGAGCCAAGGGGTTTTACAGCCTGACTGTCCCCTCTGCTGCGGCACGGGGCAGGGTATTTTATATGGCCCCATCTCCCCGACAGGCGCTCTGCACGGCGAGCAGCACCGCGGGCTGGGGTTGGGATTGGGACCCCCTTGTTTCCCCAGGGGTAAGCACCCCAGGGACCTCCCCAGGGCAATGCAGCGGGCACAGTGGTCTGCCAGGCGTCCCCAGCACCCGCAGCCCAGGGGGACCCGCTGCCTCCCCATCGCCTGCACCCCGCTCGGCTGGAGGGGGCAGACCAGCCCCAGCGGGGGGGTTACAGAGCTCTCTGGCCCCCGCTACCAGGGCTGCCGGCACGCTTTGAGGGCAGAGTGTGGGACAGAAAGCAGCCTGCAGCCAGCAGAGCTCGTCCTCCCTGCAGGACACCGGGTGGCTGGATACCGCACCCCCAAACACAGCAGACGATTCCTTCCCACTCTGGTTTTGGGAGCAAAAAGCCCCCCGAGGCAGCGCGGGCACGGCGGGGCAGCGCAGGCAGGGCCCCCATGGCAAAGCAGCCCCCCAGCGCGCTCTTCGGAGGAGCGCACGCTCAGCTCGTTGTGGGCCGATAACACCGTTTGCTTTGCCAATAGACTTTCCAATTGCAAGTGAAATCAATTCAATTGGATGCTTTACTCAGTCGGGACTCTGCTAACAGCAGCCGATTTCCCTGCCCGTCTCCCTCGGCAGCTGCCGAGAGCCGCAGTCGATCGCGCCCCGCCGGCCTTGCCAGGGCGACGGGGCTTCTCCCTCTTCCCCCACAGGACACGTGCAGTGGGGTGGGCGCGCAGACCCCTTCACCGGGATGCCAGGGTTGACCACAGGGAAGGCAGGGCCAGGAGAAGGCAAATGGCTTATACCTTGCCACCGCCAGCGGATGGGAGCCCCGCGGGGGGCTGCGCTTCCCAGGAGGGGGCTGCCAGCACCGCTCGGTCCAGGAGCTCCTCGACGCCCACCGATGGAGGGACGAGCAGAGGTCGTGCCCAGCAGCATCCCCCCGTGGCTCAGTGCCAGCCGCTGGCAGGGACCCCTCACCCTCCGGCTGGGGCAGGGCAGGCTCCCCTGTTCCGTGGGGATGCTCCAGACAAACAGTTTACAAGCCACGGGCCGGGCCAGCGTGGGGACAGAGCCAAGACCATTCCTCTGGTCCTCGCGAGCCACCGCGTGCTGCCCGTGATCCCTCTGGTGTCGGTACGCCCCTCACCTTGCCCGCACACCGCAGCCCCGGCAACATGCCACTCCCTTTTGTTGTAAATACAGTTATAAATATTATAATTTGGTTTAATATTTAATATAGTCAGGTTAAATAAGCATTCCCAGCCCCATAAATAATCATTAACGGAGGGTTCTAATTGTGCTGTTGGGATCCTGCTTCATGACTTATTTAGAGGGCAGACGCTATTCCCATCCTCGGCTCCCCCGTACACCATAAATTAACCTGCGGCTCAACCGCTTTAGCGAGAACCTGATGGGACATGACAAAAGGAGACAGCTCCACTCCAGGGGTGACCACTGCCGAGATCACTTGACGCGGAGCAAGGGAGGGATGTGCGGCCAGCGGGATGGCCAGGACCGAGCAGACGGGGAGAGGGGGACCGGAGCTGCCGCAGGAGCCCGTGGGAACGCTGAGCAGCCTGCAGCAGCTGCAGCACCTGCGAGCGGGGTTAGACCGTGGAAGAAGAGCCATGCGTATCGGGGCATCCTTGGCTGCGGACACCCAGGCGCAGGCACGGAGCGAGCCCCAGAGTGGAGGTAGGTGACCCACGGGCGAGGGGCAGCCACCCAGCACAGGGTCTCCGCTCGGCCCCCCCCCGCTCCCAGGCTGCGTCAGTGGAGGCGCAGGGGCACAAAATGCGGCAGGGTGAGCGGAGGATGGGGGAGGCTTTTATCCTAAATACAAACGTACTGTAAAATTGATTGGAAACAATAGCAAAAAAAGAAACAAAAAAAACCAAACCACCAAAAACCCAGAGCGCACGGGGAATTGGCCAGAGGCGAGCATTTTGAAAGCGCAGGAGAACTGAGACATCGAGGATAACTAAAGTGCAGGAAAACCTCTGTGTAAGAGTGTTTTCCCCTTAAGGGATGCGTTGATGCATTGCTTTAAAAAAAGGTTTGTTTTTTGCTCTCTGTAGCTTAATTTCATCTTGAAATGAAAAACTACAAAAGTAAATGGAAAGAGCCCTCTCCATCGAGCCTGGACGGCTGCCTCGCCACCGCTGGGCTGATTTCACTGGAAACACAGGTGCCCTCTGCTCTGTGCCTGGGCAGGGATGTCCCCCCAAGCCGGGGAGAAGGGCACCGGGGGAGCAGCTCTGCGTGCCCAGCTCCAGACGGACACGCTGCCGCAACCTGGGAGGAGCAGAGACACCCGGACACTGTCCTGCTCTCTAGATGCCTCAGGCTGCTCCCGCTCGCCTGCCCAGGGTTCCCCACTGATGTGGTCAGGATGGTCACACTCGGGGGTCCGTTCCCAAATCCCACACCCTCCGGCCACGCGGGTGGTGGTCCAGGGCAGCCCCGCACCGAGGCGCAGCCCCTTGGGGTGGGCACGCCGGTGTCACTCCTCCCGCCTCCCAAAGAGCAAAGCCTCCTGCGGGCCCCGGACCGGCGCAGCGTGGGCAGTGAGCGGGTTAGCATCGATCCCTCTGGCTGGGATTGAGTTTCCATCGAGTGAGCGGGCTGGGGCAGGGACCGAGCTGGAGGAAGCCTGGGGTTTCCATTTCATCTCCGCACTAGTTTCTCCTGCTCAAGTCAGTGCATTAATCAAAGAGATTGGCCAAGTATTAATGCTAATGAAGCAGCAGCACGGCTCTCGCAGGGTGGGGGAGCCCCCCGGCAGCACCGGGAGCCAGTGCCAAGGGCAGAGGCGAGGGGGAGCCCAGCCCCTCCGAGGGGCTTCTGCCTGACTGGGGAGCGGGTATGGAGGCTGGGACAGCGTCTTAGCACAGCATCGCTGCCGGCCATGCACAAAAGCCTGAGTCCCTCCTGCAGGCAGCCGGCTGGAGACCTCCAGCCTGCGGTGAGCATCGCCCGGCGCAGCCCGAGAGGGGCTCGGGACCCCACAGCAGCATCTCCAGTGGGTCGCACAGACCGCGCGCACTGTGCAGTAACACAGATGTCAGACAGACGTGATGCTTGCAGGTGTCGGACTGATGTACAGGGCACTTTTTCCAACCCTGCCCCCTGTTTGTTAGCAGCAGCAGCTCAGACCCCCGCAAAGCTGGCTGGGAGGAGAGGATCATCCTAGGTCGTGAAGCACAGAGAGATCCCCAGGAGGTTTCCCAGTCCTGGAGAGGGACGCAGCAGAGGGGACACACAGGACCCTGAGGTGACAGCCCCTCCAGAGCAGTTTTTGGCGTCTCTGGCACGTTTGCTCCAGGCCTCGCTCAGCCCAGCACGTTCCTCCCGGCAGAGCCAGGGGACCCTCCCCAGCACGCGCGTGCGCAGGGTGGCCCCAGCCAGTGCCAGCCCCGACTCTGGGCTACAGCTCTATGGAAAATGGCGTATTTTATCTTTATGTGTCAGGATTTATATAGAAAGGGGATAGTTCAGCTCTAAATGTAATGAGATGGAAGAACAGCCCTCCAGTGGCTTCCTCCAGCTAGCTCGGCATCAATAACATCGATTGCTAAAAATAACTAATAACCCTGGCCCGGCGTGGCCGGGGAGCACTCCTCCCCGGCACAGGGTCCCGAAACCACCCCCATTCACCCTGCACATGGCGAGCCTGGGTCCAGCCAGTGCGGCAGGCCGAGGGTGAGGATGAGGATGGGCACAGCCCCCCCAGCGCAGGAGGGTGACGCGTCCCAGCACCGCTGGAGGGACAGGATGAGCAGAGGGGACAGTGGTGCACAAGCCCTGGGCTCAGGGCTGGCAGGAGGGAAGAGCCGGCAGAGGAGTCGGAGGAGACGCCGCCGGGGGAAGACTGAGGCAGATGGATGGGGACGGAGGGCAGAAACTTCCCTTTCGGATTCAGAAAACCCCTCCTGCATCCGCAGCCACTGGCTCAGGGCCTCACTGGGGCTGGTCCGGTCCCAGCACTGCTGGGTCACCCCCACCCCACCAAACCACCCAGAATGAAGCCACAGACACTCGCTCCGCAGGAGGTGGTGACCGACGGGAGTGGAGAACCAGCACGTTTGTGTCTGTCGTCCCTCTCTGCACTCACAGACCTGCCAGGCCAGGCACTGTCCCCATGCAGAGCCATCACTTGGGACTTTAAATCCTGGGAAGTCATCACAAGATGCGATCCCTCCAGGCTCTGGAAATGGACAAGAGGGGACTGGTAAAGTCCCCGTGTCCAAGTTCTCTGATCCCTATCTTTTCTGTCACTGCACATTTCCAAGAAAGCACAAGGATGCACCTCTGCCTACTCCAGAGGAGAGAAGGTGAGAGCTGCCCGTCCGCTGGGATACCCCGGCATCACCCAGACAGGTAACACCTGCATGGCACAGTGCTCTTCTCCTTCCATCTTGCTGAGCTTCCCAGAAAGGGAACAAAAAACAAAGAGGGAAGGAAACGATAAAACACCAGCCCGCAGTTAGGGAGAGAGAGTTATTTAGTCTGTTGGAAATGAGTCTAACTTAATAGAGAAGAAATAAAGTGTTTTAAAATTAACGACATAAATGTCAGCCCTGATCGCGGGGATATTAAACTATATGGTTATTTGACTGCCTTCTGCAAAGTTACCTCTCTCGCACATGCCTGGAGTCAGAGTGAGCATGAACACCGCTGTGCGTCGTGGCGGCACCAAAAAACGCTGCCCCTACCCAAAGGCAGCACCAGCACATCTCTCGAGCTGCTCCCCCAGGCCGGTGCCAGCCTGCCCGGCACAAGCCTCCCCACCGCACTGCTCGACTGCTCTGCGAACCGGCCACCCAAGGGTGCACGGTGCCAGGCAGCTGCTTCGTGGGGCAGCGGCCACCCAGCCACCCACCACCGCCAGCCGATGCTCCCCGGGGAAGCCGCCCGCTGCCAGCAATACGAAACCCCTCCTTGCAACCTGCCAGGTGCAGGTACGGGCTGCAGGACCCCATGCCCTCCCCAGGCACGTGTCCCCCTCAGCCGGGCAAGCGAAGGGCACCAGGCGCAAGCCTGGCAGGTTCCAGTGGCTGAGCAGCAGCACCCAGCCCCTCCTGCACCAAAAAAGCCCTTAAACTCATCCAGGAGCAGAGAAACACACGCTGTTCCTGTAAAAGTAATTTTAAACCCCCAAAGACTCTTGTCCTGATGTTGGCAGAGACTCTGCCAGAAACTGCCATTGAAAACAAATTAGTCCATGGAGCACGGTCCTCCGCAAGCGAGGTCACTGCGGCGAGCGAGCGGGTCGCTCTGCTGCCACAGCGAGCATCACAGCAAGCACCGCGGCTTGCTTGTGCAGCTCCTGTGACCCTCCGCCCCAGCAAAACCATCTCCCAAAGCCCCGCGGGAGCTGGAGCGATGCACGGGTGCTCGGGGACTGATGGGCTCGGGAAGCGCGTGTGTACATGCATGTGACGGGAGGGGCGGGCAGCGGGAGGGAGCACACATGCATGGACAGGGCAGCATGTGCGGCATGGCGAGAGCACAGTTATTTGTAAATAATCCTTAATTAATGAGATTCTCAGTAATAGATGGCTCAGTGTTATTCCGGGCAGGGACGATGGCAATCTCCATTCTTCCACTTTTCAATTACGTCTTCAGGGAGGGAAGCAGAAACTGGCCAGGGTGAATTAGAGAGACTTTTGTCACGTTTAATATCAATTCATTTTGCAGACTGCTGATGCAGCGGGATTTCACAGCTCGGAATTTATGGTTCTTTTGAGAGACATGCGCAAAAAAGGGGGAAAAAATACCCTGCCATCAGCACAAAAACATAAACTCTACTGGGAAGGAGCTGGGGTCTGGGGGGACCCCTCAGGGACCCCCGGGACAGCAGTCGTCCCCAGTGGCTGGGTCCGCAGCACCTGGTTCCTCGCCTTCAGGAGGAGCACACCAAAGACTCCCAAGGAGACCCAGAGCTGCCCCTTGGCCAGGGTGCCCGTGTCCCACAGCAGCCAGCTCCCGGGTCCCTGCCCGCAGCACTCCTGCCCGCGCCGGCGGCGGCTCTCGAGCAGAGGCCCTGGCAATAACGGAGCCGTTATTACGCAGTGTTATTCAGCCCCAAGGGGGTTTTATGCAAAATGACACACAATATAAATGACTGTTGTAAACAGAGAGTTTAATAAAGGGCTGTGTGCGAATTTACAGCCTCCCCAAGGATAATTAAAATTATTTATCTACTTACCTAGCTAGCCGCCGGAGCAGTCTATTAATTATTATCTATTATACACGGCCTGCTTTGCATGCTGCCAGTGCATCGCCTACCACCACCACCCCACATGGACGCACTGCAGCACGGGGAGAGCTGCGGGCAGCGCTGCCCGCCGGTGGAGCCGTGCTCCTGGGGTGCTGCTGGCTGCCCGGGCCCCTCGCAAACCCTCTGGGAGCATGGGACTTTCCCGCCTCGGGATCGGGTGTTTCTAAACCAGCCTGCAGCCAGGGAGACCCTGCCTGACTTTATAAAGCAACAGCTCTGTGCCACCAGCGCAGCCCAGCCACAGCGCAGGGAGCGGAGGCAGAGCCCCAGGCGCGGTGCGAGACGACGCTCTCCCGGCCCGGCTTTGGCACCGCGCAGCCACATGCACCAGGGGACGGGTAGAGGGAGATGCCACCAGCATCCCCTGAGCTGCGCAGCCCCTTTTGGGAGCCCGGCAACCTCCGCTGCTCCGCTCCCTGCCCGCCGAGAGCACAGAGGGCACGGCGAGGTGCCCAAGTGCCGGTGTAGTGGCTCGGCAGAAGAACCAAACGCACATCCCCCCGTGCCCGGTGCCGGCGGGAGAAGCGGCGGCCGCCCCGCAGCCTGGCGCAGTGCTACCTGCTCCTCTCTATTTATTAGCGTGACAGAGCAATCATCAGTGCAGAGGCACTGGGATCCCCCGGCTCCTCTCTGCACATAAAGAGACCTCAGGGGGCTCCAGTGTGCGGATACTTAACATTGTTTTATTAGCTTAATAAACCCAGCCGATGCTGCCAGAATCTCCAAACCTGCCGCGAGCCCTCCTCACCACAGAAGCGGGCAGGAGCAGGGAGAGCCGCTGCGGCGCGGGCTGTCGGCACAGCTCCCGTAGCCCCGGCTGGCGCCGAGAGCCCGTGCGGGGCTGCCCTCGGCAGGGCACGGCCCCGACGGCCTGGGGGGGCCCGGAACAGTTTGTCGGGAGCAGAGGATCCAGCTGCTCATCGCCACCGCGGGCACCGCGAGCTGTCAGCTCCCGCCAGCGCGCCATTAATCACCGCTGCAATTGCTCTCCCTGCCCCGTCCTGCCCGGCTCCCAGCGCTGCCCTCGGCAGCCCCAATGCCAGCGACGCATGGGGTCGCGGTGGCACCCGCTGCCGCCGGCAGCGCTAGCACCGCTGGGGTCCCCCGCAGTCCCCGCCAGCCCCCCGGGCCATGCCGGGACGGGAGACGTCCTCAGGCACCACGCAGCCAGCAGGACCTCGGCCGACCGAGCTCTGGTGGGTGCGACCCCCCCAGTACCGGGGTGCCGGCTGGTGGCACGGGGCAGGACAGCGCCGGGGGTCGGTGGCAGCTCGGCAGAGGAGCGCATCGTCTTCCAGCAGCCGTCGAGGCAGCGGGGCTGCGCTGCCTGCACGTGCCCGCTGGAGCGGCTCCGTCATTAGGAGCTCGAAACCCGTTAGCAGGCTGCTGGGTTGTTTTAATCTGCCGGGGTGGCTGGCAGTGAGGGGTTCCTCTCCCTCAGCCCTGCGGGTCCCAGCTCACGGCGGTGCCTGCTTTGCTTTGCTTTGATCCTGTACAGTTACACTTCCAGTCTCACAATCTAATAAAAGCAGCGTGATCAAATTCCAGGTCATTACTCAAGGAAAGAGACCCCTCCACAGCCAGCAGCAAGAGCTTCAAACCAATTAAAGCGAGCCTAGTGCTCCTGCCTGCTGCCTGCCACGCGCGGGTCTCGGCGGGCCCGGACTTGCAATAAGCAAGATGCAAAAATGTTAATGGAAGCGCTTAAAGGCCATGCCAGGGGGATTCTTGTAAATAAGGGCACTCGGCAAGGTGGGGGCAGCTTCTCGGGCTCGGCCGCAAGGCAGCACTGATAAAAAGCAGATCTGAGCTTGGAATCAGTCTAGGACAGGCTTCTGGGAGAAAAGCTTGAGTGTTTCCTCCTAAAACCCTTGGTGAGCACTCCTGCCTGCAGGCAGCCCGAGGTGGAGGAGGAGGAGAGTGAGGGGCCAGGCTGCTGGGGTCCTCGGCCCCAGGTCTGCTCTCCTGCCCAGTCTGGGGACCGCTGGCATGGGGACAACTTCTTCTGTGGGAGAGGTCTTGGTGACCGTCACCATGCAAGAGGCAAGGTCCTCAGCACTGGCACAGGGAATCCCAGCCCGGCTCCAAGCAAGCACAGCGCGGTCCACCTGCCACCCGCATCCCCCAGCACTCACAGGCGCAGACACACACGTTTCAGATGTTAAATACCAAATAAAATCACCGTAACCAAGCCGGAATCGACTCTGGTGGGAGGGTCGATACAGACATTTAGCACCACAGCCGGGTATCGCCGGCTCCCCGCGCTACGGCCGTCAGCATCGATACGTCGATGCAGATCTCCCACGGGGAGAGGGCAGAGCCCGGGTGGCACAGCAGGGATGGGGACAGCATCGACACACAGGGGCTGGAGCCAGCAAGGAGCTCCGGGGACCTGGGGACGGAGAGCTCGGGGGCTGCGTAGGGCAGCCCATGCTCGTGGGCAGCAAGGGGGCGAGGGGAGGACAAGTCCCCAGGGAGGTGCCGGGGACGTGCTCCCATGTGGGCAGCGCAGGCAGGTCCCCAACAGCCGCCGAGGGTCCCGCCGGCACAGCGGGCACCAGCTGGGGCTACCGGAGCAACAAAATCCCTCCAGGCTCCTGCCTGGATGGCACCAGTGCCGAGGGCCTGCCCCGAGAGGCGCAGGCAGCGAACACCCGGCAGTGATGGCAGGAGCACCCGGGGCCGGCCAAGCCTCAAGCACAGCATCACCAGGTCAAGTTTTGTGAGCTCACACCAACGGGGCCCTGCCAGCCCACAGCTCCAGGAGGGGCCGAATCCTGCACCCCCAGACAGAGACCATTGCCACGGGACAGAGCCTGAGCTGCGGGGCTGAGGACGGCCGGGCAGGAGCTGGAGCTGCATCTTGCTCAGCTGCGAGCACATGGGTGCCCACCGACGCATGGCAGGGAGAGGGGGCAGCACCAAGGGCCCGCTGAAATGCACGGGAAAGGACGTCACCAGAGACACCTGTAACGTGCCGCCAGCTCTGCTACCGTGGAGGAGGAAGGGGCTCTGCCTGCCCTGCCAGCCTATGCACAGGCTCTCAGTTGCCTGTTTGGAAGCAGCAACAACTTTTTGCTCAGCCCAGCTCGTCCCAGGCAGAGGGCGAACACCAGCACCCCAGGGCTGGCACTGCTGTGGGGAAGAGCACAGCACAGCGCGCTGCACCTCGCAGCAGGCAAGTGCGCAGACCCGCAACGGCAGGAGCGGGGACGACGTACAGAAAAGGCAGCTCCCTGCCGCGCCGCCCAGGCTCTTACCTGCGGCGGGGCTGTGCCGGCACACCGGTCCCCTCCTGCCTGTCAGGGCCTTGGGAACGCCTGGACGGCCACTGCCGGCTGCCAAGAGCTGGCGTTATTCCCAGGCGGAGTCACAAAGCACCCAGGGCCACACACGCCACGCAGCTAGGATTTCTACTGATGCTCCTGCCCCACACGCTGTTGCAGAGAGCGGAGCAGGGCAGCAGCCTTTGGAGAGCCTCCCCGAGCCCCCACCTCACCGGGGGTCACGCCACGCTTGCCAGAGCCAGAGCAAACAGGGCTGTGTGTAAATACACCCCTGGCCCTGCTGCCTTCCCCTCCCGCGGCTGCTCGCAGCCCCAACCTCCGGGATATTTATTGTTCATTCCCTCCTAAATCACGGCTGACGGCGGGGCTGCTCGCACTCCATTACGGAGAGAGCTCGCACCGCATCGCAGTTCCGTTTAGCTTGCAGAAAAAGCAGCCTCAGAGGAGAAACCCACCCCGGCGCTGCCCGGCGCTCAGCTCGGGATGATGGACGATTATGGACCATCTGCACTTTCAGGAGGGGATAGATTTATGAGCAGCACAGACAGCTAGAAGAGTGTCCATTACTATAACTCACTGGCCTCTTCAGAGATATTGTAATCAGGCCCTCTGCCGCTGCAGCGGGAAAGTCCAGGTTAAGCGCTGGCAGGAAGGAAAATCAATTATGTTTTTTTAATACAGTGCTGGCAGCAGGCAGGGGAGGGCAGCCCGGGGACCCCCGTGCAGTGCGGGGCGGGGGGCTCTGCCGGCAGAGCGGGGCTGCGCTGCTGGAGCGTGGCACTAAGGACCAGGGGCCCCGACTGCCCTGGTCCTGCTAACGCGTGCGCTCAAGTGGCCGTGGGCAAACTGCTGGGGCTCCTCACAGCCCCACTCATCCACCCATGATGGGGACAGCGGCGTTGGCTTTGCTTTGCCGGAAAGAGCTGTACAGACCCCTCCGGGCTGCAACCACAGCAGATGTGCCAACGAGCGGGAGCCGGCAATGGTGGCTCAGCCAACAAAATGCCGCGGCTCCCCTCTGCCACAAGCCCGGCCGGCACAACGCTCCCCACGGCAGGGCAGGGGGGCAGCTCCCACCTCCTCGTCCTGCGCGCACCAGTGCGCACGGAGCTGGGAGCAGCGCTGGGAGCACAACTAGGACCAGGCTTCAGGAGCCGAGCAGAAACACGGGTACGATGTGACATCCCCGGCAGTCCCTTCGTCTCGAGGGGTCTCAGCTGCAATTTACAGAAGGGCCTGGGGCCACCCACCCCCCTGCCCCGGCAGCAGCATCCGTGGTCGCCTTCTGCTTTAACTGGGGACAGCACAAGGAAGGGGACCGGGGAACCAGCCCCTGTACTTGAATGCAGAGGAGTCCCAGGGGAAAACAAACCAGTAGTTTCAGATAACCACGGTCACACAGTCTGCAGGGGCCTTGTGGCTCTTGCCCTCCTGGGGCTGCTCCCCCCACGACGGGTCTCTCGTGGGGCTCCTGCTGTGGCTGGGGGGGGCACAGGAGCTCCGCTTCCCCCACGTCCCCTTGGCAGCCAAGAGCTCCCCGATCAATGCATCCTACCACGGCAGCCAGCACCATTATTTTTCACACAACAGAAATAAAAAAAAAGACAAATCATTACTTAGGAGAGCATGAGCAAGAACCGCTCAGAGGAGCGGCCAAACCCATCACTCCTGCCTGGCCCCCCCCACCACTGGCAGGTAGCGGCTGGAAAGGCAGCAGGATCCCACGGAGGGAGGGACGCTCGCTCCTGCTCCCGGTGAGCAGCAAACATGAAGTCGGGAGCGCGCGGTCGGGTCCTGCAATCCTTTGGAGGATCCAGCCCCAGCGAGAAGGATGCAGACGCAGTACGTGAGCACGGCAGCACGTGCCTCCTCCGCACCCCAGCGCCCACCCGGGCACACGGCCCAGCACAGTGAGCTGCAGCTCAGAAGAAAAAAGCTTTGCAAAAGCCGTATCCAACATGAAAAGAGATTTCCCAAACTGTTTTTTGCATCTGCAAAGCAGCTCGCTAGCAGGAGCCGTGGGCAGCTAAGGATGGGGAGGGGATGGCTCGCCACCGTAGGGGTTGCTTTCAGCTCCTGTTCCAAGACACAGTGAGAAAGGCCGAGCCTCTCATTCCGGAGGAGCTGAGCACCAAGTCAGCACCATCCCTGGGACCACTGAGAAGAGCCGCCCACGGCCCCACTCAGCAGAAAACCGGCATCTGAAAGCACCTGCCCTGCGGCTCGTGGTGAGCGCAGAGGATGCTTACAGCACGGGGGAGGCTGGCACGCTCCTCCTGCGGACAGGACACCGACTCATGTGTGTGCAGCTGCCCCCCAGGACAGAGATGGGTCTGGTGGTCCCAGGGGAGGAAACCCCCCATGCCACATGGCCGGCTTCAGCTGGGACCTGTGTTTCTGCACGTACGTTCTGCCACGTGTGCTCCCGGGAACGGCAAGCACCGGCCCTGCGGCCCCACAGGCTGGGGAGGGGGTTGGCTGACAAGCTCCCCCAGGTGTTTCCGTACCAGCTGCGATGCCCGTAAGCATCACGGTTCCCGGACACCTGCACAGCTTCACTTCGACAGCCCCAGCCCCCTCGTCATGCTGCCCAGGAGCCTGTGCCAGCAGCGGAGGACGGCACTGCAGCCCCCCCCGATTCCCCTTACTGGCACCCACCGCTTCCACCAAGGTCTCCAGCAGCGAGACCAAGCGCGCAGCGACTGCACGCTCACCGCTGGCCAGCGCGCTGTCCCGGGAGCGAGTGGGGTGGAAGGAGGGAGCAGACGGGATCTCTGAGCAGCGGAGGCGAGGAGGAGAGAGATACATGTTGAATAACAATGGTGAATTCCCCTGAGCTTTGGTGTTTTTAATGGTGGATTAGACTGTCAGGCAGCAACTAAATGGTGTAATAAAAAGCTAAGTGCTCGTATTCTGAGGTTCCTGCCTCCCGCTCTGCGGGGAGGTGCGGGGCAGGGGGCTGCTCCCGCTCCCCACAGGGTCCAGCCTGGGGTTTCCGAGGAAGAGTGGAGGAACTTTTCAAAGGAGGTTTGCACACAGTTTACACAAAATCTGCCCAATGAGGGATTACGGCGCATAAATCTGTGCAAACTTCCTTCTGCAGCCTTTGAACGCGTGGCTTTTGAATGAAATGCTTCTCGTGTTGTCTGTGGCCTGCTGTTCAGGGACATGGAGGGACCTCCACAAAGCCGCAGCCCTGCAGTTGCTTCCCGAGGAGCCTTACTTTTGTTTTTCTTAAATTAGGTAGAGAGAAGGAAAGGCAAACGTTCCCGAAAGTTAAAGGCAGGTGAAGCCGGTGGGAGCCCAGCGCTGCGCAGCAAGCTCTGCACAAGCCTCACCACCACCGCACGCCCTCCGGCAAAGCATGCGGAGCGGCCGCCCACTCCGGCTGCCCCCAGACTCCAGTTGTCCACTGGCGCAGAGGGGGCCTGATCCTGCCCATCACCCGGAGGAGGCAGGAGGGCCGTGGCAGTAGCAGAGCACACAGTGCCCCAGCGCACACCTCCCAGCCCCGGGGCAGCCAGCGCCAACCCTGACCTGCGGATGCTCATGGCTCCAAGGACCATTGACGCCGTTCCCTTTCCTCCTCCCAGCTCCGCTCTGCTGCTGCACTCAGAGCCCTCTTCCTCCTCCTCCCTGCATCAGGCTTGTGCCCACAGTGGAAGCAGCGTTTTCCCCAGGAGAATGCTGCCTTTCACCACCGGCTCCTCGCAGAGGCCGGGCAGGAGCAGCCACCCACTGCTGAGCCCCCCACTGATACGGGCCGGGCTGGGCGAGGGGCTGCAGGCTGCCCGGCCACACCGAGCCCCCAGCGTTCCCTGGGCAGGGAAAGAACTGCAACACTTCCTCACTGGATTGCAGAGATTGCGGGGAGACAGAATAACAACTCTGTGATGGCATTTCCAAACGGCTTTAATACCCATCACAACGCCTCTTCTGACACCCCCTCCTGATCCGGCGGAGAGCTTTGTTTATTAAACATTTACTCTGTTTACACGGTATTTCTGCAGTCTGAGGCAGCCCACGCCGGTTTAAGGGTGGGCACATGGGGCAACCACCCAGCCCCAGGGCACCGCAGACCCCACCACTGTCTGTCCCCATGCCAGGGCAGGGACAGAGCTGGCACACAGCTCACCTCCCGTGGCAGTGGCCGGTACCCCCAGGGAACACACCACTGCTCCGGCAACTCTCTGAGGAGCACACCAGCATCAGGAGCTGGGCTCCCCAGCAGCAAAGGTGCCACAGCCCCAGCTGGGCTCTGACTCGCCATGCATGACCCAGAGGAAGGGTTTTCCCCCTAAAGTGCTGCTGCCCCGACCCCCAGACGTGCTGGGGCATGGGGAGAGCCACCGCACAGGGAGACGGGGACTGTCCTCCCGCGTTGGCAGGGCTGGGGCAGCCCAACAGGCATCACTGGGGGCACTGCACCACGGCCTGACCCCCCGAACGAACACCACCATAACCCTGAGTGCAACCAGCACCCACACGTGTCTGCGGAAAGCAAGGAAGAGGCTGCGGAAAGCAAGGAAGACACCCTTAAATATCATTCCAAAACATGGAAACTTCATCTTTGAAGACACTCTTTACGATCACAGCCTTCATAATTCTCTACTTGTTCTCAAAACCAATATATTCGAGAGGCATTTCATGCCAAGAAACACAATAGCATGAGACGGCCCTCCGACACCAGCAGCACCCCAAGCTCCTCTCTTCAAGCCTGCACCCCCCCCCGGCTGCCTTCAGCAAGGCCAGGGCTGCGGGGCTGAGCCCACCTCCACTGTTCGGACCCCGGGCAGGTCGGTCCTGCCAGGCCACGGCCGCAGCGACAGCCTGGCAGCTCTGGCACTGGCGCTGGTGATGGATCCCTGGCAAACCCACGGCCAGAGAAATGATGGTGAGGGAACACGGTGCACAAGGGGGACCTGCCCACAGCGGTACCCAGCTCAGCCCCGAGCCTCAGCATCCTGACACGGCCCCACAGAAACTGCAAAAAACAGGGCTTTTGGGGCCAGAGAGACTCCAGGAAACCCCTCAGGGGAGATCCCAAAGAACCACGGACATTTCACAGCCAGGAAACACACTCTAGGTACACAGACCACGGCGGCTGGGATCCCGTTTCGAAGGCATCCCAGGCAGGGCTGGGAGCACCTCTGCAGCCTCTCGACCCCTTCCCTCCGTCCCAGGCCAGGGGCTGCAGAGCTGCCCCCAGCCCTGCCCGTGCTGCCTCTCCCCACGGAGGTGCGCAGCCAGGATCGGGGCCGGCTCAGCCCATCCCACCTCCCCTCTCTCCCTGGGGTGCCAGAAGCATTCCCACGGGTGGCTTCCCCTTCCCACCCTGCCGCTCACCTCCCTAGCCCGTCACGCAGGATTAGATGTAATGAAAACCATGTGCTTTTCTAACCTCATCGTGCATCTCGTGTTTAGGGCCCTTGCTTTATCAGTTTTTATCCCGTGTAATATTCATCACACTGGTTTATTTATGGGCCCCCTCTTCGGGAAGGTATTTTTCAGGCCTGGTGAATAAAACATAAGCCTTTGCTGCTTGTCAGAGCGAATGCGGCTCCTCTGATGTCAGCCTGACTAACGGCCTTTAGTTTTCTCCAACGACTGCACTTTGAGAGAAATTTATTTGTATTTGGGTTCACGTTGGTCGGGGAGATGTGGATTCTTTTCCCTTCAGAATAAATGAAGCTTCAGCTCTATGGCAAGGGGTGGGAGCAGGATGGGCGAGTGCAGACCCTCAGCCCTGAGGGACAGCGTGGGAGTGGGACCACAGAGCACGCAGCACCCCCCCAGACTCCCTCCAGCAGCCGTCCCACGAGTGGGAGACACGCAGGACAGACTGGGCAGGGCTGAAGCAGTGACTCCAGCTCTTAGCGCTGCCCCTGCCACTGGAAAAGCTCCCGTTCAGAGCCCAGACCACACTGGTCAGCTTCCCCTGCGCTGCTGGGGAGCCCAGACCCCCCCTATGGCACCTCTGCATGCAGAACTCCCCCCCTTTGGGAACCCCCCTCCCACGGGAGCTCTGCACCCAGCGCTGGGTGCTCCCCAGGCTCAAAGCAAACATCAGCAGGTGCAATTAGCTCCTTTCCTTTGACAGCATCTCCACTCTGGAATTAGGAAACACATGTTCCCTCTGCTCGCAGGGATTCCCCTCTGCCCCTTCAGCCTCCCTCCTCCACGGCTCGCTGCCCGCCCGGGGCTCTCCAGCCGTCAGCACCGAAACGTCGGCACCCGCCGGGCAGCAGCCTCATGCCCCTGGCGCGGGAGCTGCAGGAGGAACCCAGGCAGGACAGACAGCGGGGAAGGCTCCCGCCTCGGCCACGCTCTCAGAAACACATGTTCAGCGTTGGAAAAGATGATTTCCTGGATTGCAGCTGCCCTGCCTGCTCCTGGCTGCAGGCAGGGATGACAGGCACGCGCTTGCGAGTGGAGCAATTAAACCCATCCAAGCTGGCTGCTGCAATTTCCCCGCGCTTGGGCAATGCCTCGAGTTCACAGCTGACTCTGTTTACTGGCAGGTAGGCAGCAGGGTTCTGTCCTTCCCCTGCCACATGCCGGGGGACGGTGAATACCACCACGTGCACTCTGTGCCGGCAGCATTTTATACCCGCTCTGCAGATAACAAGATGAATCATGCCCGAGAAGCCGTCATCTCACGCCGGCAGCACGAGCTGCTGTGGGTAGTTCAGCAGCATTAAGCGAAGAGGCAGAATCCTCCTTTGCAGCAGCGATCATCGCAGTCGCAGTGAACACCAGCAACAGGCTACAGCCTCCATGACCTGCCGAGCATCCCTGTTAATGGCAGGATCTCCTGCGCACGTTACGGTGGGGCCTTGTCCTGCTTCCCTGCCCATCTGCTCCCACAGGGAAAGCGCGTTCAAAGCGTCCCACCGCGGCTGTCTCACTGCACAGAGAAGCGATCACCAGCGTACCCTCAAAGCCGAGGTGCCTTTACACCCTCCCACCCATTCAGTGCCACATACCCACAGACACCGCTCCGCTCGCAGGGACGCAGCGGTGGGCAGACACGCGTGCCTGCGCGCTGCCGGCACCGACAGGCACCTCTGCTCCCACGCGTGGCCGAAGGCCGGTGCCGGCCCGGGCACACGCGCAGCCCCACACGGCACGTGGTGCAGCACGGCAGAGCCAGGCAGTCGCCGCTGCACCATGGGGCAAACCCTTCCCTTTGCTGGGTAAGGAATTCCTGGCTGTGACCCAAAACTCCTATTAACAAATCAAACTATAAAAACCAACAGAAGCAGCCAGGAGATTTCCCTCCATCATCTGCTAATTTATAGGGTTACTGGTGTCAGCAGTTTAAAAGAAGCAAAATTCTATCGAAGAGCCACTAAAACCCGGCACTGTGCGCTTTAAAACAATCACAAACGTTCATCTGAAAAGACTGCTTGGGATATAATTCCTTGATGTTTAATTATTAATGTTCCAGGCAAACTAGTTAAATTCTACTGAAGAGAAGAAGCAGCAATCAGAGTTAAAAATTAGCTGAAGGAGTATCATAAATCATTCTGGGGAGTATTTTGCAGAAGTCCCACTGGAGCCGCCTGTGCCAAAAAGGAAGAGAGGGTCTGCCGTGCTCTGGGAAACTCGGAAGGGAGGAGAGGGAACCGGCTGCACACGATGCCCCTGCGACACGGAAAGGCTGCAGAGCAATTTGCAGAGCGACGTGGATCTCTGCTCCCCAGACAGACAGGGAGCGGGCACAGGGACTACCGCAGCGGTTCCATCTATCACGGGGGCGGCTGCGGCTCTGACCTCCCGGCTGGTCTCGGCAGCAGCTTGCCCGCACCGCCGCGCTCCGCCATCAGCGGCGGCTCTGCTCAGTCTGTACGCCGACTCGTTTGTCAATACATCTCTCTGACGTTGATTGATGCGCCTCATCGCCCTCAGTACCAGATAAGCTCCTCTTAACACAGGCGTTTCTGTAGCCCGTAATACTCGGAGTCACCTCGTTGGCCTTCCAGACCCTACCTGCCCCCTTCTCCCTGCCCGCTCAGCACCCCCAAACCCAGCTCGTGGGATCCCGGGGCTCGACGCGACACAAAACCAACGCCAGCGTTCGGTCTCCAAATGCAGATCTTGGGGCGATACCCAAAACTCCCACCCGTGCTCTGAACAAAGCCCCCCACCTTCCCTCCGCGGGGCCAGCCCCAGCCCTGACACCGCCGCACACCACCTCCGTGCCCGCGTGTCCTGGTGCGGCCGCGCTCTCCGGCACCGCGGCCGCCTGCCCGTTCCTCCCCTCCGCCAGCACCATCCCTGCCGCGGGCTCCTCAGACCGGGCTCCGCACCACCTGCGTTACCGGGGGGGATCCAACAGTCCCGTCACCCGCGGCCAAGCCGCCTGCCGTCTCCCAACCGGCTGCCCCCGCTCACCCGCAGCCTCTGCCGGGCACCCTGCTCCCCTCACCAGAGCGGACCGACCCCCGGCTCTGCAGGCAGCGCAGCACCTGCTGCCTGTACGGAATCTCGGTCCAAAGCCATGGTTTTCTACTTTTTTTCAGCTTCCAATTTCTTTCCCGATATGCTTTCAGAAATCCCTCCAAATCCCCTCGGCCCAGCTCAGAGGGGAGGACGACAGACAGCTCTGCTGAGCCAGCCTCCTGCATCTTACTGGGTTCACAGGAACCACATACTGGGGCCTCCCGGTTCCCACACTTCAGTTTTCTTCCCCCTCTCCTCTCCCTTCTTTGCTGTTTTGTTTTACTTATCTAGCAGAAAATAAGAGAAGCCAAGGCTTCTTGCTGCTTCATCTTGATTCAGTCAGTTTTATATCTCACAAATGCATATGCAGATTTCTCTGCTTCTTTATTTGTTCATTAAGACTTCAATAAAAGTGTTATAAAAATGCCCTTTTTTGTTGTTAATTGCAGTTTCTGTTTTAATATGCAAGTTGTGCCAGCTATCCTCAGAGACTCCCCAAGCCTCTCTGTAAATAATACAGCCACCCAGCCTAACGCGCCCTTGCCTGCTGCGTATTTACACGGCTATCAGAGCCCAGCCGGGGCGACGGCAGCGGCGTCTCCTCCACCGCTCCCAGCGCGGGGTGCTCAGCAAAGAGCTCCCGCCGCCGCGCTCAGCGGAGGCATCGCCACGGCCACAACGCATCCCCCATGGGGGACCCAGCATGGCAGGACCGGCTGCCCAGAGAGACCCCCCAAGACCACAGCATCCCCGTCCAGCCTTGTGGGATCCCCAGTGTCGCAGGCAGCAATGCAGCCTCCTAAAACGGCCTCGGCCAGACAGCAAGGAAAGCACCGCTGGAGCCGGATCAGGCCGGGAGCAAACTCTGCTGAGGCTGCGAATGCTCCACGGCACGTGGGGTCACCCAGCAAGGGGCAAGGAAGATTTCCAGCCTGCGTGGATGTGACCCGGGAGGTCAGTGCTGTGTTTCCAAGGGCCAAACCCACCCGCAGGGACTCTGCTGAAGCCTGGGAAGATGCCAGGGATGCAGGCAGCCTGCACATCTCCAGGTTGCTGTGAGGCTTTATAGATTGCGGTGCCACCGTTCAGCGATTCCCCAACACTTTAAAAGACCCTATTATCACTTGCCTGTGCCTTTGTGCAACGCAAGTCATTTCGCTCTGATGTTTCCCATATTGAGCCTCTGCCTCAGGCTGAAATTTTGAGGGAAGTTTTAGCGAGTATGGTTCAAACATTTCCGAGAACAAGGCTGTGGAAAAATGCTGTTTTGACACATTAAAAAAAAAAAAGCATTCTACAACCCTAATGCTCAGAAACCTCCACACCTTCCTGTGGCCGGGCAAGCAGCCGGAGCAGGGCAGGAGGCAACGGGTGCTCCCAGTCCCCGCTCCCCCACCGAGCCGCTGCCTGCCCGAAGCTCTGGTGCTACCCACACACCACTGTGCACACAGCAGCCATCGCTTCTCCTGCGCTTCTCCCCCTCCCCATAAAATGAGGGAATAAGTCAAGAAAACGAAGTTGCAAAGCATCACCAAGAGCACCGAGACGTAGCCCAGCCCCTGTGCTGCCCCGCTGCCGCTTCCCCAGCCCCTCTGTGCAAGAGGGTCCAATCCTGCAGCAGGGCAGCCAATTACCCATCAGATCCCTTCTGGTAAAAAGCGTGCAGTTCAACAGCACTCCCCCCTCCCTGTTTTTACCAAAAGCAGGGCTGCCCAGTATGTGGCCAGCTTACCCTGAGCCAGACCTGCCACAGGGGTGGCAAAGCCAGGGCTGGGCAGCTTTCACGGCTGGGTCATCCCCAGGGAGCAGAGATGAGTTCTCCGTTGGGACGGCTGCCCGACTGCCTAACTCGAGAAAGTTATTTACACCCAACCCAAGGCAGCAGAGCCTGGCAGAGGTGCTTGGAACACACTGCTTGTGCTTAAGTAACACAAGTGCCCGTCGATAGGAACCTATGAGAATCAGCTGAAATAAGAAGGGGCATGGCCATCAAACATGGGAAAATGAAGCTGTTACAGACTCAAACTCATTAAACGGCTGTGATAACACTTTAATGGTACACTTAATTCATACTTAATTCCAGGGGAGCTCCAACAGAAGCCCCTATGGCATCCACACGAAGAGCAGATAAACGAGTTGTACTTAGTGCTGAGACAACGAGCACCCGACAACTCCAGCACAGTCGCACATGAGAAATGTGTTAAAAGAAAATATATCCTGTGACGTGTATCACTGGCATATTTGATAACACATCCTCAGGAACCAGATTCAGAGGGACAGAGAGCACTCTGGTGCCCTGACAATGGGGATTAGCAGGTATGTGCAGGGTCTGCACCTGCAATTTCTACCTGCTCTCATGCCTGCAAAATTCACAAGTGCAAGGAGGACCAGGAAAGCAGGGGCATGAAGAGACCACGGGCTGGAACAGCAGAAGCAACACGGCAGCAGAGCGGGTGCTCACTTGCAAAAGAAGAATTCCGTAACTGGCAGCCAGCAACTCCAACTTCTGGAGTGAAAACAGTTCCTGCCAGCGCTGCTGCAGCAGCAAAACGCAGCAAAATGAACCCAGGAATTAGCTTGGCGTAACTACTTCTAACAGCCTACCAGTCAGCAGTAAAATCAACTTTCTGGTTGCTAATTCTGGACGATTGAACTGCGCAAAGCTTAAGATTTCTTTATGCCATCATTTTTCACTCTAAAAAAAAAAATTCAGGAAAATGTTGGGCTCTCGCGGCAAATGCCTGTTTTGGAAGCAAGCTGCTCTTGTGTATCATATTGTTCTGGTACCGCATCACAATCTATCAAAGTCGGAGTCCCCAGAGCAAGAGAAATCAAAACATCATGAATAAAGTGCAACTTTAAAACTCCAGTAGTCTGACAGTGTTAGACTAAGCCTCCTAACATGCAGCGTTGTATTGATGCTTTCCCCTAATAAAGTCAATGCTGGCCTAGCTTCACTGCCTACAGCGCATTTGCTCAATTAGAGGAGAACAAATAAGGCAACAAGCCAAGATGGAAGTGGTAAACACTGCACTGAGCTCGCAGGGACTGCTGCACCCCAACCACGGGCAGCTGCAGGTGCCCGCTTTCAACCTGCTCTCTGCCTGCACGCTGCCGGCCCCGGGGCTGGGATGAGGGATATCTGTGCTTCTCCCCTTGATCCTCCTGCCCCGATGCTGCTAGGTCTGCGGGGCTGAGTACTCACCCCAGCGGGTGTGGGACCCCGCAGCTCAGGGCAAAGATGATGCCATGGGACATTATCCAGACATGGCATCAGCTCTGCAGCTGCTTCAGGACCTCCCCCTTCCCGAATTGGGACCGCCGCTCTTCGGGACAAGGACGCAAACCCATGCAAACGCAGCACAGGTTTGCACTGCTGACCCTCCCAGCCTTGCAGAAACACCCAAGTCCTGTGTGCACACAAGCTGCCAGCACTGCTTTTAAGTGCGGCGCGTACGGTGCTCAGCTCCCCTGCGCCGCTGGAGCCCGCGTGCCGGAGCCTGCTGGTGGCCCGCTGGCGTTCCCTGCACCCCGTGCAGCAGCACGCTCCGGGTCTCCTCGGGGCCATCCCGCTGCACGAGCTCACCGCATCCCCCCAGAGCGGGCAGAGCGCTCTGATCCTCCCTGACATCTCCAGCGGGCACCCCGGCTGCTGCGGGCAGCGGTGTTTTCTTGCCCTCACGTGGTGCCTCTGGCTCTCGGTTAGCATTTTAAAGGCAATTGGAACAGCCCGAGCGGTGACATTTGTCAGCTCTGGCTCGAGTGACATCTCTGCCGCTGCTCAAGTCACCCACCTCAGTGCAGAGGTCAGAGGAGAGCCCCAGGGAACTGAGCGAGAGGGAAGAGGCAGATCAATACCCAATTCACCCACGCAGCCCTGGGGAGACCAACAGGGTGCCCACTTCACAGGTGGAAACATACGCTGCAGCATCGCACGCAGCCAAGGGTGCCCAGGCTGCATCAACGCAAGCTGGCCAAGCACCCGGCCCCACCGGGAAGGCACCAAGGGGTCCCCTGGGACCCCCCCATCTCCCGCTCTGCCCGGAGCGGGGCTCAGCCCTGCCACCTCCCACAGCCGACACCAAGCATCCCGCAGCAGGTCCCCGTCCTCCCACCGCCATCTGGGCCAAGCAGCTGTGGGGCAGGAGAGCTCGGTGCACAGTTAACTGGATGGAGCTGGGCCGGTCAACGTGGAAAACAGCAGGAAATATGGACACGTATAGCGAGAGCTGCAGCAGGTCTGGAGGGAGCCAGGCAGATGGCAATGCAGGAGCGGGGAACAGAGACAAAGACTGAGGCAAAAGGGATGGCAGAGAGGAGAGGGGCCATGGGCAGGCCTGGCCACCTCACGCTCCAGACCAGGAAACCTGATTTACACCAGCCCTGTTGCTCCCTCCCCAGCCTGTCTCCATAGGCTCTGCCAGCCCTCCTGGGGAAGGAGTGCTTTGCTGCCCAGAAGTGACCAGCAAAGAGCCTGCTGCCACCCCACCAGCCCGGGACACCAGTGCAGAGCTCATGCCAGGCACCACGAACAGCCCATCAGCACAGAGACCCCAGGAATTAAAAAGCCTCCTGCATGGCCAAGTCCATCGCCTCTCACAGCCGTGCTCTTCTGGGCTGGCAAGTGGAAGAGCGAGGCTGTAATAGAAAATCTCCCCGTGGCTCCATGCAGTCTAAGAAGAAATAGATCAGAGCAGCCGAAATCCCCCGGTGCCAAGAACTCCCAGCCTCGCCGCCGGTGCCGAGCCCAGGGAGAGGTGCGGGCAGGGTGCGCGGGCAGCTCATGGCACCGTGGGCTTTGCCCATGCCAAGACCTCGGAGACCTTCCTCCGCCGAGGGCAGCGCCGAGCGCTGTGGGAGCCGGCGTGCTCCTAGCGAGGTTGACGTGAACCCAGGGAGGGGAAGGATGGGGCTCGGCTCAGCGGGCACCCCACATCGAACCGGCCTGCGGCTCCGAGCAGAGCCAGGACCCGGCCATGCCGGCAGCACCGCCTGCCGTGCCGCAAAGGTGGAAGGGTCCCGGCCAGAGCCCAACCCTGGTGAGCTGCAGCATCGACCGAGTCCCAGACTCCTTGCCCACGCCGCCACATCCGCCAGGCTCCCGCTGCCGCAGCTGAAGGGTGCACGATGCCGTGGACGCAGCACACAGACCTCCCGCAAATCCTCCTAAAGCTCTTTCTCACTGCGAGGGCCTTTCTCTGCTCCCGCCCAAGGAGGCATACAGACATTTTTTTGCACGTTTTAAAGCTCTGTCGCATCCCACTGAGCTCCTTCTCCCACCACCAGCTCTAAATCCACAACCCCGACTGTGGGATTTCCACCCGGCCACCACCCCCGCCAGCGCAGCGGGGAGGGATTACGGCACCTCAGCTCAGCAGCAGCGATAATCCTCTGCCTTATCAGTGCAGGGAGCAGCCGGCAAGAAGGACAGCTAGAGCTTGCGGGGACCCTGACGCCAGTGCCGCCCACCCCAGCTCCCAGCAGCGGGAGGGAGCTCCTGCCCGGCTGGAGGATGCCGATCCTGCAGCAAACCTGCTCCAGCCGCTGCACCAAACCCAACTGCCAGCAAAGACCCTTTTCACACAAAGGCAGCCCTGTAGGTCGGGGCTTTATCCCCAGGAGATCCAGGCTGGCGGGACAAGGGGACCGAGCAGGTACAGAGATGCCTTCTGCATGGATGCAATTAGTTAAAGCAGTTAAACCACAACTCAAATCCAGCGCTAAATGGTAGTGTTTGCTACAACAGACCCTCCTCACCTCTGCACTCCCATCATGCCTATCAGGCACTTGCACTCCCCTTACCTCTCTTCCCCTCTGCCCCCCCAGCACGTCTCATCTCTCCGCTGCCCTGTAAACCCCCCCACCTCAGCCTGCCCTATTGCTGGGAACACGCAGGGCACCAGTACAGCAGAAGGATTTAATTGCATGTCAAAATTAAATCTCTTTTGATGAAGAACAATTCAACTACGGCTCTGCCTAATCAAATTAACAAAGTCTTTTTTGATTTTCAATTATCTTCTTCACTGGAACACTTTATCCGGTGCTCCTGCGATACAACCGACAAGCCCCGACTAACAATTGAGGTGTTTTTGCTGCGGTTCAGCAAGGCAGGGCAACTACAGGAGCCCCCCTCCACCTGTCCCCCCCCTCACCGAGCCAGGAAACGACTGGAGCAAACGTGCGAGGTTCAGAAATGCCAGCAGCCCCTCACTGCGGCACCACTGGACCCCCACCTCCACAGCCAGGGATGGACCAGCTCCTCTCCTCGCCGGGATGCCACCACAGCAGGCCTGGTGGAAGGACTGCACCGGGATCATCCCACCCACAGCACCCACACTAATGATTCCGCAACACCCTCCCGGAGGCTGGAAGGGCCGACAGCCTGAAATACCCTCACCATCACGCCAAACCAGGGGCCCGGAGACCTGGGGACAGCCAGCAGCGAGGCCAGCCCTGCCACACTGTGCCCTGCCTGTGGCAACAGGGAGAGGGGACCCGAGGGAGCCCACCCACGAGCTGGGGGCAGCCGCAGCACCCTCCTCGGGAGGAAACCGTACAGACACAAGCACCCATCACCTCTTCAGCAGCAGCCATTGCTGCCCGTCTCCCCAGGGCACCCAGACCTGCAGCACCCATGTGCTCCCCAGCCCACTGGAGCGTGCCAGCCCCCAAACTGCAGCAGCAGGGCTGGAGCCCACCAAAAGGGAGCCCAGCAGGATGGAGACTCGTCCTGCCAGGGCCCCGTATTCACTGCTGGCCAATTATCACTCAGGCATCACACTTAAAGGTCACTTAAGGAAGAGAATTGACTTGTGTGAAAATGTTAATAGAGATGCTGGTACATCCATTACGGGGCGCAGAGCGCCTGCCTGACCCTGGCACAGAACGCAGCAGTGCCCGCAGTGCAGACCACTGGTGCTGACCGCCCTGCCTGTGCCCAGAAGGTGCCTGGACCCCATCTCGGAGGGGAGCAGCCAGGTGGGGGGCAAGGAAGGGCAGGAGATGTGCTAGCCTGTCTGACCACAGCAGTGGGCAGCACGCCTGGCAGAGGATGGGCAGATCCTGACAATTTGCAGGCAACACACAAGCACCGAGACTACCCTGAGCTGCCCAGCCCTAGAGCGTGCAGGCCCTGGTGCCTCGAGGGACGGCTCCATCCCCTTCCCCTCCTACCAGGGGCAGCAGTTACCTGGTGAGGCCAGAGCTCCTTCTGCTACCCTTCCCGACGGATGCCAGTGACCTACAGGAGTTAAGGGATGGGACCCGGTCCCAGGACCCCAGGAAGGGGCACATCCTGCACCCCAGCTGGTGCCAGCTCACCTGAGCACCCCCACGCCAGCGAGGCCGTGCACACACACACCATGGGTCCTGAAGGAGCTCCGAGCTCCCTGCAGCTAGAGAGACATTAAGCTGTGATAGCAGGACAAAATGTATTAAAAGATGCTAATTTAATTAAAAGAACACGAAAATGGCTAAATTAGCAAGTGAAGGAGAACACCTATCTGTAATAAGGGCACAAATACAAGAGCAGAGGGATGCAGCAAGGCCCCACGGCAGAGGCACAGGCTGAGCTTCCCCACTGCACAAGGACGGAGTTCGAAGGACCATCTCACCTCCCCGTCCGGCTGCAGATGCTCAGTGCACGCAGGCGAGCGCGCAAGACTCTTCCCCCGGATTATCCTCCGACTCGCAGCCTTCTCCCTGCCACCGCAGGCATGCTGGGTAGCCTCCAGCAGTTCCTCCTCCTCCTCCCTAGCACGGTTTCTGCTCCCAAACACAGGCTACAGCATCTAATCCTACTGCAAGGTCTCTGGGGCAGGGAATGGGGTTTTTTATTGGTACCTTCCACCGCGTTTCAACAGCAAGCTGAGCAGAGACCTGCTTTCTCCCCGCAACGCCGGGGGAGCGCGGCCCGCGCTGCTGCGAGCGGGGGGAAGGAGGGAGCCCCATCCGCAGCTCCTGCTGCCCGTCCCCAGCGAGCTTCCCTGGCAGCTGCCCAGGGCGAGCTCCATCCTGCAGCGCTTGCAGAGGTTTGAGCGCAGCTTCATCGCCTTTTTTTTTTTTTTTTCTGC
Organism: Buteo buteo; assembly: GCF_964188355.1. NCBI lineage: Eukaryota > Metazoa > Chordata > Aves > Accipitriformes > Accipitridae > Buteo > Buteo buteo. Next base: position 959,864 of record NC_134183.1, read on the forward strand.
TTTATTAAGCCGTTTTCAAGGGAAACCATCTTAATTCGTATCGATCTCCAGCGGAGCGGTGCCCCTGCCTGCGAGCTGGCGACCGCCCCAGCGCATCCCCCTCCTCCCTCCGGCCGCCGCCGCCCCGCGGGGGGCGCCTCTCCGCCACGGGGGGCTGGGGGTCGGTCACGCGTGCGCGTCACAGCGATCGAGCCGGGCCGCGACACGCTCAAGCGGCGGCCGGGACCCCCACCGCCCCGGCCGGCAGGACGCAAAGCCCGCGGGGGCAGGCAAGGGCGGGCAGCCTCGCACCGGAGCGCTCCCCGGCGGCTCCCGGCTCTGCCCCGCCGTCCCCGTCCCCCAGCCCGGGGCCGCCGCCGCCGCCGCCCCCGGCCCGGCGCGGGCAGCCGCTGCCACCTGCCGGCAGCCCGGCCCCGCCGGAGGGAGCAGCCGCCGCCGCTCCCCGCCAGCCCCGCTCGGCTCTGCCCTCCGCTCCCCTCCCGGCGGGACCTGCAGGGGCTGCCGCCAGCCCCTACCCGCGGGAAACCGCCCGTCCGCTCCGGTGCGATCGGTCCCCTTCTGTCGCGCCAACAAGCACCCCCTCTCCCACTCCCTGCGCCACCCGCCGCCTGTCACCAACGGGTCCCCAGCGCCTTTGACAGCACGCTCCCCCCCTCCAAGGCCCTGCGGTCCCGTGGGAGAAGCATTTGGAGATGGGACGCCCCAGCGCGTACGCGACTCCCCGTGCCCGGTACCCTCTGTAACGGGATCACGAGGCAGAGGGACACGCGTGCGGCCGCGTGGCAGACGACCACGCACGTGCCAGGCGCCCGCCGCACCATGGACCGGAGCGACGGCACGGGAGGGCTCGCAGGGTTCGCCGCAGGCTGCGCCAGTTTGGTGCGAACACCTGAAGGATCCCCCAGCCCAGCCAGCACCGGCAGCGCTCCCCGGCTGTCCCGGCACAGGAGAGCTGCTCCCACGGCCCTGGCAGAGGAGGGGGCTAAGCAGTGGGGGCAGGCGCCCTGGGAGCCCACCCAGTTGTGCAGCACCAGCCTGGTGGCACCAGGGCACAGCGCAGCCTCGGATGGGACAGCACGCTCCAATTTTAGGGCTCTGCTTACCCTTGGGGTGACCTGAACTGGTGGGCCAGGAACAGCAGCCCCATCCCTCCTCCTCCTGCCGTCTCTGGATACGGCAGCAAGCGTGCAGAGGAGCTGGAGGGACACGTGGACACCGCTTGTCCAGAACATCGGTTGCTTCCAAAGAGAATATCTGATTCCCTCTTCATGGATGAAGGGATGGGCTCCCATTCCCAAGTCTCTCCACTTCCACTCCCTTTTGTGCATTTTCCAAAGAGGGGTTGATCACATCCTGGCAGATGCTGGGAGCAGACGCCTAATGGAGGCCATCTGCCACATTTCACAGGGAAAATTATTCAAACTCACTAGGACTTTAATTTAATCAGCTGGCACTGAAGTGGGCACTGGGCTTTCATGTGAGCAGGTGTGAGCACAAATCAGCAAAGGCAAAGGCAAGCCTTTCATCTCCATTCACCGGGCCCACAGAATAGAAGCTAATGGCACTGCATGGCCAGCATGTCCACTGGCACTTTTCACCAGTGTAAAGGCACAACTCACACCACGTCTCGGGCACTCTGCTACCGAGGAGCACTTCCATTAGGAAAGCTCCTCAAGTAACCCCAGCATTCAGGAACCGCAGCACATAGGGAAGATTCATTGCAGATGACATGAGACCAGATGGGGCATTGGTTACAAGTGGAAGGAGTCTGCTGGCCTCGCTTGCAGGCGCATTCATCCCCACCAGCGTTCCTGCAGACCCAGAGTGCTGCTAACCCAAGGCAGAGCAGTTCAGAGGGAAAGAGCAGGAGGGAGCCGTCCCCAGGGACCCAGCAGCTCCATCCAGAGCAGCTGCAGGTGCTGCACAGAGCTCACCTGCCTTCCCAGCCTCTTCCCATCCTGGATGAAACCTCACTCCCCCAAGTGCTTCCCATATGCAAAATGACAGATCGATTTACTGCAAAGAGGGGGAAGCACCAGCCTGGCACTTGGAAAAGGCGACAGGAGGAAAGGTGCCACGTGTACTGCGTCCTCTGAAATCTCTGCCTTACCCAAACGCAAGGCAACTTCCCTGAGCCCAGCAGCTCTCAGCTCAGACACTCCTGGTGAGCACAGTTACCCTCAAGAAGAAATAAAAACATGTCTGTCAGAGAAAGGAGGCTAACTCAGCACAGCCTCTGCCCGAGGCATCTGCGCAGAGATCTTGGATCTCTCCAAGCACGTGGTGTCTCCTCGCTGCCTCCGTCACAGGCCACAGAGGATGTGCAGGAGCATCCCGCCACGGCCGCCCCACACACCACAGGCCTGCAAGTGTGCAGTGAGCTCCTGCCATGGAGTAAAAGATGGAAAGACAAGTACAACGCGGCACAGGAGGGGAGATGGGGACAGAAGTCCTGGAAATGGTTCATTAAAGTCCTCATTTGATCACCATAAGCAGAACTCACCTGCACAGCAGAGGACAAAGCCTCCAGCAACCCCCCACCAATCTGATCTGGAGGAAAATTCTTCCTGACCCCAAATCTGGGGGTGCATTTACACCTAAGCCAGTGATTATGTCATATCATGCATTTACCACGTTCTCTCCCATCAGTCATATCACTTTCTCCCCAGCATTACAGCATGTCCAGACTCAACAACTAAAATACATTTTATCAAACATAAGCTCACCAGTGATGGTCCCACGCAGGCACTGCACAGACCCGTGGGTCAGGGGTGCCCGTGGTCCTGCCATGCTGGGCTCTGCCGCGCTGTTGGTTAACACACAGCCAAACCCCCCCAGGCACCAGCTCCTGCCACATCACCCCCCCTTCCCTTCTACCAACTTCCACAACCACTCCAACAGGTACACTCCTATTGACACATGACATGAACAGCATTATTGGATTTTGCAGCAGTCACCCAGAAGCCTGGTACTAGGTGTACTTCGGCTACCACAGGCAGGTCCGCTGTTCCCCCCCAGTGTGCCGCTGATGCCTCTTGTCCCTCACCAGCCCACAGGCTGACACCACAGGATCACCTGTCTGCATGGTGCAAGCCCCAAGCTTGGGCCAAGCTCCCCTTCCCGACAGGACACTGCCGCAGGCGGGATGTGGCATGAGAAGCCAGAGCCCGTCCCTCCGGCACACCCCCCTCCAGGGCACTGGGGAAGGAGCAAACCCAGGTTCTCATCCCTGGGGCTACTGGGAAACTTCACTCACCTGCCTGCTCAGGACCTTTCCAAAAGGCCATGGTCCAGCTTAGCTGGAAAATCCATGGAGCTAGAATGAAATTGGGCAGAGAGGAAACAGGGATAACTTGGCAGCTGCTCACATTTAGTTTGCACCTTCTTTTGCCAGTGTGGAAGGAAACAAACGACCTGTGAAGGGAATGGAGCGCAGTGATTCATTACCCCTGATGTGTGATGATGGCTTAATTATTTTTCTAACTGGGGAGAGACACTTTCTGACAGCAGGTGCAAATTAATTCTCCACTGTTTTAAGGAGTGATCGGCCCAGGACAAGCAGAAAACTGGAAAACCTAATTAAATCGGGAGCTGGGTGGAATAAATGGAGCGGGGAGTTTGTTTGCACGGTGCTGATGGATATTAACGATTGCTGGTGAAGGCACCAGGGCTCCCAGCAGGAAAGTGGAGCTGTCTTAGTGGCTTCATGCGCCCAGCCGGGCTTTGACAATTTTGGGCAGGAGGTGTCATGGTAGTCATGGCACATGCTACTACTGTGCACAGATGGGAAAAACCAGGGCTCTCCCTAGGGAGAGGCATCTACCACTCTGCACGTGTTGAATGGAGGAGGATGCGTTAGCAGGCTGCCAGCCAGATGTGCAGCACCAGGGATCCCCGAGTCCCTCCAGGCTCTGCATCCCTCGAGGGCAACAGGGCCCAGCACCCAGTAACTGAGCCACCAGCACCCACCCAGGCAGCAGGAGCAGGCAAGAAGTCTGTCCCATTTCTGTGCAACCAGAGCAGCGGCAGGTTAAACTTCTTTGGAGGAGCCAGTGCCCAGCCTCCAAACCTCCAGCCCAGGCTTCCAAAAGCAAGCGAGGAGCTAACGTGGCTCTTCCCACCGCAGCTCCAACAGCACGGTGTTTCACCGCTGCAGAACGGCACCCGCACATGCGGCCAGCGCTGCCCGCTTCTGCGAAGGAGCATGAAAAATAACCAACACCTGAAGGCTTTTGCCACGGGGGGGAGCAGCCCTGGACTGATCAGAATATCGTTAGCTCCATAATCAGGGAGGAAAGAGTTTATGTTGAACAGTTGCCATGGAAACACTATTTCTACTTTCCTGCAGCTCCAGATCCCGGCTCTCCCTGCCCAGCTCCCTGACCCCAACCCAGCCACCTCTCAGCCCCGCTGCCCCTCTCCTCCCGCCGCCCAGACTGCACGGCCCTCGCAGAGACCAGGGTCTCCATCACCCGCTCCCTCTGCTTATGCTTCAGCCCCCAGCCCCTGGGGGCTCAAACCCCTCCGCAATTGCCAGCAAGATCCCCACAGCCTCAGGGTGCTGAGTCAGCAGCTGCACCGCAGGGCCGCACATCCCAGAGCATCTCCAGGGATTTCAAAGGGAAGCGGTGCCTGGAGCCTGCCCTGTCCCACGCACGTCCCGCAGCCCAAGACCACCCACTGCTGCCCATCCCTCCGAAGGGCCGTCGGGCTGCCCCGTGACCAGCAGACCTGCAGCCAGGAGAGCACCTGGATCTCAGCATTTGCAGAGTTGCTCAAGAAGAGCCAGAGAAGCCCACAGCAGAGGAGATCGCTGCTCCCCGGCACACACACCTGCCTCTGCGGCATCCGAGTCCCAGTTCAGATGATGCAAAGTTGAAAACAGGGGAGATCAGCAGCATCAGGAGGTTAAATGGGTGCCCTGTTCTCCCTGCTCATCCTCCTGCCCAGGGATGCTGCCGCCAGAGGAGTTTGCACATACCCACAGCTCTCAGCCCCACCACCCTGTGGGGGCCCTCCCACCCCCCCCAACTCCTGAGCCTGCCTGCTGGGCTGCTCTGCCAGTCACCCCCCTGCTCCAACACACCAGCAATGCTGGGAAAAAGAGCCCTAATTGCTTTTTGTTTTTCTGTTTCTCCCATCATTAAATCCCTTCTTCATCCCTAATAGTTTGGGATTATATGAAGGTTAATATGTTTCAGGTTCCACACAAGTACAGCTAATTAACAAACAGTCCCCTCAATTCCCTTTAATGCCTACACATGTAATGTGATCACTGCAATTACCTGCTTCCCAAAGCCATTACAAACCACAGAAAATTAGCTGGAACAGGTGATAAAAACATTCTTTTTATTGGTTCATAAAAGGAGCTGATCTCTGGGCAGCAGCTCCCCACTGCACAGCTGGAAGGGGCCAACACCCTTCCCCAGGCAGCCCAGCCAGGATCACCCACACTCCCTGCTCCCAAAGAGCCCTCAAACATCCTGAGCATCACCTTCCCTTGGGTGGTGAAGCCCAGATTCGCTGCTTCAGATCACAGCACTAAGAGCCAACCTCGCTTTCTACTGATGAAAATGAATCTGTAATTAAAACAAAAACCCACCCAGATACTGGGGGTACCCTAGGCAAGGCAGCAGAGCTCTGCTCCCAAGGGACACCCCCGCATACTTGGTTGCACAGGGTGAGAGCAGAGCCAAAGCCAGTCCTGGCCCAGGGTCCTCAGGGCTGACACATCTGTCACCATCCTGAAGTAGAGCTGAGCCACCATCCCTAGGGACGCACAGCTAAAGCACCCGGGGACAGGCATGGGGAAAGGGAAAGAGCTGTTCACCATCCACCCCCAGAGGGAAAAGGGGAAGGAACCTAAAAAAGCAGAAGAGCCCTTATCCACCTCCCCATCCTCCCAGAGAAAAAAAAAAAAGATCCTCTGCAGGCTTCAGGAGAGATCATGGACAAACACCCTTCGCCCTCACTTAGCCCCGTCCAGCGCTCTCTGCCCGGGGGAGCTGCACTATTCCTCCAGCAATCAAAGCGCTCGCAGTTAAACTACTTCATGTCTGCTTTCGGGAGCCACAGAGGGAGAGACCCAGTGCCAAGGAACACAATGAGCTCCCAGCAAATTGCTCCATTGGTCTATTAGCCCTCGTTAAAAACCCGTACCTATCAGGCAAGTTTCAATTTCCAGCTACTGGATCTTGTTGTGCCTGTGCCTGCCAGATGAAAGAGCTCTCTAATAATCAGCGTCTCCTCTGCTCCGTTATTTACCCTGCAGCAGCGATGCACATGCCCCCTCCAGAGCCTGTGGCTCTGGGGCAGCACCAGCTGCAGACCCCAGCCGGGCACAGCTCTTCTCCACCGCCAGCACCCAGGGCAAGCTGCAGCCCGGCCAGGCAGGCAGCAGTGCAGGGGAGCAGCGAGCACCCTCCTCCTCTCCCCAGCACCCAGATCCCACGTATGGCAGGGAAACCAACCCTCCGCGCTGTTCAGAGAGAACAGATCGGCTCGGCAGACACAAGGGACCCCCTTGCCCAGCACAGCCCTCCCATGCACAGCCCAGGCGTGCCCCCCAGCAGCGAGCGTACCCCCGCTTTCTGCAGGGCCTCAGCTCCCAGCTTCACCAGCAGAGCCACAGCCTTCCCGAGGGAACCGTGCTGCGGCTCCTGCCGGACAGAGGCCAGCGGGTCCATGTACCAGCTGGCAGGGTCACCATTCAGCTCCTGAAGGCAGCTGTAAATCTAAAAGTCTTAGGCTGGTCTTTAGCAGACATTTATCTGTGTCACACAGCCACCAGAGCCGCACACAGCCCAGCCCGGGGGACAGCAGGGATGCCACAGGTCAGGGCACGATGCCCGGGTAGGTGCCCGGCTCTTGGGTGTTTTGCTTATCACACCCCATCCCACAAGCGCCAGTCGGCCTCTCCGCAACTGCACCTTATCTTCTCAGCATCCTTCCCGAGTGCCCAGAGCACCCTCCAGTGATGGACCTCCTATGCAAGAGCTTCTTATAAATGTAAATTGGGAACAGCCTCACAGCACAGGAGGAAAATCACTGTAAACAAAATCTCCGTTGCTGTGGAAACCATTAAAAATAGATTCCCCATGCTCCCCCTTTTGTGCTGGGTATTATACAGCTGGGTTCCTTCATTCCACATTATTATTACTTTTTAATTATGAATAATTTCCTCCCTTCTATAGGAAGATGGAGTAAAAAACAGAACTTTCCAAACGAGGGGCCTTTAGGATATGTTTCAATATGCAAATGAAGGCAAACATGCATTCTGTAGTGTTTACGCCACAGGGTAAAAATCTTTCTGCATTAACCCTTCCCGTGCCACACTTCCTATTTTCTCCCCTTTCCTTCAGCCCGGAAGGCCGGGGTGCCCTCAGTCCCATGGACAGTTGTCTCAAGGATGAAGGCAAAGAGCAGCAGCACAGACACGCAGGGTAACGCTTCATCCTTGGCGAGGGGCTGTGACAAGGCAGGAGCGATGCTCTCCTGCCAGCCCTGCCGTGCTGGGGCAGACCAGCCGCTGCCACACTTGCTGCCCACAGCCCTTGGACAACGCATGACAGAGATGTTCTCATGGCAGGGACCAGCTTTGCACAGGAGCAGTCCTCGATGCTCAGAAATGTTAAGACCAGCGCAACTTCTGCTGCTTCAGCCCCTGGTGTGGAACGCAAGCGTCGGGCAAGCATCACAAGCAGGGAGAGAGGGGACACGCTGCCCCATGGGGACGCGGCACAACAAGTCCCCGTCTCACTGAGAAGTGACAGAAATCCCACTTAACACCACCGTCCCGTGGCACGCCCCTCTGATACAGGATTCAGTCTGAGCAGAGGAAAGCTTTAAAATTATTTGAGAAAATATGGTACCTGGGAAGATGGTCCCATTCCAGAGTCTGACTCAGTTGCTATTTGCAGCCCTAGTCAGCAGGAGAGGATGCTCCTCCATCGGGAACACGGTCAGCCACCAGCACCATGCCGGGTGCCAGCTGAGGACCTGGCAGCAACGCACCACGGGCAGCTCCTGCCCGGGGCCTGCCAGCAAGCGGACGCCTACGTCCCCCAGCACGCGCGGGCCAGGCGGAAGGTTCCCGAGCAGGCTGGCCCCGGCCCATGGCCATCGGTTCGCTGGCTCTGCACAAATTTCACGCTGCCGTGGAGGAGCAGATGGATGGCCCTGGGAACCCTCCCAACGCACGCTGAGCGAATGTCCTGCCTGCTCTGACAATGTGCTGCCTGGCTCCGCACGAGCCGACGGCAGAGGTCAGACCTCCGCGCCTGCCCCAGGGATGCTGCTGAGCACAGAGCACGTGGGGCTGCAGGACGGGCAACTGTCTGTTTGGCCATGGTGACCCAGCTCAAAATAAGGAGCCACACAAGAACAGCCAACATGGATGCGTCAAGGACACCCCAATCTAACTCCATTCCCCTAGAAGGTAACTGGATCTCTTGATACAGGAGGGAACATGACTGACTTTGACTTCAGGAAAGCTTCTGATACCCCATTACACAGCACTCGTAAATAAAGCAGAGCAGCGTGGTCTAGCCAGAAGCATTACAGCATGGGCACAAAAAAGTGGGCTGGAAAACCATGAACAGGCCTGTCTTTGGAGTGTCTGATTTTCATCATTAAGCACTGAAAGTTTTCTTCAGCTTCCTGCAGATACCAAAGTGGTACAGGGCTAGAACTGGGCTGGGGCTGGAGGGGAGAGGGCAGAGGCTGCCCTGCAGCAGGCAGGAGCTGCAACCGGCACACACTGAGGAGGGGGCACCCAGGTAAGGGGCAGCCTTTTTGGGAGAGGAGGAGTATTCATTGTGGATCCCAAGACAAAAAGGAACAAGCCCGGGTATGCTACATGGAAAAAAGGCCAACAACATGCCCAAATGCACACAGAGAATGTCACCTGCGAGACACAGAGCAACTCTGCCCATCACTGGTTGCACACCAGCTGCAGAGCAGAGTTCGGCTGCAGCTCCGTGTCTCCTGCAGCAGCACTGACCCATGGCCACACACCACACAGAGGTCCCAGAGACAACAGAAACCAACCCTTCCTGGCCAGGAGGGACAGGGCAGCCACTAGCCCCTTCTCCACCACCTCCTGGGGGCACACACAGGCATGCCCAGAGCACAAGCACACAGCCAGAGGTGCTCGAGCCCAAAACGTCCCGGGAAGCAGCTGTCTGCCAGAGCTTGTTTCCAACAGAGGCTCCCAGGGTGCTCCAACAGCAAAGCCCTCGTGCCAGCCCATGGCATCGTTCACTTTCTTCTCACCCGACTTGAGGGTGACTTTAGCACACTACCACCTCCTTCTAGAAATCCCCTGGGAAAACAAGATTCCTTCTCTACAGCGACAAGCTCTCTCAATTCCCATTTTCAAGTGCTTTAGTGCTCCTCTCCTGCCATAACCTAAATTTCAACCTACCCCCAAGTATCAACGCTGCACGTTATTGCTTATTACAGCTTAGGGCTAGAAGGGCCATTAGACCCAGCGAGTGCAGCGCCCAGGAACACAGGCTGAAGACAGCCATGCTCTAATCCCGTTTTCATTCAAGCTACCACATCCCTGCCAGACAGATATCCGGGTTTGATCCAGAGATGTCAAGCAATGGAGAATCCCCCACAGGCTTAAGCTGTTCCAGTGGTTAATTACCTTCCCTGATAAAAATATGCACTTCTTTTCTAGTCAAAATTTGTCTAGCTGGAGCTTTCAGTGCCTGGATCTTGTTATGTCTTTTCCCTGCTAAATTAGAGCACTCTGTACCCGCAGAAATCTCTTGATCACAGCCTAAAATGACCTACGTCACAAAGCCACCTCTTAAACTTCTCTTGGATGAAAAGTTCAACCTACTTAGGCTACATCTCCCATAGCAGAGCAGATTTTCCAGACTGTGAACCATTTCTGTAGCTCTTTTCTGCACACTTCCCATGTCACCAGTGTTTTTCCAGCACAGACACCAAGAATGGTCCCAGCATCCCGATGGCACTGCTGGCACTCCCACCACAGATGCACCCTTCCTCACCCAGGAGCTCACCGCACTGCTATGGAAAGCCTTTCAATTGAGCCATTAGTGGATTGCAGCCACAATCAACCTAACGCAGAGAAGGGACATTTAGCATCCTGCCCTGGTGCTGGAGGGGGGGGGGGAGACAGCCACGGAGAGCGGCTGCCCTCCCCCACTCTCCTCCTGCCAGCCTGGTTTCCAAGCAGGATGGTCCCCAAGCCCCTTTGCCCAGCCAGCGACCTGCACCTGGGCCAAGGGGACAGATGAAGCCATTGCCACCCCAGCGCTGTTTCCTCCAGGCTCAGCGGGTCCAAGTCACAGGTTTGTCACTGCCGCTCCGGGCGAAGGAAACAGCTACTGGGGGAGCAAAGCTTCAAGTGCCTTAAGAACACCTTGGGAGCTTGCCTTGGGGGGGGTCAGCAACTAGAATTAGTGAGACCCACAGCAGGTCTCCCATACAGCACCCAGAGCCTGGGGGGGGGGGGGGGGGGGGGCAACTGGCTTTCTGCCAGCCCTCCCAGTGCCACCCACCTGAAAGGTCACCGCACAGCACCCAGCCTCTGCTCCCCACCCTGACGGGGAGCTCTGCGGTGCCCGAGCCCCCGTCCAAGCTGGGATGCACCCCACACCACGAGGATGCCAGCACGGAGGTGCCGCAGGAAGAGGAACGGTGCTGCGGCTGCAGCCGGGAGCGCTGCCGGGGGGAAGGCAAGCTACCGAGGCAAAAACCTCAGCACGCTGACCTGCGCCCAAGGAACGGCCCAGCAAACCGGCTGCACACGGAGACCAGCTTCTGCAAACGCACTTGTCAAGTAAAAAAAAAAACAGGGCAGTCCCTGGCCCCGGGACCAAAGCTGAGAGAGGAGATAAACCAGCAGATCACGGGGAATACTCACAGGTTGCCTGGCTCCCGTCAGCACATCCACTCCAGTCAGACCAGCCACAAGAGCGGGAGGGAAGGTCTGTGCTGGAGACACAGCAATGCACAGAAGCCTCCAAAATCCTCCCCGGCTCCAGGCCAGCGGCAGCCTCCCTCCCCACCGGCACAGGGTGCCAGGGAGCAGCCCGGGGAGCCACAACTTTCTGTGCTCTCCGTCAGGCGAGGTCCTGCTCCAGCCACAACTGCATCCTTATTTAATCCACAGCAATTATACTCACATTCTGCTAGACAAATAGATTTTACAAGCCCTCAGTTAAATGTGGATAATTACGGCTGCCTGCACCAGGGGACAGCCCTGCCCGGGCTCAGGAGGAAGAATCACATCCCGATTTCACTAATGCTGTAAATTAGCAAGGAGCATCCCAATGGCAGCAGAGTAATTACCAGCTATTGCATCCCCCCCTTCCTGTGGGCTGCTGCTCCCGCACTCCCCCCACCCCGCATCTTCCTCCCTCGCAGTACGTGTGTGTTTTCAGGCATATGCTGCTGTTAATGGGGCTTCTGTCACTTCAGCTGCTGGCAGAGATTATTTTATCTCGGGAACCCTCTCCCAGTGCCAGAGCACAGGCTTTCTGTGCTAAATCATCCATGGGGGAACACACAGGTGCGGGGGAACAGGAGATGAAAGCATCAACTTTTCCATAGCATCAGTTGTGCTGGGCAGCGCCCGCCACAAAGGCTCTGACAACAGGCAGGGGGGACCTGGCGGGACAAACCCCCAGCAGACCCCCTGGAACGCACCCAAGCCCAGCGGGCACAGAGGGGGCACCGGGGAGCGAGGAAGGAAGGAGGATGCACAACCACCCAGGCATGAGCAGGGAAGAACACTTGGTCCCCAACTAGCACTGGGGGCTGATGGAGGAACCAGGGAGGAGCACGGGGGCAGGGGGGAAGGCAGGGGACAGGGTCCTGCCTCACCAGGACACCCTACAGCAAACACCAACTACACCACGCAGTCTGCAGAAGGATGTTAAATCTGACCTCTGCTCAACAGGCAGGTAAACCAAGGCACAAGGCAGTAAAGGAAAAAAGAAAAAGCCATTGGGAGACTAAAACAAGCACAAAATTCCCTCCATGACCCCACTAACCTTTTCCATCTCCTCTCCACACTGCTGCACTTGCAAGCTGGGAACAGAACTCCAAAGCAGCCCTCCTGCAGACGAGACCCCCCCACCTCTCCTTGGGGGGCTCTTATAGGGCAGCAGCGTTGCTCCCCGCCCCGAGCCCTCATTGCTCCAACCACCCGCAGATGTGCCCGATGAAGGAGAAAGCCTTCTGCAGAAAACGAGGGAAGCCCCATTTCAGGCAGCTGCCAGCTTTCCCTGCCGGTGCTGCCAGGGACTCCCCCGCCGTCCCAAGCCCCTCTGAAGCCGGCAGGTAACGGAGTGCAATGAGCAATGCCCCAGGGAGCCGAGGGCTCCTGAGCCTGTCCCCGGGCAGGGACGTGCTGGGGATGTGGCTGGGAACAATCCCCACCGGCCGGTGTGACTGCGAGCGGGCTGTGCTGCGTGGAGTCCCTGCTCCTCAACCCACACCTGCAGCCGCCTCAGCGGAATAAAGATAAGTAAGAAAACCGGACTTAAATCGCCACATTTTTCAAATCGATCTGTCAAAGTGAACCTGTGCAATCCAGCCTCGTGCGGCCCCACGCTGATGCCGCCGTCCAACACCAGGCAGACCCATCTTCTCGCCAGCCCTCCCCTGCGCGCCCAGCTCAGCTGCACCAGACACCTTCAGCCAGTGCCGTGCACGCCGCCCGCAGTGATGCACGGGGCCACGGGCCGTTTACAATGATTTATTGCGCTATCACCCAGATGAAAGGAGGGGGACGTGGCGCGGCATCGCTCCCCTCCTGGCGTGAGCAGCTCGCAGGAGGAGGACGGGGCACGGGGCCGTCCTGCAGTGGGGATGCTAGGAAAGCGGGGCCATCTCCGCACCCCCGATCTGCCTGCGGGGAACCAGCTCAACCCCTCCAAACCTCGTAAGGTCCCAGCTCAAGCTCTTCTTCTGGTGCCTGAAGACAGACCGGGTGGTAGCTCTGCAACCCCTCGGAGAGCTCCAAAACCACGACTCAGGGGGACAGATTCTGTGTCTCCCCACTGCTCCACAACTTGTCAGACCTCCTCAGTACTTGGGCACTTGCTAAGATACTTCAGAGCCTGTGTATGAGCAGGGCTTAGGCTGGGGGTGCCTGGGGGAACACAGTGCACTTCATTAAAATAATTAAACATAGACAGGAAGAGGAGAGCAGAGAGGAGAAGGCGAGCGGCGTTCCCCGTGTTCAGCCCTGGCTGCCGGAGCCCCGCGTGGGAGATGGGACCTGACAGCCACAACGATGGACGAGTCTGCAAATGCGGATTTACCCAGCACGGCAAGCGTGCATCCTCAACTCGCGCCGCATTCCTCTCCGCAGCCTGCTCACAGCCTCCGCTGTGGATCCACGTGATGAAGCTGGGAATGCTCCTGCTCTGGGCAAGAAGGCCGAGCACCAGGCGGGCAGCACGGATGGCAGCGCTGCAACGCTGCGGAGCACGGGGCATCACGAGCGGCTTGCAGTCACGCTCCAGCCCCCAGCCCCGGCAGCACCACGGGCTCTGCCCAGCACCGCTGTCGTGTGCCGGAGCACGGCCGACATTCCCGCTGCCCGGGCACTGCGCTTGCACCCCCGAGGAGAGGGGGTCACTGCTCCATGGCTGGCATGGCGGTCGCTAGCATACGGAGGCTCTGCAAGGCTCCTGCCAGGGAAAGCTCGTGCACTTTACCACTGCTGAGAAGCTTCTGTGTTCCTGAAATATCATCTTCCCCTGGGCAACTTCATATGCGAGTCTTGGGACTTGCCGGAGCATTAAACTGACATCTAGGTCAGAGTAAGGAATAGCTCAATGCCTGCAGGAAAAAGGGTTTTCCTTTCACATCCCAGTGCCTCCTCCACCAGCTCGATACCCAGACTAGGAGCAAGCACTTAACATGGGTGACCACTTCAAGCCTAGCATGAAGCAGGCTGTGGGGGTGGAAAAGGGATTGAAAAAAATTTCTGAGACCTGGCTGCCATTTCTGGAGTCCTCTCAGCTCTTTATGCTCCCTGGAGCAGCACCTCTGCAGGAAAAGGCAATTGCAGAATTTAAAGCCCCAGGGGAACCTGGCTGGACAAGGACAGACCACCAGGACCTGGGCCGGCAAACTGATTTTCACCGTATTTTGCGTGGCAGATGCCATGTCTAAGAACCAACACTGCGCACAGAAGATACATCCTGGCTGGCAATACCTGTGACCTTGGTGGTAAAGAGTCTCCCCTGCCTCGCTGCACAAGCTCCAGCCCCACCTGCAGCTCCCTGGATGCTGTGTTTATTTACGGGGGTCCCAGGGAGGGGTACGGAGGAGGGATGCATCATGCTCCAGCAGCACGGACCGCATGGCACACGGCACAGCCAAGGGTGCCTGGAGCGGCCACGGCCCCTCCGCTTCTCAGGAGGGAGCACAGAGCCACCGTCAGCCTGACGGTGTGATCCGACCCCCCGGGGCTGCCCCAGCCCTCGCAGAGCTCTGCAGCCTACCTGGTGCCAGCCCCGCATCGGGCACTGCTGCCCGCGGGTCCCGCAGGCTCCAGCGCTCAGCTGGCAGCCGCCTGCCCGCTTATCTGTAATGCAGCAGCTCGCGTGCACCGGCCCTGCTCCTCCAGAAATACAAAAAGCCGATTAAATAACTAACGCTTGCTTAGAAGGACGGCTGAGGGACCAAGAGCCCCGGGCTCCTGCGGGCAGCAGCTGCTGGTCGCTGCCACCCTTAACCCCCGTGGAACCGGGGAAGGGGCAGGCCAGTGCAGCGGGTGGGGAAGGAGACCTTGCCCTGTTATTTTAACACCATCACGCGTGCTTTCCTCTACCGAAACGGGACGACGAGGCATGAGTTTGCCTGACAAAGTGTCCCAGTGGCTGCGCAGCAGGAGCGGGGCATGATAGATCATAGGAATAAAACCAGAAGGGTGAGACAAGCAATCGGCAGAGACCGGCTGTAAATCTCGGTGCTGATGGGGCAGGAGATGAGCTGGCTGGCTTTCGGGGGGGGCGAGCAGCAGAGGGAAGAGGGTGATAACAAGAGCCGTGAGTGGTGCCGGATCCTGCGTCCCGACTGATGCAGAGGCCTCGCTGTCAGGGAGACAAAGTGGAACCGCTCAAGTGCATCATTGATTTTTAATAAAAGCAGGTAACACTCTGGAAATCCAGCACTCGGCCCTGTTTTCTCGTCCCTGGTCGCCCCATCTCCCCCAGCCCCAGCTCGCTCTACCCGATGGCACTGCCCTGGGGCCGGGGATTTAGCACAGACCCTGCTCCCACGGGACTGTCCCATGCCGGGCTGCTGTCTGCCCGGTTCTCCTCTGCCGATCCCTGATAGATGGTTGCAGGGATTCTCATCCTGCAGGAGCCGCAGCAGGCGCTGCCCGCAGCGGTGCTCGCTGTCGGACGTTGTCTCCACACCGTCACTTTGCCAGCGATGGGTGCTCTGCTCCGCCACGGTGATTGAACCCCGCCGGCGGGGCCCTCGCGTTTAACACCGGCAGTTGCACCAGCGAGGAGAAACGGGCAGATGCGGGGAAGCCCAGGCTGCGGGACAGGCAGAGGGGACGGGTCAGAGCTTATGCGCACGCCCAGGGACAGGAGCTGTGGGAAGGCAGGGCTGGCCCCGCTCTCCCGCAGGAAAGCTCGGTGTACGGCAGCGCGTGCACCTCTCCCCCGGCGTGTCACGATGATTGAGTGCAGGATGCAGGCACCGTAATGGTTTCATCAACTTAGCTACTTTTTATGAGAAATTTGTTCCAATACCTTCCCTTTCCCCGGCTGCTGTCACCTTAACAGATGCCAGACTAGAAAGAATAATAATCCTGGCAGGAAACTTTGAACCGGAGCGAGCGGCGTCCCGGGGAGGGGGGCACAAGGTGGGAGAAAACTCATTTTCGCAGGAGCTCAGGACCACTCAGAGCTGCCCCAGCCTGACACTGCCAGTGTTGGAAGATTTGCTTGCGCCCTACTCTTCCTCCCGCAGGGGAAATTGCCTCATGCAGATGTGCCGTAGTGCTGGTGAAACACGGCTTTAGACAGGAGCCCTTCAGCCCCAGCCCCATCCATCCTGCCTCCCTGCCTGCTGGACCAGTCCTCCACCCCAGTAAGGACCTACAACGCGCCTCCTCCCTCCCTGACATGATTCCCACACCTATTTCTGTCCCTGACACCTCTCGCCCTCCCCTGCCACTCTGCCCGCTCCCCCAGCCCCGGGCGCCCCACACGCGATGCTGCCGAATAGCTCGGTGCCGGCTGCTGAAGCATCCATCCTCCCGCTCCCCTCGCCCACGCTCTGCTCGGGTGCTGAGCTATGCCCCCGAGCACCCTGCCACTCACTCCTTCCACCCACAGCCTTCCCAATTAACTCCAGCGCCCGCCCGCCGCCTCCTGCCTGCTCCAGCCAGGCAACAGCCCGCTGCAGCTGGGGGTCTCGGGAGATGCACGCGGAGCCCCGGTGAGGTTTGAGCCTCTGTCTTCAGGAGCGATAAACTGTATTATGGGTTAGGTACAGCCACGGGGTCTTCCATCCAGCTACACCCAATGCTCTGCCAGGGAGCGGGCACCAGGACGGCTCGCCCAGCACTGGCAGCCCCACCGTGACGGACGGCACAGCATCACCGCATGCACGGCACAGCATCACCGCATGCACAGCGCAGCATGGGAATGCCTCCACCAACCGGGCCTCCCCTTCTTCCCCCTCCCCAGTCTAAGGAAGGTTTTACACTAACAGTGAGCTAAAGCAAACGGTGCCTGAGCAGCCTGCGGGCGACCTTGCCCATTAGCAGGATAGACCCTGGATTTGCCACTCACCCCGAGGGCTGCAAGCAGGGCTGCGAAGGGCCTCGGGAGTCCAGGACTGCGTCCCTTGGTCCCGCGGCAGAACCAAGGCGAGGGCAGGGAGACAGGGCAGCACAGGCTCCGGCAGCCGGCACAGCCCATGCTCTGGTAGCAAATGGGCTGCAGGCAGGCAACGGCGGGGGCAAAGCCCACAGGACACGCAGTCCCTTCCAAGAAGATGTAACCCAGTGAGCAGTGGGACAGTCCCCACCGAGGTAACGTTTCCATTGCCCAGCCCCTGGCAGCTGCTTTAAGCTGAGGCTGTCCCAGCCCTTGCCTCCCCGGGGTCCCCCAGGTTCCTGCCAGCGTGTCCTCCCTTTCCTTTTCTTTCCACATCACAGTGCCGGTCTTGCCACATGCCAGGAGCCACAACACCAGCACGCTCCCACTAACAATGCCTGCGAGATCCCCATCGCCCACCTGCACCGCTCCTGCCTTCCTGTCGGTCTGCCAAGGCCACGGTGGGTGCAGTGGACCCACAACACCCTTTGGCACCTCTAGTAACAAGTAAAAAATTATTACTGTGCTTGCAGACACTGACCAGCCATGTCCAGGTACACTGGCTCACACACAGCCGCATGCTGCCCTGGCTGAGCGGAGCCATTGCCATGCTGCTATCCTGCATTTCTTCACCGTGGCATTTAGAAGACTTTTCCTTCCCTTTGGGAAATGAAAATCTAAGAAGCTTCATCAATCTAACCAAGGGGGCAGAGATCCTTTCCCCAGCAGGCCAAACCAAACATTTGGCACTCAACAACAAACTGCAGCCACGTGCAAACCACATCCCCATCTTGCACAGAAGAGCCTGGTCCAAGCCCCGCCTGCCTGGGCAGCTGAGCAGAAGCTCCCTCCAGCCCTCCGGCCTCCCTTTGCTCCCCCAGCACTTGCAAGCTGCAGACGGGTACAAGTCAGCTCAGCAATAGCTGTCCCTTTCGATGTATGTCCGCATCTGCCTGCGCAACAAGCAGCCCAGCACCGCATCTCCTGCATGGACAGGAGCCACATCTGCCCACAGAACAGCTACAGAGCGGCTAGGAGGACCGGCACAGGCAAGGAGCCGGTGCCAGGCAGAACAGACACAGATGTGGTGGAAGGGAAAAAGCCAGATTTTATCGTGCCCCACGTCCTGCTGCCAGATCCCCCCAGCCACCACTTGGCAAGGTCAGACAGAGCCAGCCTGTGTGGTGATCCATCGCATCCTGGGCTCACCGCAGGTCCGCTCCGGGAGCACATCCCATCCCCAGCCTGTAACACGGCAAGTGCAAGGGGACAGGGCGAGCAGGAGGCAGCGGCACGGTGCCACCGCAGGCTGCGCCGCGGCACGGGTGGGTGGGCAGCCATGGGGCAGCACCGTCACCTCCTGCCGCTCCCGGCCAGGCAGGGACGGGCAGGTCTGCAGGCTCCAGGGACACCCCGGACCGTGCCGGGGGATCCAATCCCCGTACCGAGTCCCTGGGCATCAATGACAGCCGGAGCAGGCGGAGGAAGCGGGACAGGCAGGAGAGGCAAGCAGGGCAGCTTCCCCCAAGCGCGGCAAAGCACCAGGAGCTAATCTGGGGATTCCCAAGGCTGCGAGTGCCAGACCTGCCCTCGTGCCTGCCTTCTCCTGCGAGGAGCTGCTGCTTTGATATGAGTCATCGCTGGAAGACGAATTCTATTTAAAGGACGTTATTCGTAGAAAATTGAGTTTTAATAACAGGGCATCAAACGAGGAGAAAATACCAAACTTCCAAGCGGAGCTAAGTTTCCGTATGTTAATTTATACAGCACATTCACTGCTTGAAGGAATAAAAATCATGCAAAGAGCTCCTCTCTCTGACAAAGCAGCAAAGGGAGCCCTCTCCTGCTCCCTGCTCCTGCCACACCAGAGCATCTCCCGGTCACGGAGAGCAGGAGTTGGGGCCAGCCTCCCCAGCCATGGCGACTGCCGCCGGCAATGCCAGGGGAGCGAAGGCTTTGGGCTCATGAGCCGCTCCGCACCACTGCCGCGCTCCCAAGAGCCTTCGGGCTTAGTTTAGCCTGCTGGTGGGAGGGCGGGAGGAGACAGCGCTGAGCTCACTTTAAAAATAGATCAAACCCTCTGCTACAGAGCCATTTTATTAGAGCGGCACAAGCTGTCGGGCTGGTGACACCTATGCGAACACTCGGGTAAGTTTTCCCAGATGAATTTGAAAAGCAAGTGAGGGAAGAACGACAAAGACGGCAAAGCAGACTTGTTTTCCAACAAAAAAAAAAAAGAAGGAGGGGAGAAGCCTGCCCACACCCATAGCCCCTCGCCCCATCCCCAGCCCACATCTCCTGTGCAGCGCTGGGCGCTCTGGGACCAGCTCTGCAGCGAGGTCCGAACTCGCTCACACCAGGGTGAGGCTTTGGCTCGTCCCAAAGCTGCCCGCTGCCCACCGGCTCCTCTGCCCAACACGGTGGCTTCCGTGCCCCCCACCTCACCACGCACCATGCCCGGCTCTGGCCAGGGCCAACATCTCATTTAAAGGGCAGAGAGAAGTGCCTTCAGGTTTCCCGGTGCTGCAGCAGAGCAGCGGCTGAGCCTCACCCCCGGCTGGTCCAGCTGCCCCGGAGCCTTTCCTGAGCCGATCCCAAACTCCGGCAGCGCCGCGCGGCAGCCACGGCTCAGGGACGCTGCCAGGTCCCAAACCTGACGAGAACACGGACAAACGAAGCGAACCAAATTCCACGGCTCTGAACTTAGACCAGAGCTCCCCAGTTTGCCGGGCTGCTGGATGCGGCCACGGGAACCGTGGGGTCCTGGGGCGCACACCCGCTCCCGGGGGCTGCGCCGGTGCAGCCCCCAGCCCGCTCGCCATCACCAGCCCCGCTGGGCTGCTGCAGCCGGAGAAGCACCTGGCGATGGCAGCTGATAAACCTTTCCAGCCTGGCCCTGAGTCAATCCATCACCTGATTTATTTGACTGCCCTCAGCCTCTCCTCCCCTGCCAGCACACGGCTCTGCCTCCGAGGGGGAAACGACTGGGCCAGAGGCCAGCTCTGGCAGAATTTAAAAAGTAATCAGTAACGGGGGTCACCTTTCCCCGGGTGCGGCTCGCTCCGCTCCCGCTGCCACAAACACTGGATATGGACACGGAAAAAAAGCCAAAAGGAGAGTGTGCCCAGCCACTGGTCGGTATTGATGGGGGAGCGCACGGGCTAAAGCGGAGGCTTTTCCCTGCCCAGATGGTGGCACAGCCTGGCTGCTGACTGGCCTGGTGTCCGGGGACACGGTGGGCTGTGTGGGGAAGGAAAGCGGAAAGGGAGATGGGGGAACGGAACCTGCATCCCCAGCAGGATGGGACGCTGGAAAATTGCTGCCGGTTCGCCCCTGCAGCCCCAGCAGCAGCCGGAGGTGCGGGACTGCTGCCTGTCCCGTTGGCAGAGCAGGGACCACGCTCCAGCCAGCAGCAGGGAGATGCCGCAGGAGGCCCGGGCAGCAGAAGACACCGGGGCTCTCCAGAGACCCGAAACTCCACGGTGCCTCTTGTCGCAACACCAGCAACAGCGGGCACAGCTCTGCCCCGGCTCCCAGCGATGCCCTCGCCAGCACCGTCCCCCAAAGAAGCTGCCCAGGAGGGGGGTCCCGGGGCTCAGCAAGGCTGAGGGGTTCAGCTCGTGCTGCTGGGGCTCTTCCAGCTGGGCACACCAGAGGGAAACCCCAGACGCTGAACTGGAGGACCCGGCTCGCCTGCTGCTCCTGAGCCCAGCAAAGCCTCCCTGAGCTGGAGCAGCCGAGTGCCAAGGACAGGATTTATTTCAGCAGGGCTCCGCAGCTTGCGGCATCCAGCCCCGGCTCCCAGTATTCCCCTTTGTGCACACTACAATTGACTCATGTTTTTAAAAGGAAAATTGGGAGGGGGAGAGGGAAAGAAAAAATACAGAAATGCCTCAGAATCAAACCTCAGAGAAAGCGTGGGAGCTCTCTGGAGAGGAGGAAAGCACTTTCTATATAATTCACCTTTTGTCATTTAATCACCACCCCTCTTGCCGCTGGCAGCCGAGCGGTACAGCCGGGTAATGGCCGTGCACTGGGAAATCCACGGCGTGGCCTGGGGAACGCTTGCTCCCACCGGTGAGCAGGTTCCTGCCCTGAACACCGAGCTGCATCGGAAAACTTCCATCCCCTGGCCCAGTTTGCCAAGGAGACGAGCTGATTTCCTCTCCTCTGAAGCAGCTTACAAAGCAGCTGGCAGAACGCCAGGGTCTTTTTAGAGAAATGTTAATGATGCCCAGGGAAGAGCTAATCATGTGTCATGGAAACAACTTTGTGCCAGTCAAAGTGCTACACGGCCCCAGCCCCGCGCGGGGCGGCCAGGGGACACGGTGGCCGCAGGTGAGGGCAGGACTGGGGCTCCTCTCCGTGGTGGCACCGCGGGGATGCCACGGGTCAGCGATGTGTCCGGCGACGGCCCCGTCCACAGGTTTAGCACCTGCAGCTCCCAGGGACTGCTCCTGGTGACAGCGGCAGACCCCTCCTGGCCCCACCAGACCAAGGGGAGAGCATCACCCGCCGCCGTCTGCCTCGGCCGGTGGGACCCGGTGAGCACCGGGGGATGGAGCAGCTGGTCCAGCCCGGCGCGGTCGGGGACGCAACCGAACGGTCCCAAGAGCCTCCCAGCTCCCTCCCGCAGCCGGGGGCAGGCAGCAACCGCCTCCTCTCCCAGGAGATATCACCCAAATTGTGGATATCGCAACAAACAGACAGAAGAGGGGAGCAGGATGGGCAGCAGGGTAACAGAAATAGCTGGGACACGCTACAGATGGGGAAGGTCTCCCAGGAAGGACAAAACCCAAAGGATCCGGTGGGGAATGTCACATGCCGGTGAGCAGGGAATGGGCAAGAGCCGGGGGGAGCTGTCCCCTGCCTGCACTGGTGACCAGCACCTCTGCCCAGCCACGGCACCCAGCACCCAGCACCTCGTCGTCCCCCCAAAGCCTCACATCGCCTTCTGGGTGCCCCCACGCCGCACCGGCACACCCCGGGGAGCAGAGCACCCACCTGCCAGATCGCCCGGGGACGGTCTTGTCATTGGGCACAATTTAATGGAAAAAAGCTCAGGTTTCTCTTTTCCTACCAGCACGTTTTCAAGCTGACCTGACCTCTAGGAAATAACAAACTCCTTCATCTACTTGGGGACCTCCGTGGCGTGGTCTCGCTCCTGGCATCTTGCCTCAACCCACGTGCACGTGCCAGCGGGACACCCTGAGGCCGGCTGAGGAAGCCTGTCCCGGATGAGCAAAGGGATTTGGGGGGAATCGCTAATTCCTCCAGGCCAGCCTCGCCTGTGACTCACTGCTCTTTCTGAGAGGAATCAGCAACGACACAGTAACATTTTGCAAACCACATATCTGAGATTTTCAGCATTTTTCATCCATTTGTCTTTCAGCTTCTCCCCTGACAGGTGCACAACTTCCAGCAGGAATCTTTTCATGCCTTTATGGCACTTTGCAGCTTACAATAAAGGGCATCGTCTGCACCTCTCTGGCAGCCTGACATCTCCAGGCATGGTGCGGGGCTTCCACAGACCGTCCTCCTGCCACGCGAAGGGCCTGGCACAGACACAGAACAGGAGGAATGGCTGCAGAAAACAACCTTGGCTCAGATGGCCACGTGTTGAGTCAGTCTAAGTAACACAATAGCAAACAAAAATATATCTGTATGTTAGGGCTAGCTCCAAGAGTAAAGACAAGAGGACCTAAGAGGCCGCAGCCTTCAGCTGTAAGGCCAGCAGAATTTTATTTAATGCAGGAGGAGTAAATAAAGTCCTCAGCAAGAGGAAGAAAGCTCCCAGAGAACAGACCCAGAACTGAGCGGATAAATAACCGAGCCAGCAGGACCTGAGCCGAGCGAAGGGAGCCTGCAAGGAACAGGGGAGAGGCAGCAGCGGCACAGAAAAGCTCGTGTGCCAGGCAGCACGGGGCAGAGCGAGGATTGCCGGGGGGGCTGAACGAGATGCTGCGGCAAAATAGTAAAAGGTTCATTAGTTATGCAAATAAAAAGATAATACAGAAAAAAGTGAGGCTGCTACACAGCATGGATGAGTAGAGATAAAACTAACCTAGGTGTTGCCTGAAAACTGATTGAACAATTAGCTTCGGCTTTCAGGAGGGATGGTTATTAACACACTGAGGTCTGCAGGCTGCTTTACACAACAGAGGAACAGAAATTGAAGCTACAGTCTCCAAAGCAGGAGCAAAACTCAAAACGTCCAATGAGTTCAAGTCAGAGGAAAGAGGAAACCTCCATCCCAGAAACCCTCCAGAACTGGCCCAACTCACAGCCCGACCACAGACGTGTCAAGCTGCGATGAGCCACCGCACTGGAAAAGAGCAGCACGGAGCCAAGAAAGAAGCCAGGGGCAAGGAGAGACCCCCCGGACCCCTCCCCAACACACAGAACAGAAGCTCAATGAAAAACAAGGTGGAAATACAAGACAAAGAGGTAAGATGTAACATTGCCTTACCAAAGGCAGCTCATGCCCGAACAAGTTGGTACCTTCCTTCAGACAAGGGGAACGCGAGCGGCTTGGCCAGCAGCAGCACCCCAACGAGACGGGCTGGCGAGGGCCGGGGGAGGCATTTGCCGTGCAGGAGGAGAGGCTTCAGCCCGGGGGGGCTGGCAGACCTCGGGACTGGAGCGACCAAACAGCACAAAGTTCAAAATGCTGAACATAAGGACTACGCGAGAATGTCTGCTCTAACCTGGAAAAACACACAGAGAAACATCTAGGTATATTACTCAGTTACAAGCTGACTATGAGTCACCAGCTCCTGTATCTGTGAAAAAAGCAAGTGTGTTTCTAGGCTGCCTGGCACAGAGATTTCCAGGAGAAAGCAGGCAGCAGCCACGCCACTGGGCGATGCTCCGCTGGGGCCGGATCCGTACCGCTGGGTGACCACGCGTGAGAGGGGCTGGGATGGAGGAGCAGGGCAGGGCTGCCCAGGGGATGGACCGCTGCTCTGGGGAGCCGACAGAAGGACAGAGGAGCTCGTCCAAGCCCAGCCAAAGCTGCTTCTCTATAAATATGCGGGGAGTAGGCACTGGGGAGAGAGAGGAGCTGTTCGAGCTAAAGGACAATGTTGGCACAAGTATAAACGGGTGTAAAAGGCTGCAAATAAAGGGAGGCAGGAGGGAAATCGGGAGGTTTCTGTGCACGAGGAGGGACAGGCGCTGGATCGGGTGAGGAAAGGGGCTGCGGCTGGGACCGCCTGGACAGCAGGGACCAGGCTCAGGGGTCTGGGCCTCTTCCTAAACCATGCCTTTAAACTCCTTTTAAATGGTATTCGGATGTTTCACCGTTTCCATGACTGGAGCTGACGAGCCACATGCCACAGCTGGGCAGCCCTTTCCCCTGCAGAGCAGTGACCGCCCGTTGCGGGGAGCAGGCAGAGAACGGCGGGTTCACCCACGGACACCCCCGGCCTCCACCGCACCGGAGCCCCTTCCCACCGCAGCCCTGGAAAACTGTGTGCCAGGCACCCCTGCTCCATGCGCTGTCCAGACTGCTTCCCTAACTCCATGCAGAAATCTAGGCTGCTAATCAGATGGAAAGTCTCCATCCCATAATAAACAGAGTGTACTATTTATAAACCTGAAAACGTCTTTATTATTATTATTTTCCCCCAGAAAAAAAATTAAAAAAACCCTTGCACAATACTGTTAAATACACCCCACCAAGGACTCGCAGGTCTGCGGCGCTGGTATCGCTTCCCCAGGCAGTGCCCAGTGGAACAGATGGCAGTGTGGGCGTTAGGTACCAGCCTCCTGGCAATCTGAACATCTGTTACCGTTAGAAAATGCTAATTGCCATCAATCAGGACAGCACCTACCCACATTTACATGCAAGCACAAAAAAATTACGTCTAAATTTCTCCGAGTACAACACTTGCTGCATGTTAAGTAACTGGAGCTGCTCAGATGCTGCAAGGCAGCCTGGCACCGGCGGCTGCGGGCGATGCACCACATCTGAGCACCCAGCAGCAGCCGGCCTTCCCCAGCAGCACCCGCAGCGCGAGGGGCAGGGGACCCGGCAGGGTCCATCCCCTTCTCCCACCCTGCCCCATCCCCAGGGCAAAGCCTTCCGACCGCAGCCACCCCCGTCTCCGCAGGCAGCTCTCCTGCCCGGGAGCATTGCCACCGGCACGGGGCACCCTGGGGAGGACGGTCCCCATCCCCTCTGCAGAACACCGCAGGGTACATGCATCCTTCTCTTCTGCACAGTGCTCCCACCTCACCCGGACACGCAGCAGGAGCGCTTTGCCCCCAGCTCGTTCCCTCCGGTGACTCTGGAGCAGCTTTGAGTCCTGCGCCCCGACCTGCTGCGCTCGCAGACCTGCGGGACCCCCGCACACCCTCCGCTGCTCCCCTCTGCCCTGCTGCGATTCCACATCCCAGCTCGGAGAGGCTGCCAGGCGGGAGCTGCCCGCTCCGCACAGCCCCTGGGCAGGGGCCAGCCGGGCCAGCAGCGTCTTGCTCCATGGGACACCACGACGGACCGCTTGAATCCAGCTGGGAATTGCCCGGCCCTGGCTGTTCCTGAGGTCCATCCTACAGGAAGGTGAGACGCTCTCCATCCCCAGAGAGCACAGGAACAGACAGGAATAGAAACAGCCCCACCATGGTTTATCAGATTACATCCTACAGGAATTGTAGGGAAAGGTTTGGAGAAGCCCACGCTGATACTGCCGCGGGCAGCCTCCTCCAGACAGCCCCCGTCAGCCCCGAGGGACGCACGGCCCGGCCCCCCCTCACCCAAAGCCCCACCAGCCCACGGGCTCTGCGACAGCCACTGGGCTGGGACGGCGCTTGGAGCATCGTCCCTTGGAAGCGAAGGGAGGCACCGAGCCACCGGCTGCTGAAGCAAGACGGCAATTCCCATTCTGAAGGAGCAGAGGCGCAAATCTTGGATGGCAAACTCGGACATAAAGTTGAAGCAGAGAAGCATGAAAACAAGAAACCTGGAGCACGGCGATCCCCAAGACACAGCTCCCTCCGCGGCGGTCCCAAGGGATGCTCTGACAGCCAGAGCCGGCATGCCGGCCGCGCTCCTCACCCCGAGGCGCTGCCGGGGCCCCCGCCGCCCTCGCAGCGGGGAGCTGCGCCTGAATGCAAATGATGCTCCGGGCTGGTGCCAAGATCTCCTTGTTCCTTCCTCAATTTAGGACACCTCTTGGTGCTGCAGCCTTCACATAGCTGGTAGGTAGCCGCAAGGGTGTCAAAGGAGCATGCTAAGGCTCACCCAGGAGCGACTCTTCTTCGATGGCAAAGGCGACCCTCAAAGCGCTGTTTTACCCACACTTAGCTCTTTTCTCTTAGGACTGCAGTCCTAGATTGTAGCTGTGAGACAAACTTCATATCGCAAAAGCCTTTCTGCCTGCTGCACTCTCAGCCGTCTTCGGCTTCTGGCTCGCAGAGGCAGCGCTCAGGCAGCAGACGCAGCCCTTGGGACACTGCCCCTGCCGATTTTGGGGGTCAGCAGGTCGGGGCACAGCCTGACCTCCCGGGCAGGGTGGGCAGCAGCTGAACAGCCCCAGCCCTGGGGGCAGGCGAGCTCTGCCCGCTGCCGCTCTGCCGTGTCTGGGGCTGCGCCCCGAGTGGCGATGCCAGACCCAGCCCCCCCCCCGCACCGGAGATGGTGGGGGACAGTGAACCCCACACCGCGCTCCTGGGGAGCAGAAAGCCCCGCTTCCCACGGGGGTATGTCCCACCCCACGCTCCACCCTAACCTGCTGGGTTGGGGGGCTCGCCTCGCCGCTGCAGACCCGACCCAGCGCTGGGGGTGCGCAGCACCGTCCGTCCCTGCCTTTCGGGCTCAACACCCCCACCAGCGCTCAGTGCCCTCGCCGAGCGGCTCAGCCCTCACGGGCATGACCCGGCCTCCCCCCCACCACGCACCCTCTTCCCGGGGGGCTCAGCGCCGGCGGCAGCACTATCCGGCAGCGGCGGGGGGGACTTCCCCCCATGCCTGGCCCCAGCCACGCTGACTGCCGGCACCGCTGCCTTGGCTCTTGGAGAAAGCTCAGGCTCTTCCCAAAGAAGAGCAGGAGGAGCGATCTCGCTGCCGAGGAGAAGGAGACGGGGGCACGGGATGGAGGAGCTGTCAGGGAGCGTCAGAAGAGCCTCACCAGACACGCCGCGCTCTTCCCACAGCCGAGGGGAGCGGGGGATCGCGGTGCAGATTTAATTTCCTTGCAGCCATTACGTCATGGTTTTCGGGCTTTGGCTCCATCCCCTGGTTCACCCCACATCCCTCCCCAGCCCTGGCTCCCTGACAAACTCCCACCGGCGCGAGCAGGTTGCAGCACCGCTGCTCGCTTCCTGCGGCTCCCACCATTACTCAGCAGCCGAGGGAATCGCTCAGAGCTACAAGGTCACTCAAAAACACCATCTGTCCAAGAACCGCTCCTCGCCCTGGAAAGAGCAGGAGAGAAATTATTCCAACACGCCGAAGGCCACCGTCCTCCCCTCCGCCGCCCCGGCTGCATGCCAGCATCTTGCGGCGCTCGCTCGGCCCCAGCTGCAGCAAGGGGGGGGACCGCAGCACCCCCCGCCCGGGGAGACCCCCATCCCTCGCACCAGCGAGGCAGCCCCTGGCTGGGGCTGGGTCAGCCTCCCACTCCGGGAGCAGAGAGCCTCCGCATCGTGAGGGCACGCAAAGCCTCCGGGAACAGACGGAAAAACCTCCTGAAGCATCAGTCGCAGGGCCAGGGGTTTGGTGCCGAGGAGCATGGGGAGGCCACGGCTATAAGTACGACCGCCCCAGGCAGGCAAACATGCCGAGGCTGCCAAGATAAAATACATTCACCCAAGCCAACGAGCTGGCCGTGGGTCGCTGCCCGGAGAGCAGGCGAGGAAGGAGGAGCACGCCCAGCAAGCGGCACGGGAACGGCACCCGGCCAGCCCCGCTCAGCCGCGCACCCCATCGCCTGTGCCGGCCGGAGGCCACCGCCGCCTCCCCGGCCCCTGGCTGGTGGCCCCCTCCGATGCAACGAGGTGGGGTGCAACAGTGGGTGCAATGGTGGGGGTGACACCTACCTTGCGTGGGGGGGGGGACCAGCCGCGGGAGCCCCACGACAGCCCCCAGGAACTGCCTGCTCCAGGCCCCCTCCCTCCAGCGCTGCCCAGAGACTATTTATGGGGAGCTGAAGTCACTTGCGCTCGGGCTCTGAAGCCCCATTCGTCTCTGCT
Organism: Buteo buteo; assembly: GCF_964188355.1. NCBI lineage: Eukaryota > Metazoa > Chordata > Aves > Accipitriformes > Accipitridae > Buteo > Buteo buteo. The sequence goes on from NC_134183.1 coordinate 987,895, forward strand.
TGTGCTACTTCTCCTGCGCTTCAAAGTGTCACAACACGGGCGCTATCTTTATCGAGGCGGTTGTCCCCCACACGCTGTGTCCCAGATGCACTTTCGTAGCTGCTCGCAGCCAGGCGCTTTCCCAGCCCCGTTTTCTCGCCAGAAAAGGCACGGCGCAGCGCGGGGCTGCCAGCGACGGCTGGGCGCCGAGCGGAGGGACTCTGACTCACACCCAGCCCAGCCAATAAATAAATATTTGACTTGAGTTCATTTGCAAACTTAATAACGGGGAGCAGGTCCAAGGCGCTCAAGCAGTGCTCGGAGGTGCGTCCCCCAGCTCGGGGCAGCGCGGCCGCCTCTGCCGCGGGGGCAGGAGCAGCGCCCGGCCGTTCCCCCCCGGCAGCAAGCATCCCAGAGGCTATATTTCCCACGTTCACCCCCCAAGCCCCCGTGGCTCTATCCCACCTCTGCGAGACCCGCAGCTGCTGCACTGACGGCAGAGGCGGGCACTGCCCCTGGGGCTGCACCGCAGCGGGGTCGCCCGCCGGCTGCCCGCACCGCAGTGGCCCTGGGACCCCGTGCCGGCCCCCAGCACCCGCGGGCTGGTCCTTGTGGTCCCACAGCAAGCCCCACTGTGCGTGAGATCCTTTCCATATGGGAGCAGCCAGCGGAGCTGCCAGCTTCCAGCTCCAGCGCTTGCCGCTACATCTGGAAACTCTTCTCACCCTTAATTGTTCTTAATGCTTTAACACGCGGAGTGACTAATAAGACACTAATTGGGCGGCGTTAGCAGTGAGAGACAGAGTGGGGAGCGCGGCTGGCAGTGCCCTCTGTGCCGAGCCGGCGCTCTCCCAGCCACTTAGCTGCCGGTGTGCTGCAAGTATCATAAATCACTACAAACCCAAGCACTTTTCCCTTCTCGGCCTTTCCCAGAGCGGTGGGAAACCCGCCTCCAGCAGCCGGGAGAGCAAAGAGCTGCAGATTTTAGCTCTGTCTCACGGCCACCTGCGCCCCGGGAGCAGCGGAAGAGGGGACACAAGGTCTTCCCTGGCAGGGACGTCTCCCACAAACCTTCCCCCCCCTCGTGCAGAAAGGCACCCGGTGGCCCCCCAAGCCCCCCATCGCTCCCCTCTGGCACCGAGCCCAGGGCTGCCGAGTCCTCACACCGCCGCTGCTGCCGGCATCACCTGCCTGCGGCTCGCGTGCCGGGCACCGCCGGGACGGGATCCCACTTGACATTGCTCATGTCGAGCCGATGCGAGAAGACAAGTGATGAACGGCCACGGGGAACGCACCCGCTCCTGGGTGATTTATGGCAGCGGCTGCTGCTGCTGGCGAGCTGGGGCAGAGGACGTCTGCGTTTGGGATGCTCCCGCGCCCCGGAGAGCCGTGGGGTGATGGTTCCCCACCGCTACGGCTGCCCAGTCCTGGGGGCCAACCCCCCGGGGAGCTCCCGCGGGGCTGCCAGCCCTGCCTGCGCGTCTGCCGGCAGCACTGCGCTCGCTGGAGCTGCTCGACAGCGGGAAATAGGCACAAATCTTGTTACACACTGGCTAAGCCTCCCTGGGCATGTTTTCTATAAATCTCCTGGAATTTATTATATGATAACTAGCCTGGAAAAGCTAAATTAAATCCACAGCCAAGAAACTGACTTTCAAGTGTGACCTAATTTACTTGCTTGGAGGGGAGGGAGGGAGCGGGGATCCCGGTGCCAGTCGTTCCCGGGATGACCTCCCTGTGCAGCCGCACACCCCCCGTCCTCCTCCTCGCCGTGACTTTGGGGACGGAGCTGCGCAGCCTTTCATGTCTGAGCGGATCTCGCACTCCCACTCGCTGGAACAAAAGTGCCTCGAGGGCTCCCCTGTCAGATGTTTCTCCATTGCTCATCTTCAAGCCTTCCTTTAAGGAGCGCTCTCCTCCCAGGGGGGCTCCGGTGGGTTTGGGGATGATGGGGAGAGTCGTCGCAGGGGCTCTGCATCGGCACGTTCCTCCGTGCTCCAGGCTGCTCCCTGCCATCCCAGCGAGCCTCATGCACGCCACCAGCACCCCCGACTGCTGTTCATGGCCGGCAACCCAAAGCCTTCATGCAAGGCCCCAGCGAGGGAGACGGCTCTCGGGGAGGGAGGTTTAAGGGCAAAGAAGAAAGCAGCAGGGAGAAAATCTGGCTGGGGAAGAGGCTCGGTGGCCTGAGCGCAAGCAAGCCCACCGCTGCCCCGGTGCCCAGAGGGGGTCCCGGCAGCGGATGAAGCGTGTTCCCCAGGGACGGTCACCTCCCTCCCCTCGCGGGGGCACAACGCACGTCACTGCTGGGGTAACAACCTGGCTCCAAGCCCCCACGAAAAGCAGCACAGCCCCAGCCCCAAGACCTGTACGTTCCCCAGCGCACCGCAAGGTCCCAGGAGAAAAACTCCCAGTGCTCCTGCTCCGGACAGGGCGCTCGGGATGGGCTGGCTCCGGCACACCGCGGTGCCGTGGGGCAGCCTTACTCAGCTCCTCTTCCCACGACCAGCTCGGGGCGCAGCCCCACGCTTCCACCTCCGGCAGAGGCCAGGCAGGACCGCGCGCCCCCCCCGGCCCTGCCGTCCCTGCCCTCCCGCCGGGCTCACGTCTCTGCGGGAGCGGGTTGCGCAGGGCAGAGCGCGGCGCGGGCAGCGCAGGCTGGGTCCGCGGCAAGGGCGACGTGGGCAGAGCGGGACCGCGGTGCTCCGGCAGACCCGGGGGTGGGCTCGGGGCTGGCACGCGGGCGCGTGCTGTTGTTCTGGAACGGAGTGCACTGGCAGAGCGGCATGTGGGAAGCTTGCATAATAGTGCCAGCCCACACTACGCCTGCTCCTTCCCAGCATGATCAGCCCCTCGCTTTCATGAGCAATAACATCCACCCAAAGTTTTCTAAAAGACAAAAAAAAGCTTCAAGGTGATACACAGAGCTCAGCTGCCTTTGCTGCCTTCAAACTGATTAATGCAGCTGGGGAAATCCATCTGCACAGCCTCTTCGCAGAGGCGAGGCTTCTCTAATCCCCAGCTCGGGACGACCTCTGCCCCAGCCGAGGGACAAGGATGCTCAAAATCTCGCTCCCTATTTGATGATTTCCAAGCATGCACTTGGGACCGGGGCAGAGCAGAGGAGCTGCCGTGCAGCGAGCAGCGCTGCGAGGCGGGGACGCGTGGCTCCCCAGCGCTGGGACCCCTGCGGCGGGCTGAGCCGGCCGGCGATGCACGGCTCTGCCGGCACCCGCTCCCACCCAGGCGCTCCCCTCTGCTCACGCCAGCCGGGAGAAGAGCGGTCCCGGCTCTGGGGGTCCCCCAAGAGCAGCAGCCGGCAGGGCAGCGTGCCGGGAGATGCGTGCAGTGGTAGACGGCGCCGCGTGGCCTGTCCCCAAGCAGCACCCAGTCCCCGGCCGTCGCATTGAAAGCGTGGCTGCAACAGCACTGCCGCAGCCCCTCCAACAGCCGCCTGCGCCCTCGGGTACTCGCAATGCTGGGAAGAAACAGGAACGATGGTTCGTCTGGAGGAGAAAGTCACACTGCCTTTGCTAAGTTTAAATTTTAACTACTTCTTAAGCTGGTGCAAGCTCCCAGTGCAGGCTGGTGTCAGCACGATGCAGGGTTTTAGTCCGTGTAACGTGAACTGACAGGGACGAGTTCAAACGAGAACAAACAGAAGCCACGCACGCAGCCGCGGTGGGTTTTTGTGGCACGGTCTGTGCCAAGAGCTGGGTCTCGGCAGGTCCAGCTGGGCTGCGATGCACAGGGCTGCGTGTGCATCGTGCTCGCACGCTCCCTTGCCCGTGCAGGGGGGCCACTGAGGTCCCGCACCCTCCGGGACCCCTGCGCTTCTGCAGCGAGCGGGAGGGAGATGGCCGGGACCGATCCCCGCAGAGCAGCAGGGAGCCCAGCCCATGGGGCAGGACCAGATCCTCCCCCCACCCCATCCCATGGGGACTGTGGCTTCTCCCCGCAACGCTCCCCTTCACCGGGTCATCTCACGAGAGCCTGGACCTTGGGCATTTGTGCCACCACGGGTGGGCACGGGATCTGTACCCAGTGCAAAGCACAGGAGGGGCTGAATCGCAGGCTGCTGTACAGGCACGGCCCGTGGGAAGCAGCAGCTTCATCCTCAACCAAGAACTGTCTCCATGCTCCCCCCTACCTGGGCTGCTCGGTGGGAGCGACGTACCTGGAGGCCAAGAGCAGGTACCTCGTGCTGCGGTCGCAGAAGAGAGCTCACGCTCGCGTTTGCCCCTCGGAGCCGTCAGGAAGAGCCGTCGAGGTCTCACGGCAGCAGCTTCTCAGCCTGAAAGAGAGAGGGAGAGGCTCCAGTCCCGTCCCTGTGTAGGCATCGCTGCTAATAACGGAGGAGGACGCCGCAGAGCTCGGCGCCTCTGAACGCCACAGCTTCCAGAGACTCGCACGCTACTTGTCCGACTCTTTTAACAGCACAATTATCTCACGGCTAGAGAGCAGCTTTGGAGCGTGGCTCGGCTGCCCGACACGCACAGAGGCAGCCCAGCGGGCAGGGCCCTGCCCACGGGCAAAGCCCCCCGGGGAGGGGGAAGCGTGTCCGGCCCTGGGGAACGGGGCTTGGCTGCAAGGGGTGCACAGCGGGTCCCCAGTGCGGGGGTCCCCAGTGGGACCACGTCCCGGTCTCTGCACTGGTGCAGGATGCTGAGGCTGGTCCTGCCTCCCCAGGGAGCACAAGCCCTGGCCTCAACGAACAGCACAGGATGGACACAAGGTAAGGCAAAGGCTTCTTCCTAAGAGAAAAAATAGCCCCCGACCCACCCATCCCCCCCCAAAGGCTCCTCAGAGGCAGTCCGCAGTCCCACGTCACTCTCAGCAGGTCTGGTTTGTTTTTCCCCGACCCAGGTTGAACGGGAGATAATTTAACAGCTTGTCCCCCATTGTAATGGGACTTTTTTCCCTGCTCCCCCCTGGGCAGCCCATCCATCACGGCGCCGAGCGGCGACGTCCACCCCGCGACCTCCGCCAGGCAGCCCCCCCGCCCGCCGTGAGTTATGACGCCTGCACCGCGCGGCGGGACGGGCTCGGCGCGCCGGCTCCGCGCTGGGAGCTGAGATTTATCCCCTCGGCGGAATAGGGGGCAGAGGCCGGGAGATAAGTCACAGCAAAGCTGCAGGAGCGTCTCTCAAGGTCCTCCAAGGTTGGCTCATTAAAAAGCAAGGAGAAGAGAAAAGAAAAAAAAAATGCCCGCAGTGGTGTGGCTCACGAATCACCCTCCTGCCTTCAAATCAGCCAAAACCAAGAGGAAAGTGGAAAGGGAGCCAGGAGCCCCCGGGCTGGCTCTGCAGCAATCCCCAGGAGAGGCTGCTAGCCCGGGCTGTGCAAAGCCACCAGCATCCCCTAAACATCCACCCCAGAAGCATCCCAATAAACGAAGCAGCACAGCACCCAGACGAGGATGCCACCTCCGAGTGGTGCAGCAGCATGGCAGCCCTGGGGAAGGAGCAGGAGAGCCAGCAAGCAGCTGACAGGCAGCCCATGGATGCTCTCGGATGCTGGCCAGGGGAGGACATGGAGGAAGGTGGGCAGAGGGATCCCGAACACGGCACGGAACTGCCCCTGTGGCTCCCCGGCCTCCTGGGGTAGGAGATGGCCAGGGCTGCCGGGTGGGCACGCTCCCACGGCTGTCTCCATCGATGAAGAAAGCAGGCAGGCGCGCGGCCCAAGTCTCAACACTCAGGACATGCCCTCGGCCCCACATCACCGTCCTTTCCCAGCCCTGTGGTGACACCCATCTCCTTCCTTCAGGCTCCAGCATCCCCAGCCACCGAGCAGGGACGGGCACGTCCGGGGCACGCGTCCCTCCGGCCCCAGGAGCAGCCTGGAGCACGCAGACGCGCTGGGACCGGTGCCAGCAGTCACCCGGCTCTGGGGTGCAGCCGTCGGGCTCTGACGCAAAACCCAGGCACGCCAAGCACGCTGCTGGGAGCAGGCACCATCCCCGTGACAGGAACCCATCACCACTTTTGGGAAGAGACGACAGAAAACCCCCAGAGAAACGGTGAACAGCACAGGAACTCCCCAGCCTCCCCAAACTTGCTGGAATTCCCCTTCTGCCTCATTAGTCCTGCTCATTAGGCTCTGCTCCCGATTAGCTCACAGAGCTAGAGCACAGCTCAGCACAACTTCATGCTCCCCACCCCCTCCATCCCAGTCCCCTTTAACATCGGTCTCTCACAGCCTGATCTCCTAACCCCCCCGGCGCAGGAGCCCCTTTGCTGTCCTCTCCTGTCCCACCGTTGCAGCCCCTCTTCTCTCTGCCTTGGGTTATGTGTGTTCTACCAGGAACTGCAGGGGAGCTGGGGGTTCAGCAGGGATTCGGTCGTCCTGGCTCCTGAGGGACTTTTTAATCATGCACACATCTCCCCTCCGCTCCCCCCGACACAGCCCCCACGCTGCTCCCCGGCTGCCCCCGGCACGCACCGCCGGCCAGCTGGAGAACGGAGCAGGCAGCCAGGACGGGCACCTCCATGCTCCCCAAGCCAGTTTCGGGCACCCCGCGTTCCCTGGGAAAAGCAGCCGGTGAGCCCGGCACCTCCGGGGGAACCAGCCCAACGCGGGTGCTTGAGGCACGAGCCGTATTCAAGCCTGCGAGGGAGCTGGGCGTGAGGGCTGGGAAGAACACAAGGATCATCTCCTCTGAGTTCCTGCACCACACAGGGCAAAGACCTTCACCCAGAAATCCCTGCAGGAAAAGACAGCTCCTGCCTGAGCCCAGCTTTGCTCTCAAATCACTTCCCCTGGGGCTTCAGCAACCGAGAGCCCTCCCCACCAAACTGCAGCCCAGCGCTGGGCAGCACTGGAGACAGCACCCCTGGGTTTCCTCCCCAGCACCTTATTTCCAACACAAACTCATTTAGCTACAGCTTCCACGCTCGCATCGCTGGGTTTACCCAAGACCAAAAAAACCCCCCATGCACATGCAGCGAGCGCAGGACACGATAAATGCAGGGAAAACCCAACAGCATCCCTAAAACAAGCTGAACACAGTAGTATTTTTTCAGCACCGTCTGTTTTCAAAAGCAAACCCATGTGTGTGCAGGGGGACGGGGCTGGCGTATTCCCTACCAGCAGCATGGGACCGGTGGGGACCCAGCAGCAACCTTTGCCCACCGGCAGCCAGCCCCGTTCCTGCAACATCCCCCCCCACGCAGGGAAAGCGGTCCAGCCCCAGGAGGGATGTGAAAGCAGATTGCCGATCCCCACGGGGCATCTCCCCCAGGAGCCACCGGGCTTTTACTAGACAATAAAACATTGTGATTAGATCTACAAGCCAACCCCTGGAAGGCTAAGAGGTTTTATCAAAGACAGCAGCACCCCAGGGAGGAGATGGAAAAATAAGGGCAGCTGCCCGCAGCATCCGCAATCCCAGGGCCAGCCCCGCAGCTGCTGCTGCTGCTGCTGCGGGGGGGTGCAGGACACGGGCTGCACCCGCTCATTTTTGGGCAGCTGAGCCCCTGCCGCTGCCCCCACGGCAGGGACGCTCCCCGGAGGATGCTTGGCCCCGACCCCAGCCCAGTGCAGTCTGTCGTGGCAGTGGGGTGACGGAGAAATCCCCCTCATCGGGGCAGCGCTGGAGGGGACAGCCGGGGGAGGTGTGAAGGCGAGTACCCGCAGTGATTTTTCCCTTGGTTGCAGAGGAGGGGGAGAGCGGGGACTCTTTCAGCAGAAAACGCACTGAAGCAGCACTCCAAGCCTGTGCAGCCCGAGATACAGCTCCTGCTCCAGCCCAGATCAGGAGCTATTTCCCACTTATCAGTGCCGAGCCTGATATCTGTGCAGCAGAACACAGCGCTTGGTAATAGGATTTTGATGCTGAACAGAAGATGTTTTTTCCCCGAGTCTCACTTACGTCACACCTGGAGGTATCCATGGCCATAGAGGTGACACAGAGGAAGGCTAAAGAGTTTCAACTCTTGCGCTGAGGGAGCAGCTTCTCCTTTAGCTGCAAAACAGCAGAATTAAAGCAATCTAATATTAGCTGCTCGCTTCATGCCCCCAGTCCAGCACAGCCCTGCAGAGAGGAGGGAGAAGAGCACATCCCCGCTGCAGCATCCCCATGGCACCACTGACCCCACCGGCCGCAGCCCCTTGCCGGCAGGACCCCGCTCCTGCCTCCAAACCCCAAACGGGAGCAGGCAGAGCCCTCCAGCCCCTGGGGCTGTGCTGGGGGCTGGAGCCAGCCTGGTCGCCCACCACCGGGCTGGGGGAACCAGCACCCCGCGGGCATCACCCGCTCCCAGCGCTCCCCCGGCCCCGGGCTCCGCCGTCAGCTGCACCCCGCACCGCGGGGACCACCCACGCGCAGCAGCAGCAGCAGCAGCCGCCAGGCTTGGGTGGCAAAGCCGCGCTCGCAGCTGCCTCGGGGAAAGGGGAGGAAGGCTTGTCACCTCCCTGCCACCCTCCTCCCCGTCTGAGCGAGAGGAAGGTCCCACGCACCCCCGCTGCCGGAGCTGGGAAAGTCTCTGCCTGCCACAGACATAACCAAAGGGATGGGAACCACCCCCGCCAGGCGCGGGTGACATCTCACCCGTGGGAACGCTGCCGGCGCGGCGTCGGGGCTGTCACCGCCTCCCACGGCGCAAACCGGGCGGACGAAGGGCACTTGCAGAAAAGCACCGGGCTGGCAGCTCTGAGCACCCGCAAGCGGCGGCGGGGAGAGAAAAGTCCGGCCAAGGCCAGGCCATCCATCAGCGCGCCGCCGCTGGGCTCCGGCAGGCTCAGCCGGCCAGGCTGAGAGCGCACGCGCTGAGGGGTGCTCGCGGGGTGCACGCGTACCGTGGGGTGCACCACAGCACTCGAGAAGCCCGAAACAGGCTGCGAGCGGGCGCAGGCTGAGCGAGCCGGAAGGAAAGTGCTCATTAGGAGCGAAGCGGGGAGGCAACTCCAGGCGCTTGGGGAGCAGGATGTGTCCCTGCTCGTAGCATTTGCATTTTCCTAGCCCAGCTCCAGAGAACAGAATGTTATCACAGCCTTAGTTAGCAAAGAGCCCCGCGTACTAAAGGTGCATTGCTATTAGATAAAAGAGCCAGGAAAGAAGGGAGAGACAGGCAACGAACGGAAGGGGAAACCATCTTGAACAAAAGGATGGAGAAAAGAGTCCCGGAAAGTGCCACGGGGGACAGAGGGGATCCATCAGTCAGCTCCGGCCCCCCCTGCCAGCCGGGAAGGCAGCCTGTGGGGCACGAACCCCTCCGGCTTCACAACTCTACAGTCCTCCTGCAATTTTGTTTTCCATTTTGCAGTTAGTAACATCCTCCTCTACCTTTTTATCCGTCCCCTGATGCTCCGAGGCAGCCCCGGTGGCTGCGAGCGGCCGGGATGCTTCACCACCCACCTCCAGCGGTAGGAGCGGGGGCCGAGGCAGGGCTGCGGGTACCTGCTCCCCCGGGACAGCCCTGGGAACCCCGGGGGCTGGGGCACAACTCCCACCGAGCCCGAGAACCATTTTGTAGATGCACGCTGCCCCTCTGGCACGGGCAGCGGTGACAGCCCCCAGCGTCAGGGGTCCCGCACCGCCAGAGCGAGCGGCCCCAGCACCGGCGGTGACGGCCAGCGGCTCACCCGCACCCAGGGAAGCGGGTGCCCATGGCAGCCCCTCTCCGGCTCACCCGAGAAGTGCCCCGATGCCGCGGGGAGGGAAACACAGCACCGTGCAGGCGAGGCAAAGCAGCGGTACGGCCGAGCCGCCGCGGACCCCGTCCCACACGGACCGCGCGCGGGCAGCGCGGGCAGCACGTGCTCGGGAGCCGGGGCAGCGCGAGCGCGGGCAGCACCTGCTGCAGGGGGGACAGGGATGCCAGGACGACGGTTGCAGTCTGTTTTTCTGCACAAGTGCATTAAGTATTCTGCACAGCACTTTTGCTGTAAATCACTTCCTATTCAGGCTCACTGCGGAGGGTCTCTGAAGGTCGATTTTCCATGGTTATGACAACAAAAACTAAAATTGGGTCAAACCTGAAAGGTATTATCTTCCTCCAAGCTGCTAAATGCACAATAGTAATGAGGTTGGTTAAGCAATTCACCCACAGACTGCATTATTTGCTCTGAAGATGTATTAACCAGTTAAATGAGCGTGATAAGGCAGCTCTGCTTATTTCTCCCACCAGCCGCACAGAAGATCTGAGGTTCTGGGTCTCCGTATCCCAGCTAATAACCGAGACCGCAGACACGCCGACAAAGGCGGCCGGCGCCGCGCTGCTCCGGGCCAGGCTCTGCCCAGCCTGACCCGTGGGAACACAAAGGGAACTTTAAAGGCATCCAGCAGCTGAGAGCCATTTGAAAAAATAATTATACTTCCTCCCTCCCCTTTCTCTTTCTTCTTCTTAAACGCTCTCCCCCATCCCACCTCCTGATGAAAGAGCATGAACCCGCTGGCTGCCCTGGCAGAGGCAGGTTTTAGCAGCAGCCCCGCTCCAGGACAGGGATTTATCCCTGGCAAATGCGCAGCTGACCTGGCTTCTCAGCAGGTACTCCTGCTGCTGCCGGGATGCGGGACCAGGGGGTCAAAACCCACAAAATCCACGTGCCCATCTCAGGGTGCTGCTCCTCGTGTGCATCGGAGGATGTCTCGCAGCTGGTACCCAATGGATGCTGGAAGCCACCCGTGCCCATGTCAGAGCTCTCCACACCCACTGCGGTGGGTAAGGGGCAGCTGGGCAGGGGCTGCCCAGGGCAACCACCTCAGGACCCTCCACCCCAACGGGGCAGTGGTGGCGGTTGTGGGACACAAAGAACATTTGTTTTTACAGGATTTCTGCTGTTTTTCCTAAAACAAACACCCATTAATGTAAATATAACTGATGTAAACAAGCACGACCCTAAAATCCATGTGCAGCTGTATGTAGCAGCGGAGAAGGAGGGAGGGAGGGAGGGGAAACACTTTAATTAATCCCTAAAACGAATGAGATGGAAAACCGCAAACTGCACAGAAAGCATCTGGTACTGCTGCAGAAAGAGACTCCCCAGGACGCAGGGTCATGCTCTGCCGCGTAACACTGCCGGTGCCACCAGGTCCCACCCCGGCCACCCCACGGCACCAGCCCACCGGTGGGAAAGCCGTGCCACATCCACACCACCAGCAGAGGAGTGCGGTGGTGCCGGTCCCACGTGCTGCAGCCCCGAAGCCCCGAGCTGGGCGCATCGCAGTCCTGCCTGCCCGGCCGCTGGCTCCCCAGCTCAGCTCTGCTCCAGCGGCAGGCTGATGGGATGACATCTCCGTTCTCCTGTCCATCTCCAGGCAGGCAGGAGGGGCCACCCAGCTCTCCTGGAGCTGGGTACCCTCAGCCCATGGCCTCGTGGTCCTGCCGGGGCAACTATCCAGTGCAATTTCAAGGAGTTTGTACAAAAAGGGGCACAGTGGAGCTCAGGCTCTCGTGGGCCGTGGGAGCCAAACCCTCCCACCCCCCCGCCAGGCTGGTTTTCACAGCATGGTGCCTGAACAGCCGCTAAGGGCAGCTCTCGGGGTAGTCAGCAGGTAGGAGGGCAGAGAACAAAAAACCGCTGGGTGCTGCAGGGTGACAGCCGTGCCCCTCGTGAGCTGCCCACGGGTCCCTGGATCCACTCCCAACACAAGGAGGGTTTTCGGGGTGCCGAGGAGGCATGCCCGCAGGAACTCCGCAGGCAGCCTGCCCCATCAGAGGATGACAGACCACGGGAGGTGGCAGGAGGCTTCCACCTCCCGCAAGAGGGACCCAGCCACCAGCCAGGGAGCACGCGGAGGAAGCACGGAGAAAGCCTCGGTGTGTCTCCCGGTGATCCAGCTGGTGCTTTGCCAGGAGGAAGTAGCTGCATGGAGAAACGCCAGCACTTTCTAGCACAGAGGGATGAAGGTATCCTGAAGTGGGATCCTCATCGACAGAAGCTCGGGGACCAACACTACGACCTCCACGAGCCACCTCCCGCGTGACTGAAATCAGATGCGAAATGGTACCTGAGGAACAAGGGGGAGAGAGACCACAGAGCAGATCCGAGGAGCTCCAAGAAGGGAGGAAAAGGGCTGTTCCGTGAGGCTGGTGGGGATCAATCAGAGAGGGATCAGCAGATCTGCACAGTGTAACGGGACAGCCATGGTCCACACGACAAGCTCTTCCAGGCCTTCCTCACATGCAGCTCATTGGGAGTGGCTGTTTGAAGCCAAATACAAAGAAAGTTGGATAAACATGGAAAGACAACTCCTGTGCTCCTGCCCTTTTAAGGTCTGCAACTCCAAACCGCACACGGGATCTCCTGCTGAGTGCAGAGCAGCGAGACGGAGCCCAACTTGGAGCATCACCTCCACCGCTCGGAGCAGGGGCTGCGCCAGGGCTCTGCAGCACAGGGCGAGTGGGGACACGTGGTTCCCACAGCCGTGCAAGGGGACCCAGTCCAGTGCACCGGTGCCAGGCCCCTGGGAGAAGGTAGAAGGTACCACAGGGCCAAAATGCCACCGCATAGAGGATCCAAGATGCAAGTGAGAGGAGACCTGTCTTGCCTCCGCTGGGCTCTGGACAGGCATCACCCCAAGAGAGCTGTGGGCAGTATCAGCTGGCTTCACTGCCCATGATACTGCCTCCCCAGTGGGGCATGGAAAAGGAAGAAGGAGAGACCACACTTGAGGCTGGTGAGAAACCAAAAGGGCAGCAAGGACCTGAGCCAGGCCCTCAGCAAACCCACCGCTTCGCCCTCTCCTGCAGAGACCCCCTGGCCCTTGGTCCTCATGCCAAGGGCTGGGACCACACCGCACTGCCATCCTGGTGGGGCGAGGCAGGAGGACCCGAGCTCTGCCAGCATTGCCCTCCACGGCATGAGCAGAGGCAGGTTAGCATGCAGCCTGGCATCACTCTCCGCCCTGAACGCGCTGAGCCCCTGTGAGTCACGCAAGGTCCCTGCGATCATTCCCAATTCCAGCAGCCTGCCCATCTGCGGAGCCATGCCTGCACCCCTGCCTGCACACACACACCGGGCTCTCAAGGTGACACTCAGCTACCCAGTGATGTGTTCATCAGGTCCATCCCACTCCCCCTCTCATTACTGGAGCTTAAACCCCTTCCCTTGCCGTCAGCCACTCACTGGCCATATCTTAGAGAAGCTGGAAACCCCATGGGGCCAGGCACCAGGGAACGGGGGAATCCCTCATTCTGGCTCGACGTGGACTCCTGACCCACAGGATGGCCACGCTCAGCCCCGGCACGCCGGCAGCTCCGACTGCACTTGTGCTCCATCCTGCGCCTGCGGCAGCCCAGGACAGGACTGCAGTCCAGCTGCTCTGGGCCAGCAAGATCCTGAGGGACCATCCTTGGTCCCAAACCTGGGGAGCAAATACATGACGTGGCTCCTCCCGCAGCAACGCTGATCACCAGTGCTGCTCCTCTACCAGCACTGCTCCTCTCCGGGTTCACCTGCCAGCTGCGGCCCCAACGCAGCACGAGTCAGCCGCACCGGCGGAACGCGGGCGCATCGCCGGCTCCAGTGCCCACCTCTGCCACGGCGGTGGAAGGCCAGCCCGCCCGGCACAGCGCTCCGCTCTGGGAAGCGCCAGCCCCTTTTTCCTTACCTTGGCACGGCGTTCATGCTGCCGAGGCTCCTTGGTGGCGAAGCCTCTGGGACGGGCGGGATGACGGCACACCCCAGTACCCGCCCAAGCGCCGGTGCCGGCGCCGCACAGAGCTCCGCACCTCACCAGCCTTCCCGGCCACCACGCGGGCGTGCAGCATCCAGCGCTGCCTTTGGAGCCGGCTGCCGCAGCGCACGCGTCCTCCCCCCTGCCCTTTCCAACACCGCCGGTGATGGGAGGGAGTTAGAAATGCCAGGAGAAGCATTCCTCATTTTGAGAAGCCGGATCATCTGAAGACTGGCAACAGCCCAGAGCCCGGCAAGACAAGCCCCAGATTTATGACCAGCATGGACGAAGAGACAGAAGAGCTTTAGCGAACCTGGTTAAGACCCCATGGGAAAGCGACAGTGAGTGATCTGAGTGACCTGGCAACTCCACCTCTCTGTGGGGAAAACAAAAGCGACACAAGAAAGGAGCCCAGCAGCCCCAGAGACCGAGGGGAGGGGGCTGCCAAGGGACGGGGTGCCCCGGGCCAACAGGACACGCACCAGGACAGCACGCCCTGCTCGGGGAGCGGGGACCAGGCAGATGCTGGGACAGCAAAGCATCGCTGCTGGAGCACCCCGCGCTGCCTGCGGCACTGATCCAGCCTCCCCCCTCCTCCTCCTCCTCCAGGGCTTCTTCCTCTCCTTCCCCTCTTTGTCATTCCTCTCAGCTCACGCCTCTTCTCTGCTCTCCTTCAGCTGCTCGCAGCAATAATCCAGGGCACTAACGCCCCGGCAGATTGCTCAGTGCCGCTCCCCGGCTGCTGCTGACCGGGGTTTTAATGACGCCCCCGGCCGCGGCAGGGGCTGATCCCCACCTCCGCCGGCTGCCAGCGAGGCTCTCCCCGCCATTCCTCCTCCGCAAAACACTTGCACCTAACGAGGCCCCGGGCTCACTGCAGGGATGAGCGAGGAGCATCCACCACCTCCAGGCTCAGCGGGGGCTCAGCCCGGGAGCCGCTCTCACCTCCCGCCCAGGCTCTCAGCCGCCCCGGGGACTCGCGTAATTCCCTCCAAAACCCCGGCACTGCGGGGCTCCCCGGCCCCCCGGGACAGGCGAGCACGGCCAAGGGCACCGATGCAGCAGAGCCGGAGGGGCCGCAGGCTTACAGCACGCCGCGTATTCCTCGGGGATGGGGAAGGGACAACTGCGGCTCAGTGTCGGTCAGACGGATGCTTCTCAAAGCGTCGCGGCGTGGGGCTCTGCAGAGGCAGGGACCAGGCAGGGGACCGAGGACGGGCAGCACCCTGGGCATCAGCTGCCCACACGCCGACATCTGCCAGCTCTCAGCACCCCGCCAAGGGCTAAAGCTACCAGCAAGAGCAGCACAGGGTTCCAGCGCGGGACGGAGAGCGAGGATCTCCTCCTGGCCTGGTATTGCTCAGGGGACCTCATGAACTTCAGGAAGGAAAACGCCAAGCCCTGTCCCCGGAGCAGAGCTGCCCGTGGCCGGCCAGGCAGGAGCGCGCTGCTGGGGACAGAGGGACGAGCCAGCAGCGTGCCCTGCCGGCTGGCCCTGCCATCGTCCCCTGTAAGGCCACATCTGGATCCCATCTCCAGCTTTGGCCCCCCAGTGCAGGGGGGACTGATGCACTAGAGTGAGTCTGGCAGAAGACCACGGTGATGGTCGGAGGCTGGAGTGCAGGACAGAGATGCAGAGGGTGCTCAGCCCGGAGAAGGGGAGGCTCAGGGGCACCGGAGGGGTTACAGGGAAGACGGAGCCAGGGCAAGCAGCGGGGAGGGCAGCGAACCTCCATTTGCAATATCCTATTTCCTCACCAAATCTTGCCATTCACATCAGCAAAGAAATCGTAAAGGCAAGCAGCAGTCCCGGAGCAGAAAACCCAGCAGCCGCTGTCCAGGGAACACAAAGCACAGGCAGTGCCAACTGCCAGCAAGCACAGGCAGCCAGTTCTCTGCCCGGCATCGCCGCGGCTCGGTGCCTGCCCTGGCTGCAGGGAGGAGAAGCAGATGAGCCCGGGGGCACAGGGGTTACCCCCGCAGCCTCCAGCCCGGCCTGACCCCTCGCTGCCAGGCACACCGCTCGCTGCCAGGCTGCAGGTCCCTGCATCCCGTCCTTTAATTAACATTCCACATGTAAAGTTGGGATTGTAATTACTGCAACTGATTAACAGGCCGAAGGTAGCCCGTCTCCGAGGGAGCAGATTAGCAGAGGCTCTCTCGAGCTCCTGCTCTCACCTCGGCACTGCCAGCGCATTTTAAGCAGGGGCCCGATGCCCCTGCAGTGGGTGATTAATGGGCGAGCTGGGTGAGGGGGACGTGCGGTGGCTCTGTCCCCGCTGCTCTTCCCACGCTCCCGCTGGGGCAGGATGGGACCGGGGGCCATGGGAGGGGAGGATGCTGGGCAGCGATTCCCGGAGCCTCCTCTCCCCGCTGCCAGCATGACCCTGTGCAGGCACCGCCACCAGGCAGGGGAAGTAGGACACGATTCCCAGGAAGCCAAGGACCCTGTGCACGGAGAGGACAGCACCAGCTCAGACCCACAGAGCAGAGAGGAGACCCCCCCAAAGAGCAGCTCCCCGGCGCAAGAGGCAACGGCACGTGGGCAGGAAGCGACGCTGCCAGATCCCTGCCTGTTCTCACGCGCGCTGGTCGTGGGGCCGTTTCCCTGGGGTCTCGCTCTAACCTGGCCGGGGCAGGATGCTCGAGGCTCGGCCAAACCAGGAGAGACCCCGCTGCTGGGGTTCATGGCGCAGGGAGCTCACACCTTCCCCAGGAAACGTTCCCCTTAACGAGCTATTCCAAAAAATTAAGCGGTCAGAGTAAACTCCCCTCACCCTGGCTACTTGTCACCCCGGGATGCAAGTCACCAGCCTGCTCCCACCCCGGGGTCTGCAGAGCCGAGGGGCCAGGGCGTCCCGTGGGAGCGTGCCCCTCGCCTCCCATCCCATCGGGGCTGCTTGCGGCAGAAAGCAGCGGGAAGGGAGCCCAGCCCTGCCCCACGGCAGCCCCCCAGCACCCAGCCCTGCCCCACGGCAGCCCCCCAGCACCCAGCCCTGCCCCATGGCAGCCCCGCACTGGGACAGCCCGACTCCTCACCTCCCTCCTGGTTCCTCCTCCAGCTCTGCCCACACCGGCAGCGTCACCCGGCTGCCGAGTCCTGCCCCAGGGGTGTCACAGCCGCCTCCAGTGCCAGGCAGAGCCGTGCCAGCGCTTGGGACGCGCAACCCTTCTCCTGTGGGGCCGAGCCCAGCCTGAGCCACGGGTCCCGCTGCTGCCCACCCCACCCCAAGCCAAGCAGCTCCTCAGTCGGGGCCCCTGCACATTTTGGATTTGAAAACGCACGAGAACATCCCACATCCCCAGCTCGCCCCTTCCCGGCTCACCCGCGGCTTCGGACCCAGTGCTGCTCGCCCGTGATCGACCTGGGGTGTGCAAAGGGGAGCCGTCAGCAGGAGTGTGCCCAACGCGACTCCAGTAATTACAAGCAGATAAGGCTATCAGCTGTAATTAACCACTATCCACAGGCAGACTGCTCGGCTGCAGACTTTCTTCCCTTCTTTTCCCCAAGACTGCAAAATAAATTATCCTGCAAAGTTAGCAGAGGCTGAGCTATGGAAACAATTAAACAAAAATTAAATCTAATTCATTTATACTCTGAGCACAAAGTGGATAATGTGGGGGTTTTCTTCTCTCTCCTCTCTTTGCCTTGGTGTTACGGAGGACTATTATGGGAAATTAATCACGGGGAAAAGCAATGAACGTGATCTATCGCTCTTTAAAAGTGCACTGTAGTGATTATATAAAAATCTATTAGAAAGGCCAGGAAATAGAAGAGTGACAGCATTTAAAAGGAAAAAGGAGACAGAGCTGGTGGCAAAGGGATCGATTTCTTAACAGACGGATCCATGACAGAGGGAGCGGGAGGAGGTCAGGCCCAGCTGCCGCAGACCCCGGGGTTGGCTGTGCAGACCGTGCCCAGCCCCTGCGCCGGGACGGCTTCAGGGGACGCAGCTGGACACCGGGGCTGCGCGTGGCCAAGCAGCGCTGTGCTCCGCACCCCCGAAAACGGAGCCTAATGCCACACAGCGGAGCTGGGGCTACCGCCGCAGGAAGGGCTGGCCTCGCGGGGTCAGGGCTCCCACCAAGCACGGTCCCACGGTGCCTGCTGCCGGCACGGCACGCTGCGGCGGCGCGCACCTCCACGGCTCCGAGGTTTGCCACGCTGGCAGGTGCTGCACAGGCTCTTTGCCTCAGCACATCCTCCCGTCTCCTGGGGGCTCCGGCGCTTGCCAGGGGCTGCGGGGGACAGAGCACAAAGCCCGAGCGATGGCCAGAGCAATATGAAGGAGCCAGCTCTGGGGTGCGAGGATGCCGGTGGGAGGGAACGGCACGGCACCGCCAAGCACGGCTGTCCGGCCGTCGGCCACTGGCAGACGACGCTGAGGGGAGCGCGGTGCCAGCAACACCGGCAGCGGCATCAGCAGCGGATAACTGCCCTGGCTGGCACGGCCCCAACGCCCACCCCAGCCACAGGGGTCGCAGCCGGGGGCAGCACCGGCAGCTCACAGACCCCAGCAGTCTGGAACAGGGCTGGAGCCATTGGGCTGGTTCCAGCTGCTCCTTCGTGGGTACGGCCCTGGGTTTCACCGCCCAAACAAGCAGCGCTTCGGCCCCTCCTGCCTGCGCATGGACAGCTGCCCCCGTGCAGCTGCAGCATCCCATCACATCCTCTCGTAGCTCGGGGGGATCCTGGCACTGCTCCCCATCCGAGGGGTCCCCAGGAGAGCGACCCCCATCATTAACGATGATTGCGAGAGCAGACCCTCACTGCACCGGCAGTAAACAAGGCCGGACCCTGCCCCGCCACCCCCAGGCGCTGCCGGCCCCCCAGCGCACGCTCGGCTGTTTAACGGCTGTGATAAAACCTTCACCGAGGCAGATTCCACCATAAATCCTGACCCGCAGCAGGGCCGGCCCCGGGCCAGCCTGACGCTTTAACGATGCCATCAATCCCCGAGGAGCCCGAGGTGGAGCGGGGGGACGCGGGGGCTCCAGCCCTGGCACGTGGCCAGGCAGGGGCCGACCCCCCCCCCGCCCCCAGACCCCATGGTGAGGGGGTCAGGGCTGGCCCCAAGCCCTGCAGGTAACCGTCCTGGGGCCGGATCCGCAGCCATCCTGGGAGAGGATGGGCTGAGGGTGCAGAGAAGCGGTTATCGGCCGCTCATCTCCGGGTGCGTGACAGGCAATCCCCTTGCCAAGGGGCAATCCTGCGCCGACAGGCAATCCCGCGCCGACGGGCTCACCCCCAGCCGCCGCAGCCTCCCGGGGCCATCGCCCCAGAACCAACACTTACAAACGCTCCACCAGTTCTACATTACAGCAGGCAAATGCCTTTATGCGAATTTAATGGAAGTTTCTCCTTCCCACCAGGCAAATGGAAGCCAAACACACCACTCTCCCTTCAATGCATCTTTTCAATGATTCGGGAAAAAAAAAGTGGAAAAAAAACCTGCTTTGATCTCAGCAGCCCATTTGTTTAGCCCATGCCGGGATTTAATTGAGAAGGGATGTCCTTGAATAAATGCGGAGATGTCCTCGCTCCCCGGGAAGTCTGCTGCGGGTTGTGCAATCCACTGTATGAGGTTTTCTGCTCATGCAGGGATGTTCTGGGACAACACAGCCCCAGGGCCGCCGCAGCACATTGCCCATCCAGCCCCTGTACCGCTCATCACCGTGCACGCCGGCGGCGAGCAGGCTGCCGCACCGTGGGGCCAGGAGAGGGACGCACCAAGCCCTGAGGCACGGGCGCTCCCAGGGCCCGGGGACACCGCTCTGCTCCCAAACTCAATATGGGAAGGAGGTGGGGAGCTGGCTCCCCCACAGCCACCGGCGTGGAGGCCGGAGGAGCCACGTGCCCACAAATCCGGTGGGACGAGGACCGGGGCTTGCTTGGCGCTGGCAGAGGGGCTGCAGGTGGGACGCGCCACCCCGGAGAAGCCAAGTTACGGCACGACAGAAGGCGAGGGGCAGCCTGCCCCCGAGAGCTGGCACTCACGCCCGGGGTGCCGGCACCGTCCCCTGGCAAACGCCTTCCACGCTGCCAGGCTTGGCAAGAGAGGAGGAGCCGCAGCAGAAAGCCCGCCAGCTCCGGCAGGGAAGTCGGCATCGCCGGCCGCAGCGGGCAGTTTCCTGCTCATTTCCTCCCAGCCTGCCCGCGGGCTGCCGGCCCCTGCCAGCGCTGAGCACCCCAGTCTCCCCATCCCTCTTCTGCCAGGTGCCTCCTGGCAAGGGGCAAACGCATCCCTCCCGCCCAGCCCAGATTTTAGCAACCACAAAGCCTCGAGCCGAGGGAGGGAGCACCCTGCACCTGCACACCTCCAGGGAGAACCGGAGAGGGCAACAAAGGCAGGGAGGGGGTCCCGCGGCGGTAGCAGATTCGGGTCTTCTCTTCTCCTGCCCCTCCACCCCTGCCCAGCGCAGCCGGTGTCAGGCGCTGATCAGCCAACATCCTCCTCCTCGGCGCAGCCGCGTGGGTGTCTTTCCACTGCGCGGCTCCTGCCGCAAGGCTCCCTAGCTGGGGAAGCGCCGCGCTATTTTAATCCGGCACTCTCCCATCCATCCCAGCGAGCCTGGCTCCGAGCGCAGCCCCAGAAGAGCTCTGCCCCCCACAAGCCCCCGCACCCCACAGCCGGCCAGGATGGAGAAACACCCCGAAGCTGTGCTCGGAGGAGCCAAGCCAGATGCAGGAGGGGGCTGGAGGGCACCAAATCCAGCGCCGGGGCTGGCTGCAGCCCACCCGCTGCCACCTCGGCCCCCGCGCCGCCGCCACGAGAGGAGCTGCAAGTGCAAAGCTCCAGCCGCCGGCTCGGATGTGTCCCCTTCTCCTGGGGGCTGGCTGCACGCTGCATAGAACAGGGAGCAGGACTGGGGGTTGTCCTCGGTCCTGCCGGACAGGAGAAGGGATTTTACCCTGGAAGGGAATTAATGGTGATAAAGATGAGCACAGGGAGCTATGGGAGAGCATACAGGGAATTCCCAGCTCTTTAAAGCGTTGGCATCTTTCAGCCCATGGTAACAGCAGCTCCTTTTCTCCTCATCTGTTAAAAGTCCTTGTCCTCGTCCTCCCCAGGAGACCCATGCTCAGCTCTGCAGCCATCCCACAGCCATCCCACCGGCCCATCACCGCTGTGGCCAAGACCCACCACGGGCACGTGCCGGTGCAGAGCCGTGGGATGCCGCGTCTGGGGGATGCTGGGTCCCCGTGCGGCGCCCGGGCTGCAGCTGCGCCTGGAGAGCGCGGGGGGCTGCGGGCGGAAGGGGAGCAGGAGAGCTCTCAGCCCCTGGACTCCGCTGGCTGAGCTGCGGCTAAAGGCGAGCTGATTAAACCAATTAGGATTTTAAATAGTAACATCAGAGTGGCTCATCAGCACTGAAGAGGCAGTCAAATGACGAGTCTGAGGATCCTATTTAGGGATCTCAGTTGGCTGAGGATCCTAAGCAAGGCCCCAAGGCTCCCTTGCAACGACAGTGGTCTGGCTGCCCGGCGCAGGGGCATCCCCGGGGCCCTACGGACCCCACAGCCTCCCCAGCGCCCGCCCGGGCACACGGAGCAGCCTGGCCGGCGGGAGCCGACGGGGACAGCCCCGTGCACGCAGCCAGCTCCGTCCCCTGCCCTGCGTCCAGGGAAGGGACCGTGCGACAAGGGCACCCTGCGGTACCGGCGCCCTGGGCACCCAGCGCTTCCCGCAGCGGCTGCGCCAGGCTGCGTGGCATGCCAAGGAGCACCCGGCTGCCCACTCCTCCCTTTCCTTAAGCTTGTTGTTTATTCTCTCTAATAAAGGCTCTGGGAAGGGAACGTGGAAGGAATGCAGCAGTGCTTCTCAGGAGGCAGCTCTGCACACCAGCAACCAAAAAAGTACCTTTTGCAACAGATAAAGCACAACACACACATTTTGTCTGCTTGGACTCAAAGTCTGATCTGCCAGAGATTTAAGGCAGTCTGGTGGGAAATCCGTCTATTTTGGTGTATACGAATCTCCAATCACAAAGGAATCTGGACACAAATACAGATGCAGAAACAGCATAAACAGCCATGAAATGCTCCGTACCCTTCCCTCTGCTCTCCGATTTCCTACACTTGCATTCGTTCCTCACTGTTGCTGGCTGACTCCGGGGTGCAGACGGGTGCAACACCCAGCCCGAGCGCCTGTCGGGCCCAGCGCCTGGGGACGCAGCTCCCAGGGACAACCGGAGCGGTGGGGACACCTGCAAGGAGCTTCCCAGTCCCATCCCGATGGGCCCTGCAGCCCGGGACTGGGCTGCTGCTCCGGACCCCCCCATCCCTGCTCCCGCGGCTGCTGGGATCAGCAGGATGGCATCGCTGCGGAGGGGCTCGACACCCCCCGGCTCCCTGGGTCTGGGGGCACGTGGCCGTACGTGGCACTGCGCTGGGCATCAGAGGGATGGGGACGGTGCCGCAGGCAGGGTGGCAGCGACGGCTCACCTGCAAGCAGGGCAAAAAGCCATGGCCTTGCAGAGGGGCAGGCAGGGCGCAGGCAGGGCCGGCCAGTGCAGGGTAGCAGCGACACAGGGCTGGACACACTCGCTCTCAGATGGCGGAAAAAGGGGAAAAAAGAAAAGGGCAGGAGCGGGGAGGGAGGGCAGGAGCTGCAGCCTGAGTACAAGCCACTTGTCGACTTTCTTGCAAGCTCCAAGATGCTGTAGGAGGGTACTGGCACAGGCATATTACATTTATTTATAGGCATTTCTGTGGCACTCAATTAAACGCTGTGGTGGAGATATTGCAGCATGAAGAGTATTTAGAGCCGTTTAACACCTCTTAGTCGGCAAAAGCCCATCTGATCCCTGCAGCGAATTGGGAAAGCGTGCATAGCAAGGGCAAGAGCAAGGAAGACTGCCCTTTCCCAACCCCGTCTCCACTTGTGAAGAGAGACGGGATCACTGCGCTTGTGTCACTGCATCCATGAGCCTCGCGTGATGCTCCACTGCTTCTAGGTCAGCAGGCGAGGGACTGGCGTCCCACAGCAGGACACGCATCCCCACCTTACCCAGCGCCGGCAGAGCTGCTTCCCTCCAGCCGCTCCTGAGCAGGCAGGGTGCTCAGCCCCCCGCAGCAGCACAGCCAGCCCTGCCACCCACGGCCCTGCCTGCGGGGGTACGGCGGGGGCACGGCAGGGCTCCTGCCCCTCGCGCTCCTGAGCATCCCCGGGTGCTTCCCATGCCTTGCTAAGGGATGGGACCTGCCCACAGCAGGGCACCGAAATTCCTGATGCTCAGGAAAGGCTCTTTCGCAGCCTTCACGGGTTTCTATTAACTGCTCCGCAAAACCTCACTGCAACTTATCAGGATGGCGAACGGCTGAGCCAGTAAATCTCTAGATCTCAGGAAAGCCGTTGGGGGAGAGAGTTCAAAGGAAAGGCTGACAAGTGCACGCCAAGGTTAGCTCTAATTGCACCGCTGGAAATTCACCGGTGGCACTTTCGCCCTCTGATCTGTTCGCTCCCCTCTCCCGCTCCGCCTGCAGCGCTTGGCCTGCCCGTCCCCCGGCCGCGCAGCTCCCGAGCGCGGGGGAAAGACTGTCCAGCCTCGTGCCCCCACTGCCGCTTGCCAGCAGCGAGCTCGGGTCACGCAATGGAAGCGAGCGAGGCTGAAACGCAGCCGCAGGGAGATAACCCAGCCCCAGGCGATGCCAGTGAAGCATGGCCAACCCCTGGGGCTGCCACTGCTGCTGCTGCCCCTGAGGACAAGCCCGTTCCCACAGGCTCTCCCACGCCATCCCCCCGGCACCGCGAGCCCACCGGCACCCGGCAGCGGTGACTTCGCTCCAGCCGAGCGCGCACAGGAGCCCACCGCGGCCGCGCGGTGCCGGGCGGCAACATCGCGCACCCGCGCGGGAGATGCCCTTTCTTCTGGTCGATAATGAATCTGCCGAGTCGGTGCCGGCGGAGCCAGTGAGCAGCATCCCTTGGCCAGGGGCAGGATGGGGCCGGTGGGCGCGGGGTGGCCGGGGCTCACCCCACCAGCGGCTCCCGCGCACCCGAGCTCGCGTCGCTTGCAAATAGATGCAATTAAGTTGATACTGCAGCGGGACCGTAATTGCTGTTTCCTTAGCTTGGCAACACGACCCCAGAAACCCCCATTATACTAATCACTGTCAAACGAACACAATCGCAGAACGCATAAAAACCTGGTGTACTTCATGGTGAAATATAACACCGCAGAAGGCTGAACCGTGCCATAAATCTGCTTAGCACTTAACACTGCCTGCTAAATGGCCCCGCTTAATTATAGCTCTATAAACATGACTTTATAGCAATATCAATACAGTCAAAAATCAATCCCGCTGATGGACAAATGGACAGACTCACGTCCTGCTGACCCCGGGGCCAGGCCACCGCTGCTCCCTGCGGCACGGGGCGAGGCGGGCTCCACGCTCCCGCGGTTCGGCAGGGATGCCCGCGGATGCGCTGCTCCCAGGCGGCTCGGCCCCGCTCCTCGTGCTCGTCCCAGGCACGCCACGACCCGGCCGTTCTCCACTGGACACGGTTTCCAACCTGCCTTCACCCAGTGCTGCTGCCGGAGCCGCAGACAAGACATTAGCATTACAACCCACACTGATCTTTGTCAATTATGCTACAGTATTTGAGCTCTAACCAGCTTTAAATTGAATCAGGACGAAATCATCAGTATAAAAAGAGCCCGCACCAGCCTTTCAATTCCAGCACTGGGAAAAAAAAAGTTATACATCTCATAATGGCCTTCTACCCCATAATGAACAGGAAAAATAAATTAGATTCCCAGCTAAGGGTATATTTATACAATTTCATTATGTGCCCATGAGCAAGTCTGGTTTTCACCAAGATAAAAATGAGCTCTCAGCAATGCTCGTACTAAATAAATGGAGTGATTTAACAGCTTAACAAGGAGCGCGATAGAGGGGTTGAGGAACAATGTCAAAAATGGAAAATAAAAATAAAAAAAATTAAAATGCTTGTATTTCTTGAACTGTGCTAGCACTGCCAGGCCGGATTCCATCCGCTGCCCTCGCCCGGCAGCTCCGGCGGGCTGCGGAGACGGGAGACTGCGGCGCTGGGACCACAGGCGCATCCCCAGGCTGTGAGCATGCAGCATCCCGACCCGCTCAGAGCAACACCAGGGAGACACCTTCCTACTGCTTCATTTGCTGGTTGCTCAACGTACAAGTGATCCTTGTGAGCCAAAAACAAAAAATCAGGTCCCTCTCCTTGCTGGCTGTCAGTGGGGCAGGAGCGGGTCCAGGTCCGACTCACTTCCTAACATCCCTGCAGCTGCCAGGGCCACATGCGCCGGCTGCCTGCAGGAGCAGCAAGGATGTTCGCGGCAGCTTTGGGGCTGGAGAGGGATATTTGCAGCCTGGAGGTTGCCCCCAGACTCTGAAATGTTCAAGCCAAGCAAGGCTCCTCTCCCGGTGCTGCCCAGCGGGGAGGACGGTGGTGGCACTGGCTGGGTGCCCCGGCAAGCTGCTGCCGCACCCGGCCGCCAGCACTGCCCTGCTGACGGGCTGCGACACGCTCGCCATAGGGACGGGGCACTGAGGAAGCCGGGAGCTCGCCGGGAGCTCGCCGGGAGCTCGCCCTCGCCCGCTGAGCTCCGCAGCAGGTTTGCAGGCAGCGCTGCGCGGCTGTGGCACCACGGCACGGCGGGTGGATGAAGCAGCCCTGGCCCCATCGCCCAACGCGTCCAAGCCCCCCTCCTCCAGTGCTGCCGCGCACGCAGCCCGTGGTCCCTTCCAGCCAATTTCACCAAACCCAGAGGGAAATTCCCAATTCCTTCCTCCCAGCGGCGCCTGTTTAATCAACCTCCTGTTATCCGATTCGGCCATGAGCCAAAACCCAGGCTCGCTTTTCCTGCTCTGCTTTCAGCCTTTCTGCTCGTGGAGGCTGCGGCGCACGTCCCCCCACCCCGTGAATCTCCCTCGCACACAGCCACGAGGGGACCCGGCCAAGTCACCCGCGCGCACCAACGGAGGAATTTGGAGGAGCTTTTCGCCCTTCGCAAGGTTATCTGCTCCTGGTGAAGGCTCCTCCATCCCACCTTCTGCCACTACTGAAAAGAGCGTGTCAGCTCCCCCCGGGCCCCCATCCCGGACCACACATCCATCTGGGCTCAGCATCGTGTATCTTCTCCAGCACAGTCAGGCTGATCCTAAATCCATAACCCACACTTGAATAGCTCATCCATTTAATGGCAGATAGCTGCCAGCAGGCAAATCTGTCCTCTCAGCAGCAGCAAAACCAGAGCTAAGCAGTTGCCTTCTTTTTTTTTCCCTTTTTAAATCAATTGTGAGGCCACATGGTCCATCGGAGTGATCTGGGGACCAGGAGCCATCTCCAAGACGGAGCTGGCTGGCTTGGCTGCCTATCACAGCTCTCCTGCCACAAGGTGACATTTCCCCCTCCATCCTCCCTACCCCAGGGAGCCGGGAGGATTAATAGTTCAACAGGGCTTTGGAAATATGTGCGCTGAGAGTTATGAGCCTGATTCATAATAGGAGTTCCCTCCCCTGCTACAGAGATTAATCGCCGGTGCAAATGCAAACACCATTTGGGCTCAACCGTCCCAAAACGCAGCGCAGCTGGAGCACGCTGCCGGCTCGCCCCGCACCGCTCGCACCCGCTGATGGGGTTTTGCGACGCGTAACGTTGTCGGAGCCTTTTGTCTGCGCCTTTACCTCGAGTATTATGGAAAAATAAATTTGTTGTGGAAAGTATCAGTTCAAAGCGACCGAGTGCTGCATGCAAACGAGGCGCAAGCCCTGGAGCCTGCCCGCGCCTCCTCTTACTGGGAAGAATTAGTGGGCAGCCCTCCTGACACTGCACCTGCCCAAGGACGGGATGGAGATCTCCTTCCCCAAGAAGGCAAGGACCATCCCCACAATGCACTGTCTTGGCTGCTCTGCCATTAGTTCCTTGTGTCCCTCTAATATAAATAACGACCAGATAATTTGTAACACGCTATCTTACCCAACCCCAACCAGAGCAGTTTCCCAGGTTGCTGGAATCCTTTACAACCCCCCGAAGGATCAGCAAATGATTTTTCACTCTTTCCTTTCAATTCGAGAGAAGAAGAGGGATCTCGGCTCAATAGTAATTAGAGTGAACTGCAGCTTTTAAGCAGTCAAAGCTCATGTTACCACTGAGATGCAAGAATGATCTAATCAGACACCGGCATCAGATAACCAAAAAAAAATAAATCCTTAAGGAGATGATAACAGTTCATATCTGCCCCGAGCTGAGCTGCCCACCCTGCCCGCGGCCACTGGGCCTGGGGGAGATGGAGGGAGGGAAGTGACGGAGACCGCACAGCAGCACAGGGACCAAGACACAGCAGCAGGAAACCTGCCCTCACCCCTGCAGGGCGCTCAGCCTTCCTCCCCAGGAGGAGGAGGAGGAGGAGGAGGACTCCCACACCTCCCTGCGGACATTGGCAAAGGGCAGCGCCTGCCCTGCCACCTCCCTGGCCGAAAGCGCGGGTCTGATGCCAGCTCCCTGAGATGGAGGAACGCGGGCAGCTGTTGGGGGACACCCCGTCTCTTCTTCTCCCCCCTCCCCGGTCCCACCCTCACAGCCCCCCACAGCCGCCTGCGCCCTGGAGCTCCCCAGGCAGGGCCAGGGGCCATGGTGTCGGCAGAGGGGTCCCGCTGCAGTGCTGGCACCAGAAGGGAAAAGAAATGTGCTTTCCCTGGCTGCCCTCGCTCTGCCCCCCCCAGCCCTCCTGCTGCCCCCCTTTGCCCCTCTGCACATTTAATCTGCCCCTCACCCTGAACCAAGGAGGATGCAAGTTCAGTGGGGCTGGATGCTATGGATTAGATTGCATCTGTCTGGGTATAAATAATTTACTGCTTGATGGTCAGAGTGAATTTAATTAGTTCTTGTTCTCCTGATAGAATCAGCCCACTGCTGCTAAAGCATTTCACTCCGAATTAGCCTGAAAAGGACTAACAAGGCAGCGCTAATTTTACACACACGACATCCCCCGCAGTCTCTGAAAATACAGCTCCACGGAGCACCGTGCACTGCCGTCCCCACGCGAGGCTGGGGAGAGGGACGGCACAAGGGAGCAAACCAGGGGCAAAGCCTGGGGAAGGAGGGAAACGGGGTGGGAAAGAGGGAAGCGGGGAGGGCAGAGTCGGGCACCGGCTTACCGACACCCATCCCTTCTCCTTTTGCTCTGCCCTTACTTCCAGCTCCCCAGGGATCTGGGGAGGGGGACAAGGGGACAGGGACCTTGTGGCCAGCAGAGCCGATGCTGCTGCCCACCAGGTCCCCTCCCACCCGGGAACAGGGTCCCCGTCAGCCCAGTGCCCACCTCGCCCCCCCCTTCCAGCAGCCGGGGTCAAGCCAGGCCGCTTGCTGCTGGAGGAACACGGGCTGCCACTGCCTTGGAGAAACACCAACACACATCAGCGCTCCCTGGAGATACATGCCCGGTCACCTGGAAGGGAGAAGAGAGGAGGGAACGGCGGGGGCAGCCGCGGCCACGGCCCCCAGGCACGGCAGACGGGCACAGAGCCCTCCAGCAGTGCCGGGTCCCAGCAGCCCCCCAGCCCCAACAGACTGCTCTGGCCCCCCCTGCGTACCGGGGCCCCCTTCATGCTCAGCATCCCGTCTGGGTGCAGGCTGCACATCAGCCTCGACCAAGACAGAATCGGGCTGTCCCGATGGGTTTACGTGCAACCCAAGGAACCGAAGGCAGCAGAAACGTCCCCGCTCCACTGGCTGCGATCGCTGCGGACCCCGAGAGCACGTTGCTCCAGGCTGCGTGCAAACACATGAAAAAGCAGTCTCGGCCCCCAAAACGTGCTGTAGCGGGGAGAGGGCTGGCAGCGAGGGACGCAGAGGCAGCGTTAGCCGATGCGGCAGACGAGGACGCCGGAGCCCGCAGCGCCGGCTGCACGGGGCGTCCCGGTGGGCAGCGGGACACGGGCAGGGCTGCTCTGGCAGCAGCTCGGCAGCGCAGGGCAGCACTCCCGTGGCCGCCCGCCCCTGTAAAGCATCACTGCATGTTTTCCCTTCGCTCTGTAATCAGACCCTGGTTTCTCCTCTAAGGATAGAGTCTCATTGACCGCAATGCTTTACTGGTCCTGCCTCCCTCCTCTGACCTACCCTGTCTCCACCACAATTTATGCTCCACATTAGCAGTCTACCAGAGCCGCTTCCCGTGTCGCCGGGGCGAGGTGGCACTGCAGCCGGCTGAGCTGCACGGAGCCCTGCCAGTAACCCCAAACCCCACTGAACACCGTGGCGTGACACCTGCCCTGGGCTCAAACCCCTCTGCAGACACAAGCCCAGGACATCTCTGCCCAAAAATGAAATTCTGGGGACGTGGGGCCAGTGGGGAAAGGCTGAGCGAGCAATTCCAGCAGCAGGGATGCTCTGGGCTGTGCCGGAGGGAACCTGCCCAGGGGAACCGTGTGGGGGACTGGGCGCTCCGGCTGATTTTCACCTGAGGCGGAGGGAGCAGAAGGGCACCTCCACTACGGAATCAGCCCCCAGCAGCTCGACTGCTGCCTTCCCTTCACTCCTGCACAGTGAACTTAACAGGCTCATTTTCTCCACTCCGCTCCTAATCGCAGGGCTCTGGCTCTAAGCCTATAATCCAACGTGCAGCATCTCACTCAATAAATCACCCCGTAAAGGCGAAGCAGCCAACAGCTATCGGCAGCTGTCAGGAGCCTGCGGGCAGAACCCACCCGCCGGAGCTCCGTGACCTCTCCCTTCGCCCCGACAAATGGCTGCCGGGCCACCGGCGCCGCAGACAGGGATTGCGGCAACGCTGCGTGGCACAGGCAGGGCTGCGGTGCGGAGGCATCCCCGGGGCACTGGCGGCAAGGGCAGGGAGCAGCATCCCTCCCTCCTTGAGCTCATCCTCCGGGGCCAGCACAGCCCCAGAGTCGCTCTCCTGCTGCCAGCTGCATGCCTGTATGATCTTGCCCTCTCTCCTATTTACATGTAAGCTGGGCTGACAACTCCTCTTCATCACAGTGCCAGAGTCTTCCTCGGAGGCCATGCATCTCAAGCAGGACAGCACCATAAATATTGCATAGGAGGTGTTTCTAATCTAGTTATGGGTTCGGCCTCTCACGCTCTTCCATCAGGGAGCCTTGGATTGAAATTGAAGTGTATTAGTATAATTTTATCAGGTTTTATTAAGGCTAGGGTCTTACGTTTTTGATATATAGTTTTAATTAAGTTTTAAGTCAAAGAATGCAGTCGCTCATATTTTATCTTGCCATGTCACATCAGAGGGAGGCAGTTAATCAGCACATACAAAAACTTCCCATCGCCAGTGATGAACGTTCATGAACTTTGCCTGCAGAGACCATCTTCCCTCCATCGCTCACAGCGGGAGCCCGCAGCCTAACCGACCCCTCTGCCCAGCTCCAGCTCCCTCCTGCCCTCCAACGCCAGCGCTCCTGCAGGAACCCACGCAGGCAGGGAGGGAAAAGCCTCCGGACAAAGAGGGGAAGAGGGAAGGTGGCCCGGAGGCAGCTGGCACCGGGGGCTGCTCCCGGCCGGGCTCAGCAGCAGCAGCTGCCGCTGCCAGCGGGAGAGCGGGCAGGGAACCGAGAGCAGGTACTGGCAACGCTGGGAGAGGCACCTCCTGCCCACGCTGCCACCCCGCCGGGTCCTGCGAGGGGACGGAGCCAAGGGCGATGCTCCGGTTGAGCCTGTTCCCAAAAGTCCCCTCCTGCTCCCACTTCCCCACGGCCAGCAGATGGGCAAGCCCAGCGTGCGGGGCTGTGCACAGCCACCTACCGCGCTCGCCCGATGGCCAGCCCGTGCACCTCGGCAGCGAGGAGAGGGGAGCGATGGCCAGGAGCAGCTCTGGGGTCGGGTGTTCATCTCTCAGCCAAACCCCCCTGGACCTAGAGCATCCCCGGGGCTCTGACAGGCAAGGGGACCCTGCCCCACGGCACAGCCGTGGACCGAAGGGCCCCATCTCAAACCACGCAGCATTTTGTGCTCAGTTCGCTCCCGCCGCAGGCAGGCTGCCTCCTTGGCGTGTGCATCCCAGCCAACCCTGTCCGGGAAATCAGAAACCGGGAATTTCCCCACCAGCGGAGCAGTGCCGTGCCAGCCACCCCCAGCAAGCACAGAGCCAGACCCGCTTCTTCCAGGCGAGCCCCTTCCCAGCAGCAGCCCTCTCCGGTTTTACAGCTGGACCCTCCCCAAGCATCCATACATCAGCCTGCGGAGAGTTCAGCTGTGTGCCCGTCCCAGCTCCAGGCTGGCTCCAAGCGCCAGGATGAATGGTCACCTCTCTCCTCGGGACAAACACGGGGCTCCAGGCTGAGCCACACGCTGGAGTCAGGGGCCAAGCCTGGATGGTTCCCTCCAACATGGGAAAAGGGAATCCCAGTCCTCAGCCGTGGGGACTGCCCTGAGCCCACAGCGGGCACCCAGTGGGTGCAGCAGCCCCCCGAGGATGGTACAACCCCCAGCAGCTGCCAGCCCCAGCATGTCGGCACTGCCTGGGCTCCCAGGAGCATCACCAGCCAGGTGCACTTCTCTCCTCTAAAAAGAGCAGTTTGGGGACATGAGGTCTGTGCCTATCTGCCAGCGAAGGCAGCAGATGGCATCGCAGCTTGCATCGCCACTGCCCTCGCCCATTACGGCTCCCCGGCCGGGGAGGGCTGCTTCTCCCCGAGGACCAGAGGCTACGGTGACGGCAGATCTCTCACAGGTCCTTGGGAAAGGCTGATTCATCCTGGCTGGAAGGAGCTGCAGACGCAAGGCAGAGCAGAGGCTTCCCACCCACCGCTCCGCCTGGGCACCACGTTGCGCCCAGCTGCAAGCGCGCCCTCCCCACGCGCAGCTGGGGCGACACGGCCCTGGGCGCTCGTTCCACGTTGCCCCCCGCACACCTTGTCCCAGGGGCGAGCCAACACAAACCCTCCACTGGCAGCCCCGGCCAAGCTCAGGTCTCCAGAGACCTGACCCAGAGCATCTTCACGTCCCCCAGCAGCGCCAGCCTGGGCAGCAGAGCTGGGGCGGGGGGACACAGGAGCTTTGGGCACACACACACACACCCCCACGCATGTGCCAAGCTTCTCCTTAGCTGGGGGGCAGAGATCTCGGAGGTTTTCTGAGGACAGAGACAGCGACAGCTCAGAAACATTTCAGGTCCTGGAGCTTCTCTCGCACGAGAAGCAGAGGAGCCGAGCGCAGACCTGTCTCTCCAAGTTGAGGTGCTTAAAAATTTATCATTGAACTTGCAGAAATGAACTCAATTAAAAACCATTTTAATGGTATTACATTAAAAAAAATAACTCATATTTCCCACGTCAAGGTTCTTGTCTGTAAGAGCGGCAGAAACTTCCAAGCGTAGCATTACAAATGATGGGGTACGCGCTCTGCCAGCAAAAGCCCATGCCACCGGCCAGCGCGTGCCCTGCTGCGCTCCGCTGGTAAGGGAAAGACCGATGGAGCGACGCAGCCAAGTAACGCAGCGAGTACAGCCCACAGAGCCCCAGCGAGCCTCACATCTCACGGAATTTTGCTCCCAGTTTGCTCCAGCAGCAGAGTCGGAGGAAGGACCGAGCCACCAGCAACAGCAGCAGCACGGGGGGAGCTCGCCTCGCCCCGACCCTCCCGAGGGGCTGCGACGAAGCGAGGCCGGTTAACGCGGTGGGGGGGGCAGGGGGTGCCCACCGCCGGAGCAGCCCGAGGCAGCAGCCCCGCTCCATCGCGGGATGCTCCGACAGGTCACACGAGCGGGGACGGGTCTGGGCACCAATCCTGCCTCGCACACCGACCCCGCAGTTACAGCCCTGCCGCCGCAGCAGCACGTCCCCCGCTGCAGGCACAGGCAGCTTCTGTCTATTTTAGGCTGCTCGTGGAGAGCTCTGGTTTTTATAGGAGGGAACCAAGAGAACCCCAGCTGCTGGGCTGCTGCTGCCGCTCGCTGCGATTTCAGTCGCTCCTTCCCCAACTACGCAGCCCCTGCGCCTAGACCTCTAATTAATTATCGCTGCCAACAGGCAGCCCCCCAGCCTGGGCTGGCGCTGGCCCATGTCCCCGAGCCTCGCGGGGTCAGCACCAGCCATGAGACCCCCACGGCACGTCCAGGTGCAGAAGGAACGAGGTAACCCCGGGAAGGGGGTGAGGGACCGCAGGAGCTCTCAGCCCTCGAGCAGAGCCCACTTCCCTGCGACCTGCTCCCGCTGCCTCCCCAGATAACCACGTCTCATCCTGGGGAACAGCTGAGCGGTGCTCGCGGCGGGCCTGGCAGGATGCGGCTACGACGCCGTCAGCAATGACAGCGACTACTTTCCGAAGAGGAGGGAGGGAATCCCAGGACGAGCAGGAATGGTTCTGCTCATCAGCTGCAAGACTGATAGACTCGGGGAGGGGGGGATGTATTTTGCATTTCCTTCCTTCTCCTTTGCAAAGAAACCGAGATTTGGGGTTGGGTTTGAATTTCATCCAGAAGAAAAGAATTTTCTTTGAAAAGAAAGCAGTCGGATTGCTCAACTCTCTCTGTCCCCATATTCCCATTAAAACGGGATTTGAGGCAAAGAGAGACTTTCAAGCCAAGCAGCCCCACTCCTGCTGAATCACCAGGAGCGTGGGTTACCCTGGGGCCTCACCATTGCTGCTCACCCCTCTGCACCCCACTGGGACCCCCACTGCAGCAGAGCCGCTGCTCGCCAGACAAGGGGGGGCTCGGGGCAAACAAGCAGTGGCCACAGTGCAGCAGGGGGAGACGGGCCCCATCCCAGAGCAACCGTGTTCATAACCCCAGTCCCTGGCAGAGAGAGGCTGGGCCACGCTCCGACCCGCAGCTGCTGCCAGGCAGAAGGTGCCGACAGAGCCGCATCCAGGCTGGAAAAGGATTCCCGGGGAGCCCGGGGTGCAGCCTGCGTATGGGCTCCGGACCCCGCACAGCAGCTGCAAGCACATTGCCAGCCCTGGGTGCCAGGCTTGTGGGGTGCCATCAGCTCCCCTTTTTTTTAAAAAAAAAAAAAAAAAAAAGCAAACTTGGGTGCTTCGCTGGGATGGAGGAGCCCTTTCCAATCCAGCACGGTTAGCGCTGTTTCCCCGCTGCTGGCACCCTGACCCCCTCCCCTCGGCACCTCAACCGCTTGCCGGCCAGGCAGGGGCATCCTGCCCGCACCCTGCTGCCTGCGCTCAACGGAGAGGCGGTGGGGAGCTGGGCTTCCCACGCTCACGGGCTGCAGGCACCGCTGCCCGGGGGCTCCTGCCTCCCACATGTGCCAGGGATGCCGCTGCCCAGCTGCAGCCCGCTCCCCGCACTGCATGTGACGCCCAAGCCCTGCGCCCGCTGCAGCAGCACGCTGCGCAGCATGCCAGATGCCCGCCCTGCATCCCCTCCACCCACACCAGTGCCGGGCAGGCGCAGCGGTGGTGCCGGCAGGGCCGCGGGTGCCTGTGCCGAGGCTGCAGATAAATTTTAACTGGGCAGCAAGAGAGCAGGGGAGAGCGAGCTGGAGAGCGAGCGCGCTGCGTGTCATTTCAATGCGTGTATTTATATCCTTCACCGACGCAGCATCCCTTTGTAAAGCCACGGAGCGTGTATAGTCAGGGCTGTCAGTTCAGCGGCATGTTACAAGTGTTTGATATGGAGATTTTGGCAGTGGGAATGGATGTACCTCGCTG
Source organism: Buteo buteo (assembly GCF_964188355.1). NCBI lineage: Eukaryota > Metazoa > Chordata > Aves > Accipitriformes > Accipitridae > Buteo > Buteo buteo. Next base: position 1,022,119 of record NC_134183.1, read on the forward strand.
AGAGGTTTATGTAAAATGACAGCTTCTGGAAAATGAAGCACTCAGATATTAAAAAAAAAAAAAAGTGCAAACAAAAGGGAAGAGAGGCCTTCCGCTCGGCAAGTCCAAAACAGATTTCTCCTCCCCGCCGGCCCGCGAGCATCTCCCCACCGCAGCCAGAGGCAGCGTGCAGGCAGCGCGCAGGCAGCGCACCAGCTGCACCAGCCCCACCAGCTCAGCTCGGCTGGTTCGAGCTTCACACCCGCACTCCCCCGCCTCAGACCGCTGCCCCATTTCCATTTCATCACTCCTCCTCTCCCCCTTGTTTACGGGGCTGAGCCTTTTATCGCTGGCTGTGCGTGGGCGTGCGCGGGCGGGTGGGAGGAGGGTGCCTGGAGAGCGCTGCTGTCAGCGGGCCCGGGGAGATGCTCCGCAACTCCTGCCATCGCAGGGCTTGAAAATGGGGGATGCTGTGCAAACAGAGCGAGACAGCGGCCAGTCTGTCGTGTGTCCCCCCGCCATGGCAGGTTCCCCCCCCATGCCGCCGCGGTGCCACACGGTGAGCTCTGGTCGAAGAGGCAACTCCAACACCCATCGGGAAAGCGGTGGCAGCACCCAGCTCTGCAGCGAGGCCAAAGTCCGGCTCGCACCTCCAAAGCCGCATCTGCCCTGGCATGCTCTGCCGCAGCTGGCTCACTCCTTCGGCTTTACACCCTCCTTCACCACCTCCAGCCCAGCGGGGATGCGTGCCCATGGCTAGGGTGGAAGCAATTCCTGCTGCAGCTATAATGATCCATAAAGAAGCTGACTTGTTTCTTACCTCTCCGAAATGAAGGATGGTGATTACCCTACATCCCAGTCCACAAAGCTTAATCCAAATTGATGGCCTCCCAGAGATTGCTTCTCTTGCCTATCACCCAATCCAATACCCAACTCTCCCCTACCCACGTCTACTCAGTAGCAAAACGTCAGAGTAACTCACGCAGGCTCTGGACAGAAAGGCCATTTATCCTCAAGTGAAAGGCTCCAAGATGAGACATTAAATTAATGGCGCGTTAGGGAGAGATGGCAGCGCCAGCCTTGCCTTCCTACGGGCCCCAGGCAGCAGGGCAGGGGTCTGTTTTGACCCCTTCGGGAAGAAACCCCTCTGCAACCCCTGGGGCTGCTCCTTAGGGTCTTTGCAGCACATCCAGAGAATGGGAGAGGACCAGGATGCCGAATGGGAGAGGACCAGGATGCCCCCAAAGCCCATCTGCCCAAACCCCACCGTACACCCCAAATTCTAAGTCACGTCTCAGGACAAATGCACCTCCAGACACACACGAGACCATCACCACTCTGCACAAGGGCTAAAGCAGACGGAGACAGCAGTCCTCAAGTTCTGACCTGGGTCAGGGTCTGAAGCATCCCCCTAACCCTTGCAGCTCCCCCGGCATGGAGCAAGCAAGCATCTCTACAGGCTTCCAAGGCTGCAGCAAGAGTTTTCTCGCTAACCACCCATCAGAGCAGATTGCTGCAGGGAAGAGCAAAGCCCTTGCAACAGCACACACTCTGCAGAGAACCCGGTTATGGCCACAGCCGTCCACTTACGCACCAAACCAAGCAGTACCCACAAGGAGCTTTCATTTCTAACAGCCATGCCGGAGACCTCAAAACTCAGCGCCCAGCTACCCTGCTCCTCCTGGAGCAGGACAAACCGCCCAGCTGCACCAGCCACGCAGCAGGATACAGCCACAGAGGATGCCAGCGTGGGTCTGGAGAGCAGCACTGCTGCATCCATGCACACCTCGGGCTCCAAACCCTGTTTGTCTGCTCAGGTAACAGCAGAGCAGCGACACAGCACCCGGGGGGGGGGGGGGGGTCTGCCCCACACTCCCCACTGATACAACCCAGCTCCATTGGCACCCAGCTCCCACCGTGACCAAGAACGTCTCCCCGGTGCTGCCCACGAGCAGGAGCCCATAGCCCCCCACACACCGGGGTGGCAGCCCCCGCTCCCCTCCCCGGGCCGGGGTGCGGAGGCACCGACACGCAGAGGCAGCAGCGCTGCAAGGCAGACGCCGGGCTGGGCGCAGCTCTGGCTAGCTATAAATATCCAGGAGCAGAAGTGACAACAAAGGCTACAGCTGAACTGTGCACCATGTATCACGGGAACACAGCACAGCCACCGAACTTAACTGCCCTGTGCTTCCCCCCCGCACTTGAGCGAGACCTGGGAGAAAACACTCTCTGATGTCCCGTCCGTTGGCAGGATCTGCTGGCACACGCGGGTTTGTCCCTCCGGAGCAGCCGGCTCCTCGGCTACCTGAGCAGCGGGGCTCGCCGGTGACCCGGCAGGCGAGGCGGTGGGGAGCCTTGGCCACAGGCACCGGGACACAAACCCGTGGGAGGTGGCAGCTCTTTCCCTGGCAGCACCAGGCTCGGGCCACCTGGCTCCAGTGGCTCTAAGCATCCTCGTTACTGAGAGCCCCTCGCTGACCTCGGGCATCGCTGAGCGGGAGCCCAGGCATCCCTGGCTGCCAGCGGCCCCCTCCCCTCGGCCGGCCAGCGTTGGGCAGCTCATCCTCACGCCAGCCGGGCACCACGGGCTCCTACAGCCCCGAGCTCAGGCAGGCGAGCTGACGAACACTCACACATCGGCCCTCCCTTTTGCTGCTTAAGATATCCTCATTTCTACTGCACCACAGGTGTGCGCGGCACTTAGAGCCAGGGAAGCAGCCGAGCTCCCTGCCAGGAGAGCTTACTTTCTAATTAGACAGATAACAGCAAATCATGACAACAGACCACCGTGGGGAATGGCAGGGACTGCTGCTCTGCGGACAGCGGGAGCTCTGGGGCCTTTCTGACAGCTCCTCCGCGGGCTCCGCACTCGCTCCCCGCAGCCGGCTGTGGGAACGCAGCGGCAGCAGCCCCCGCTGCAGCCACAGCCCCGGATCAAAAACCAGGAGGAGGGAGAGAGGGAAGCTGCCGGAGGGCAGCAGGGTCGCTTCACCTGCTCCCCACCACAGCCCTTCTCCCCGGGCACGGACGAGAAGTCCCATGCGCGCTCCCGAAGAGGCAGGCAGGAGGGAAACATATTCCGTGCAGGATGAGGCCAAAGCCGCAGCTGCGCCACAGGCGCTGGTCTGCCCTGCAGAGCGTTGCAAGCCCTGTCGGCGTGGTGGGGAGCACCCCCAGCACACAGCACCCACCGCAAGCGCCGGGGCAAGGGGTCCGCAGAGCCGGCACGCTTCGCCCCAGGGAGGGACACCCCATCCCAACCTCTCCCCGCCGGCTCTGGCACCGACCCAGCACCCATCACACCCCGAGGGAAACTTCTGCGGGGAGCAGCCAGAGGAGCCCCGCACCCTTGGGGCTTGCACGGAGCCGGAGAGTCGCCGGGGGAGCCCGGGCAGCCTGACTCACCGGCTGCACGCTCGGCGCTGGCTGCCATCGCTCCCACCACCGCGGTGGGTGGGCGGCAGCGCCGGGAAGAGATGAGCAGGGATGCGGGGGGCCGCGGGGAGGGTGTCCCCGGAGGAACAAGGAAAACAAACCCAAACCCAAGGGATATTCACGGAGCCGCCCCGGCCAAGGAGCGAGCGGAGCCACGAACGTGCCAACGGGAGGATCCCGGGCAAATCCAAGAGGACTCGAGCGCCGCTCTACTCCCTCGTCCTCCCCCAAATTCTCCTCAAAACCAGACGTCCCCTCGCGGTGCAAGGCTTCGGTGCGTGCGTGCGCATGTGTTTTCATCCCAGTCTTTAAATGAGGTCTTTGCTGAGAATTTACAATTCCCTCATGGCCTCAATCTTGCAAAGATTGCTTTTTTAACACTGTTGGGCTTTAATTCTAATAAGCCTCCTCTTTATTACGGAACCAGGTCACATTGCCTTGACACTGCAAGAAAATCTTTCATCAGGAAGGAAAACGAAGAAGGGAAAAGAGAAATGAAGAAAGGCGGGGGGGGGCGGGGGGGGAGAAAGGAGAGACAAACAAATAAAAGCTGCTCACTTCATCCGGGGGACTTTTTGAACCAGGCAAACAGCCGGCGGGCCAGCAGCGGGGCTGCCGGGGAGAGGTGCCTTCCCGCAGCGCCGCTCGCACCCCCGAACGCGCAGAATTATTTCTGGTGCGGCTTCACCTCCCACGCACCCTCCCACCCTCCGCTGCTTAAAAATGCCGAGAGGAGCAGGAGGGGAAGCTTGACAAAACTTTGACAGACATAATGAGGACAGAGTTCAGCCCTGCCCTGGACAGATGGCCGTTATCACCAGCCCGGCGCAGGGCTCCTCATTACCTGGCCGGCACCGCGGGGACGGGAAGCGGCGCAGCGGATCGGAGCGGCAGCGCCAAGCACCCGCGAGACCCAAATGCCCCTGCCAGCAGAAATCAAAGCCCTTCACTGGCAGGAGAAGGCGGCACGGCTTCTCCTTCCCATCAAACAACTGCTCGAATATGGATTTTCCCTTCTGGAGGCTCCCTACCCTCCAGCATCCCTCCCAGCGCCCAGCCCCTGGGCTGGCTGGGAACGGCTGCTGCCTCCTCAGCTCCCCAACTTCTTGGGTTTGCCTGGCTCAGGACATGTTATTACAAAACATCTCCTGTCAGTGTCTAATGTCATGGCCATCGCCATGGAAATGGGCTGATCTCATAACCCACCTTGGCTCCCTGCACCTGCATCTGTGGCCTCCCGGCACAGCATCAGGACTGGGCTCATTTGTGGCTCATTAAACCCCCTGCCCCCGTCAGCTCCTGGACAACGAGGTCCTATTAGCCAAAACACAGAGCAACCCAGGACTCCCAAGCACCGGACTCCACTCCCAGTGCCTCCCACCACCTTCCCCATCCTGCTCAGGGCTGGACAGGCAGCCCCAGAGCCCCCCCATGCCCCGTGAGAGCCTTGTATCACACAGCGGAGAACACCCCAGGCTCTGCCGATGCACATCGTGAACCCCTCGTGCTGGCGAGCCAGTTAATCTCTGTCACCGACGGCATCTGGAGGCTGCGCAGTGATGGGGGGGGCCCACAGCGGCAGGTCCCTTGCAAGAGAAGTGCCCGACCAGCATGTCCCTAGACCCCAGTCTGCTGTTGGGGATGGCTGCAAGGGTGCTCCTGCACACGACGGGCTACGGGCACTGCTGCGTCCCGTGACACCCGCTCATGGGGCTGCCAGGGCCACGATGGATGCCGAGAAAGCAAAGGAGAAGCTGGAGGCCACCTGCACCGGCCAGGCCACCACGGCACAGCCGCCCTGGGCCACCCGTGCAGCCCTGATCTGGGATGCCCACAGCCACACCTGCACAAAGCCACCAGTGTCCTCCACACCGTGCCCCCGGCAGCAGCCAAACCCAGCGGCCGATCCCAGCGCAGGAGGAGACTCCAAAACCAAGCTCCCAGCACTGGTACGAGGGCAGGGGTCTGCAGCTCCGCTCAGCAGAGGCACTGCAGCCGGAGGGAGCAGCTCCACCAGCAGCGAGGTTTCCTCTGTCCCGGACAAGGAGCCAGAGCCCCAGCCCTGGTTTTGGAGGTCAGCGATCCCGATGGGGCCGTTGACGCCATTTAGCGTGCAACAGCGTACGGAGAGCGACGGCCATGCGAGGTGCATCGCTGCAGAGGCAGCTCGGGTCAGGTAGCACGAGTCTCTCTTTCCCACACCGATGGGGATCCAAACCCACCCTCCAAATTCTTCCCACTGGGTTGTTTGCTTAGCACAGGAAAGGCAGGGCTTTACTAAGGCAAATAGCTCAAGCACAGGAGCTGAAAATGCCTTTTCCAGGGTCGGCAAGGGACGAGGCTCCTGAACCGCAGCCTCTCCCCCCGTGAGAGCACAGCCAGGATTACAGCGGGGGGAGGCCAGGGCTGCTCCAAATGTAGATGTTTTAATTCTCAACGCTAGCAGCTGCACTTAAGGCAAGAGAGGCAGGGAAGCCATGCACAGGAGTAACCATGGCAACTTCACGGAAGTTAAATAAAAACTTCTTTAAAAAAAGATAACGAGGTCCCTGAATCATGCTTTATCAGCTATGTTGCTATAAAGATCGAGATACAGCCAGCTCAGGATTCCTAATTACTTCTGCAATATACTGTAGATAGCTTTATTTAAAAAAATCTGGCTATGCGTATAATTATTTAGGCCCTTCTCCATACCAGGATCTGCATATTCCATGAAGCACCTTCCCAGGCGGATCTGCCTGCGAGAGCCCTCCCGTGCAACGCCTGCCTGCTCGCAGCTCTGGGGGGTCCCGCGGGTGCACCCCGAGCCCTGCTCTCGTGCAGGGGGCACAGGGACAGCCTCACCGGCGCTGCAGGCACGTCCTCCCGCCGCGGCACTGCCCGTGCGCCCAGCCCAGGCTGTACCACGGCTCTGGGCAGCTGCAGCAGCGATGCGCTGCCGTGCAGATTACCTGCGCTGCCTGCAGAGCCCCTCGGCGCAGAGTGATGTTCTCCAGCAGCATCCACCATCTGTACGTGCTGAACAGCCGTAGCCACGCGCAGAGCCCCCGCGCAGGCAGCGCCACAGCCCCTACCCCGCGCCCACCGGAGAGGGGCTCGAGCACCGGGCTGTGACACCCCAGCCATGGGGGTCACCTTGCCAGGGCCCAGAAAGCGGCCAAAAGCAGTGTTTGTCCCCAGTTCAGCCAGCAGCTTGTGCCAGCTCGATGCCTGCTACAGCGCTACGGCAGAAATTCCTTCATTGCCCAGAAACCAAAGCACAAGTTGTATCAGATCTCTGATCCTTTCTTCCTACAAAACAGACTCTCAGGCAACCCCAGTAACTCCTGGAGAGCGAAGAGACCTTCCCAGCCTGCAAACAGACAACGCTCAATCATATCCACAACCCAACACCGCCGTGCCCATCAGGCGTTACAGACCCAAATGCTGTTTGGGGAAGTTTCATTAAAACCCAGTTTCCATCAGTGACAGCAGCAGCAAAGGCGGCTGATGGAGAGTCTGCCAGAGCCCAAAGCTTCGTCAGTGCTCCCGGTGACCCGGGGCCTCCCAAACCCATAGAGACGGGACACCAGTGCCATCATCACCCACCTCCCCTCCCGCCACCACGCAGTTCGAGCCCCTAAGAAAACAGAGCCAAAAGCTCCCCGAGCCCAGCCAGGGATGCAAACCCAAACCCACCCAGCGGCTCCATCAGTCGACATCGCTCCGTTTCTGGCGAGCACGTGGCGCCTGCCGAGGCGCCCTGCTTGAGCATCCACCGAAGGGGACGGGTTTACTCCGACCGTCGCTGCCTCGGAGCCACTGCTCCCTGCCTCGTCCCTGCCTGCAGACCCGCGGGACAGGCAGCGGGGCCCTGGCAGACAGACCCTCACCACGGGGCACCGTGGAGAAACAGGGCACTGGTGGGATGGGGAGCGGGAAGAGGGCTCCGTGGGATGGGGAGCGGGAAGAGCGCTCCAGCGGCTCCGGGGATCGCCCTGCCCTGGGCTCCCTCCATCCACCCCAGGGATGCGGAGCGGGGAGATGCCAGCCCAGCCGCCCCAGGCTGCCTGCAGCGAGGACCAGCGCCGCTGCCTGCCCCAGCGCCTGCCCCGCAGACAGGCAGCACCCGGCCAAATCTTCTCACAGGGACCGAAACCAGCCAGCGCCGCCAGCCAGGAGGCAAATCCCCCAGCACAGCACTGTTAACTGATCGCACGTTACCACGTTTCCATCTGGACTCCGGTTACGGGCTTAAAATTAATTTTTCTTTCTTACTGGCCAATTCGCAAAGACGTCACATTGAACAAAAGGATGCCGGGTCTTCTGCTAACGAGAAGGATGCACCGCGTGCAGGTTTACATAGTTATTTGGATTCTTTATTTTCACAGCTTATGTTAAGACTAAGTGAATTATATGTATTATTTACTATGTTTTTAAACTCATTTAATTTAAGCTGATTCTGAATGGAAATTAGAATTCAATTAATATGTGGGGGGAAAGTCAGCATTTTGAAGCAGATTAAGTAAAGCTACATTAAACACACTGGAAGCATAAATGTCTAGGCACAAGTTCTATATTTAAAAGTGGATTTATTCAGCAAAGGAAGTATCATCTGCGGTCCAGGAATTGAGGAACCAGTTATCAAGGTCAAGATTTTATCAGCAGGTCTCAGATTCTCACATCTGTGTTTTACCCAGAGCTTGATTAAGAGTTTAGAAATCTGGAAAACTCTCCCTTTTTCTCTGGCTCCCTGCTTTAGAATTAATTGTTTATCGATCCAACAAGAGGAAAATATTCTCTCCCGGCTGCAGAGGAGGTGAGCCTGTTGTCAAAAGTTGTTTTATCACTTCCATAAATTCTAGTTGCAATGACTTCCCCTGGTTCAATAATCCTGTTTTCTCTAAGCATGGGCCACGCACACGCCCTGCTCACCGATTCCTTGAGATGATTTTAGCCGATTACAGAACCCAAGCCATTGCCTGGACTCCCAGTTTCAAGAAATCCTGAATCAATCAGACTGCCCAAAGCGAGCATCACCGGTTCTACTCAAACCCCAGTGAGTCCAGGTCCTCCTGTATATTTAAATCCCATTTTCACCCATCTCCCACCTGGGCAGAGCTGTGCAACCGGGAGGGCACACCGGGCATCCACAAGCCGGGCACTGCGGCACGCCAGGCATCGCGGCACAACCAGGAGAGGAGAGAACCGGCTGGAGCTCGGCAGCCGCCATCCCCCCGCCCAGGCCTTGGGGGGCTGTGCGCAGCATCTCATCTCCCCCCGGGGCAGCGCCAGCCGAGATCACAAAAAAGCCTTTTTTTATTTTCCCAGGTAGAAAAGAGTCCCCGCAGCAGTGGCACAGGCAGCCTGGCAGGGCCCACATGAGCACGTGGTTCCTTCGATGCTTGGGAAAAGCAACAGCAAAACGCTGGGGAGAAACCCCTTTTCCCAGCAACAAAACCCTCCGGACCCCCTCCCTGCCACAGCAGGATCCGTCCTCGCAGCCCCCTGTCCCCCTCCCCAAGCAACGAGGGACTGAGCACCAGAGCCACTCTTTGCTCGGGAAGCTCACGCGAGCAGAAACAGCTTCAGTTTCTAGGCAGTAAAGCCAAAAAATAACTAAGGGAGAAAAAAAACTCAACAGCATCACGCAGCACCGTGCAGGGCTGCAGAGCCGGTGGGCTGGCCAGTTCCCCCCAGGCCGGGGTCCCACACGTACCAGCTATCTCACCTCACAGCCAGCAGCACGGCTGTGTACCGCGGCCGTAAATAGAACAACAGCTCTGCTGCCGCGGTGGCCTGAGGAACACGGCAAGAGCCACAGAGGGAAAACACAGCCTGAAAGGGAGCTTTGGCCAGGGCAGCCGGTGGTACCGAGACGCGGCGGGGAGCTTGGGGTGGGGGTGACACGCAGAGGAGTTTAAAATTGCACAGATCCCGCTGTGCTGCCAAGGCATGTCCATGGCCTGGGGCTGAGAGGGGATGTCAGGAGATGCCAACAAGGGAACGGGATCACAGATGCCCAGCAAAGCCTGGGATGGGCATGAGCCACTGGCAGGACAACCCGCAATAGGCAGCGAGGGGGAGCGAGGGGGGTAGACGGACACACATACACACTGGATAATGAAACATGAAAAGGGATCCTACACTCGTGTACTCATTTCTACCCATTAGAAATTCAATCTTGCCTAGTCTGGAAGACACAATGATGCCTGGAGCATCTGAGTGCGAGCTGAGCAAAGGAGAGAGCAGGCTTTAGATGGGTTTATTAAAAACAAAGTTTAAAAAAAAAATAATCTCGATAACTAATGAAATAACAGAGAAGAAAATTTTGCTTCCTTTTCTGGTAACTCAGCCTGTCAATTAATTTGCAGGAACGCACATCCCGAAATACCTCAAACGATTCCAGCAGAAAGCCCTGGAACAGCACCGACAACAGCCCCTGCCTGTACTGCGAAAGGTTACAGAGGAAAAAAGCAGCTGCTGTCAGCAGCCCTGAGCACCCCAGCCCGGCGAGGGATGGAGCATCCTGGTGGGAGAAGGCACCGGAGCTCTCGGCTCAGGCTGCTGCCCAGCTCACTGGCCGGGCGCTCCCTGAGGGTCCTGGGGGCAGCGAATCCCCCCGGGATGGGGGGGACAGACTGCCGGCAACAGCCGGGGCAGGACAGGGGCTGGGGAGGGCAGAGGAGGGTCGCCGTGGGCTCTGAGCGGATATGTGGGAGGCCTGTCAGCTTACACGCTTGAAAATATGTCTTCTTTCCACTTCATTGTATTCATCACCAATGAGCAAAAGGCGTTCAGACCCGTTTGAAAGCAAGCTGCTCTGCAGGTCACCTTTCAAACCCAGCTGAGACACTGACTCACTCCGCAACCTCAGGAAAGCACCTCAGTCTCTCATACTTTCTTATTCCAGATGTGCAAAAAGGAGAGATGTTGCCAACCGACCCACACCAGGCACCTCTGCAGGCTGCTCCGCGGCGATGCCCGAGGAGCTCCAGGCTCCCAGCATCGCACGACTTCGGCCGTGCAGATCCACGGCTGCACTACCTCCAGCTCAACCTCTCTCCACTGAGCTCAGCCTCAGACCTCACCACCGGCTCCCCTTCCTCTTCCACGGAAGAGCAAATCAGTCATAAGAACTAATTATTCAGTGTACTCTCACCCCATAAGACTGTAAATTAAAAGAGAACTCAAATAAATTAAGGAACTTCCCTCATGCCTCTTATTATCTCAATAACCTTCAGAGGCATGTTATCTACTGTCAGCTGATCCATTTGAAAAATTGTGACGACAAACTAATTTAGTAAATGCACACACTTAAAAACCTTTATTTATACACGGAATGACCAAATACGGCCTGTGCTGGACGAGCTGCTTGAGACGCGAGTGGGATGGGGACACTTGCATCCCTACCCTGAGTGCCCAAACCCAGCCGGCGTGTGCTCCAGCCCCACTCCTGCGCTCCCCACCGGCCGGGGAGACCCGGGGATCCCTCTCAGGCATCGCGGCAAACGAGCTAAACCGTCCTACCCAGGGTGGGAAAGAAGAAACCTGCTGCGCTGGACAGGGAGAGAAAGGACCAGCAACCAGCAGCAGCACGGAGAGAGGGGCTCCACCACCGGCCAACGCAGCGTGCAGGCTGCCCGGCCATCCCACCGCCTGGGACATGAACGCAGTAATTAAGGACGACATGTTCTAGTGATGGGAGATGGAGCGATAAGCACAACTAGGAAAGACGCCCTTTATTTTGGAAAGGGAGGAGAGAAAAACCCCAGCCCTTGTCATAAAAGGACTGTGTAAGTGTGGAACATATGGAGTACGCATGACTGGCCAGGTTTGGGAAAGGAAAGCTGGAGGAGCCGGTTTTCCAAAGGCAGCATCACATGGAGCAAGGGTCAGCAGCCTAAAACATCCTAAAACCTCCCAGCCTGCCCAGGTCCCTCTCGTTCAGGGGCAGCAGGAAGGGAAGGGACGGGTGCCGCAGCAGCCCTGCGCCCAAGCACAGGGGTGCCCACGAGGGACGCCAGCCTCGCGCTCCCGACAGCGCTGCCTCACGCCGAGCGAGCTCCCGGGGGAGACGTCTGTCGGTGACGGCTCTTTCAGCGCCTCCAGTTCTGCAACGTCTGTCCCCACGCGGTTCCTCAACTGCCAGGAAGGAGCGAGAGCCGCGACCGCCGGGCTGGGGGGTTTCCCAGTCCCATCCTGGTCCCTCTGCGCCCCTTAGGATACCTGGGCTTGGGCTCACGGCCACAGTAGTTCACCTGCCAGCTGGCCTGTGGGCTCCGGACCTCTTATCTTCCATGCTCCAAAACCACTCCCTCAGCTCGCCACACGAAATTCACGTCCCTGTGAGAGGATCCCACAGCCGTGCCCCAAAAGCAACCGCCTTAACCCTACGTGGCAAAGGTTTACCTAATGCTGCAGCAGAGCGTTTGTGTGCCCTTGTGCCAAGGCTTTCTGTGGTGCTGAACAATCCCACAGACCACTCCAAAGGACGGGGGGGGGGGGGGGGGGGAAAACCTCCTGTATTTTCTGTGAAATAGCAAGCAGAGCCTCACCACAGCTCCCCAGAGCCAAGAACAAGTTCCTAACGACTGGCCAGATCTGGGCAGCCCTGCCAGCCCCAACCCACTGCAATCATCCCTCCACAAAAATTATCAAATCCAGGCTCCTTCTCCATCTATTATCCAGAAAAACAGCCTTAATTTCTTGCTTTGTGAGGCTTTATCACGCCTCAACCATTTTAGCCTGAAACCAGGAAGCTCTTTGGGGAACAGAGTGCCTTCATCTATGTTTGCACAGCACCCAGCACAGCAAGGACTCCAGCCTGGCTGCAGCCTTTGGGTACCGCTGGAATGCAAATAACACCAGGGCAGCAGAATACACCCTCGAAGCGCTGCGAGATAAACCACGAGCCCCAGACATCCCAGAAAATGCCGGGCGGAATTAGCAGGGGGAAAATCAAGGTATTCTCCAACCTCGCAGCCTGCCGCAGCGCACAGCGACCTGCGGCCACCCCGGGCTGTGCCCCCCAGGACAGAAACCCAGGCGGCAGGAGCCACCCTGCCCGAGGCCAGGCTTCTGCGGAGGCAGCAAGCGAGTTCCAAACCTTCATGAAAGGCAACCGAAAATAGTCGGTGTTGTTAATGTCATGCTTACTGGAGTGAGAAGCCGAGAAATCCCTGCTTCCCTGCTCTCTCCCCCCCATCCCTCCGCCCGCGCACACGCAGGCACTAACGAAGCCTCCCCAGCGCTTTCCAGGCTGCTCCAGCCAGAGGGATGGGTCCGTGCCCCCCGGCTCCTGCCGGCCAGCTGCCCGCACCCTGCTGCCCGTACCCCGCTGCCCGTCCCCCCGCGAGGCCTGCCCAGCGCCTCGGCGGCACGGCCGCTCCCCGACCCCCGCGCCACGTTTGTTTACTTCAGACATCTGCCTTGCAGCGTTGGGATGCGATGCCGCGCGCGGTGCAGCCTCCTGGCACGCACACCGGCGGGGGACCGCCGGCATATGGGCAGCTGGATAACGGCGCTGGGCACTTACACGCGCAACACAAATAAAGCGGGTGACTCCGAAAGGCCTTCTCCATCCGTCCCTCCCCACGCAGCGAGCCCTTAACACGCTGGCCCGGCGAGCTCGCCTCGTGATGAAATTCCTGGAGCCAGGCAGGGATCCCAGAGAGGAAAAACCCAGGGAAAGCCGCCTCCTCACCTGGCTCTGCCCGTTCGCCGCGGGGCCGAGCTCAGCCCCCACGGCTTTGCCTGCTCCCCGAGGCAGGCCAGCCCGAGTGGGAGCCTCTCCTCCTCCTCCTCCTTCACGCCATTAATCCAGACTCCAGCTCCCCCAACTTTTTCTTACAATTTACCTTCACCTGGAGGGTCTGATTTTAATTAGCGTAATATTCCTGTTAACAACAGCACCTAATTAAGACATCCGTTAAGAACCTCTAACGCAAACTTAATGAAGAAGTTGGGCCGGCATCCTTTCGCCGGCAAATCAAACGCTGCCGACTCCAGCTCGAAGAGACGCTGCGAACGGGCAGGCTCGGTTACCGGACCCGAGCTCAAGGCTCCCAACCCGGCACCGCCCGCCGCACCCCAACTTCGTCCCGGCGCCCCGCGGGGCAGCACCGCGGCGCTGGGGAGGGCGCTGCCGCCGAGGGGCCCCCCCGCCGCCGCGCCCCGCTCCGCCCGGAGCCCCGAGCCTTCCCCCGGGATGCGCTCCGGCGGCGGCGCCGCCCCGGGGCTCCCGGTGGGGTTCCCGGTGGAGCCCCCCCGCCCCCCTCCCAAGGCCGCCCCGGCGGAACTTCGCCGCTCCCCCCCGCCCCCCCACGCCGAGTTCCCGTGGCGGCCACCGGGGCGAGCCGACCCCTCCCGCCGCCTCCCCGCCGCCGCCGCCGCCGCCGGGCGTAGGGTGCCGCGGTACCCCCGCCACCGCCGCTTCCCACCCCCCCCACCCCACCCCCGGTAACTCACGCGCTCAGAGGTCCCCGCCGCGGCGGCGGCGGAGGAGGAGGCGGAGGCGGAGGGCAGCCGCGGGTCCCCGCCCGCCGAACGGCATCTCCCGAGCACCGGACGACCGGGGGCAGCCCGGCGGCAGGAGGCGGCGCGGCAAGCGGGGCTGGGCTCGCCTCGCCGGGCAGCCTCGCACGCGGCTGCGCCCGCGCCGCCGCCGCCGCCCCCGGAGCCGCCGAGCGCGCGAGCGAGCGAGCGAACGAGCGCGCCCGCCCCCGGCCGCCGCCGAGCGCCGCGGGGGGGGGGGGCGGGGGGGGGCGCGGGAGGGGGGGCACGTGCGGCCGCCCCCGCCCCGCCCCGCGGCTGCCGCCCCCCTCGTCCCCGCCGGGCTGGCGGGGCCCGGAGGGGAGACCCGGGATGGGGGGGGGAAATGGGGGGGGGGGGCACGGTGTGCCCGAGGCCGGATCCCCCCCCCCCCCCCGCTGCTCCCACCCCGCTTCTCCGGTCGGGAGCCGCGACCACCCCCACACACACCCCGGCGAGGCGTCTCCCAGGCCGGCAGCGTGCTCGGCGGGCGCTCGGCACATGCTCCCACCTCTGGTCCGGAAAAAGAGCGATTTATTTTTTTTTTTCCTCCCTGTTTCTCCCCAAAAATGAACGTGTGACGGCCGTGACGGACGGGGAGTTCATTCCCGCGGCGAGGCTGCGCTTGCTGCTGCCTGCAAGCGGGCAGGGAGCTGCCCCAAGGGCCTTCTCCCCATTTTTCCGTGCGTCCAGCCGGTGCAGGACGCGCAGGCGGGCGAGGAGCGGACCCCCCCGGACGCTCTGCGCCTGAGCACGGCGCCGATTCCGTCGCTGCGTGGGATGCCTGAGGGCTGAGCGGGATGCCCGGGCCTGCTTCAGCAGGACCGCAGCGAGGAAGGAGGTTTCCGTTCCTCATCGCCAACACTGGGAAAACCCAAGGCAGTGCAGGAAACCCATGGGATGTAGGTTTGCAGCATACCCCGGATTCACTAAAGCTCCGTGTGTGTCTCAGCCCCTTACCCTTCCTTCTCTTTAAATCTAATTTAAGGAATTCTGGGCAGCGATCCGGCCATTCCCACAGCAGCTGGAAGCAGGAGTCCTTCCTTGAGCGTTATGCAAGAGCAGACCTCTGGCGATCCCAGCTCTCTCCCATCCTCCTGCTGTTTACCTCTTCCCCCGGGGAAGCCGGCTGAACACGGTGCAGACCTGCATTATCAGATTTTGCAAACCACAGGCTGTCAGAGGTCCTGTTCTTCTGCCCTTTCTCCTCTGGCTCACTAGCCAGAGATGCCATCTCTCCCAAACAGCCGTGAGCAGTGGCTGCCCTGGCAGCGCAGGTCCCTTGTACCCAACCCCTCGCCAAGCCCAGGGGACGTGGCACAGCACAGCAGCACCAAAGGGCTCCTTGCCGACCTGCCGGAGTCACTGGATGGGGCTCAGCACCTTTTTCTGGCTCAAACAATTTATTTGTGGGTCCCAATAGTTAAGACTGTGGTGAACCCCCATAAGTTATATTTCCTGAGAAATATCTGGAATACCTGCAGTCTCTTTAAGCCATCATTTACTCCCTATGAACCCAGCACAGGATCCATCCATGAGACATTATCAGTATCCTGCAGAGTCCACGCGCAGCCCCCTGAAAAAAGGCACCACTCCCCCCCTTCCCCTCCTAACACCGTTTTACCTTCCTCCCAAGGGCTTTGAGGAACACTCTAGAGAAAATCATCAGGGTTATATAGAGCCGTAACATGAATGAGGACGATAAAATGCACCAAATGCACCTCATACATCTCAACATCCATTTTGTATGATGAACGTGTATATTTTTAGCCCTCCAGGATGCCGTAAGCACCCGAACCCGAGCCTCGCTGCCCTGTCAGAGCGGCAGCAGCCCTTGTTCTCACGACCTGCCAGACAAAGGCAGCGCTCAGCCAGGATGGCTCCTTGCTATGCCCCGCTGTGCTGTTTTCTCACGGTTCATTGAGGCTGAAGATGCTTTAGGCAGCAGATTTGGAGAACGAGGAACCGGGAACACGGGAGAGCGCAGCTCTGCAAAATTTTCTCTGCATTTCAAGCCTCCGAACCGGGTCCCTGTTGACATCTGTTCCTAGAAATGCAAAACCGGTACCCGCTCCGGAGGTGCAGCCTTGCAAACCGGGAGGTGTGCGTGCGCTAAGCGGCACGGAGGAGATGCTCGGGATTGCTAGGCAACCCCGTGCTGCCCACCGGGAAAAGGCCTGAGCCAAGCAGTGCGCCCAGCCGGGGCTCGCATCCGCACCGGGGCTCCCGGGCAGGGAAACACCGAGAGAGGAACCCACCGGGGGAATCTGCCTGTGGGTCTCCAGGAGGGCGAGCATCTGAACCCGGCCGCGAGAGGAGGAGGAGGAGGAGGAGACGGGGGATGATGGCAGAGAATGCACGAGAGCGACAGTGGAGGGAAGGGAAGCAGTTAGAAAAAGCACAAGTCAACAAGCCCCTGCCTTTTGGCAAGGCTGTTATGTGAACCAGAGGGAATAAGTATTAATCTGGAAAAAATATTTGTTTTTCTTTTTTTCTTAGCTTATTTCACAGTCTATTTGCCATTTAGGGCCTTCGTTTGGAGGCAGAGTTGTTAAATTACTGCTGCTTTTTTGTTTTTATCCTTAATGATGATGAGGTTTTCCTTCTCATAACCGTGGCTGGGGTAAAGAGATGACAAGACCTGTTGTGGCTCTGTCTTGGGTTTTTCCTGAACGCAGATGCTGTAAGCAGGAGGCACAGCAAAACCCCAGCACGTGGGGCTCCTCTCAGTCCCCAGGGCTGAGCATCTTGCCCCCATTATTCCCTCTGCGGAGCCCCAGCAAGGACAGTGCCAAGCGGCCAGTCCCGGATCTGCAGAAATCACCTCTGCGAAGCAACAGATGCCATTCGGTATTGGGAAGAGACGCGAGACAAGGAGGCGGCAGCCCCTCCAAGTCTTCCATAATGCCTCTAGCTCTCAGGGACCCTCGACTGCGAGGTGCCCAAACGACATCCAGCCCCTCGCCATGACTCTGCCTGAAAAGGGGATGTTTCAACATGTTCAGCTCTGACGCAGCACCAGCAGCCGAAGCCTGGCCCTGCCAGGGGGTTCACCAGCACCAGCGCCCATCCTACCTGTGCAGGTGGGGCAGCAGCGCGGAGCCCTCTGCCCACCAGCGGGCTGGGGGGCACGGTGCCAGCTGGAGCTTTCCCCAGAAAGCCACCAGAACACCAGGTACCTGCACCGTCCTTGGCTGTGATGGAGGCGGTGGGATGACATGGCAGGACCCAGATTTTTTTTTTGGCAAGTGTCACATGCCCTGACCCAAAAAAGCCAAAGCGGAACGTGCAATACCCGGCGAGGAGCTGAATGCACGTCTGGTCATGAACACGCTCAGCCTGCAAAGTGCTCTCCAGCACTGGAGAGAGGAGAAGGGAGAGCCATGCTAATGTGCTCTGAAATAATGCTTTTTTAAATATAATTTACAATAGATTTCATAGCTAAGTTATGCAACATAATGAGCAAATCTAAAATGTAATTGTCACTGCACATTAACAGCAAAATCCTGAACCTCTGTTATACTAACAAACTTATTAAATCAGTGAACATTGCATTGCATCAGTCAATTACTAAAACAATGCCAAGATCAGTAGAACAATCTGATATCCATTACGGAGGGGAGAAGGAGCGAGGGCATGCAACCACGGCTGCCCACAGCGCAGCGTGTTTTAAAACGTAAAATGTATTTACGTCTTTGATGTAATACTTCACCTGTTGGGTGTTTTGCAGCCGCTTCCCCTGTTCCAGGAGAGGGAGAGTAAAGAGCCTGAAGCCATCTCTGTGCTCGGACCCCGAGTCCCTGCTCGGGAGCAGGAGGCTGAGGAGAGAAGTGCTGCTGGCCTCGCTGCTGGGATTTCCCCAGTGCCAAGCGATCGACTCTGCAGCATTAGCAGTGCTCAGTGTCAGACAACACCATGCAAAAAGGCAAGTCCTGTAAAAAGCAAGGGACACACCGCAGCGGGTGCTGCCGAGGCGCTCGGACGCCCGCGTCCCCCCTCCCGGGCACTGCGGGTCAGGCCCCATCGCTGCCTTTGCCCCCAGCTGGAGGCAAAAGGCTTATCCCCGGCTGCCCACCCCAAGCACCTTCCCAAAGCACCCCTAAGAGCAGAGCCGTGGTGAACAGCAAATGGATACGAAATGGCCGGGATTCAGCCGTCACGTCGCTGCCGCTCTCCGAGGAGCCGACGTTGGCCGGAGCCTGCAGGTCTGTGCCCGTGGGCAGAGCTAGGTCTGAGCTCATTCCTGGCTCCAGGACCACAGCCACCCACTGCAACACATATTTTCAGGGAAGGGCATTTGCTCCAACAGCAGGACAGAGCACACAAAGGCTGGCAGGGGTTTCACCCTGCAGCCCCCGGGCTCTCGCCTCCCCTTTCGGCTCCATGAAATCCCATCAACACCAATGCTACATCCTTACGAGACTGTTAAATGTGAAATAAGGTGAGCTTGAGTAACCCTGGAAAGATGTCCACGCAAACACCTACAGCAAAGTGTGCCTTGCACCTCGGTGAAGTGATTTGACACAGTGCTAATTATGCAAATTAATCATCAGTAAATCAGGTACTTGTTTATTTATTTATTTTGCATTTTGCACAGCAACCAGGCAGGAGGAGCACCGGGAGAGGAGAGCTGCTCTATTTCGGCTGAGAAGAAATATTTGGTAACGTGCTGCATGATCCGACCTCCCCACGTTCTTTTTCAGATTAAATTCTGAATTGATTTGCTGGTATCATACCGATCATAGCTCTCAATATGTCATGGCAGCTAATGAACCATGCCAGGGACACATTTATAACCTGCTATTAGCCGCTTCCATCAGGAAGGGATTTTTTTTTCTTGCTCTGAGGGTCTAAAACTTAAAAAAACAAACAAAACACCAAAAAAAACCCCAACCAACCCCAACAAAATCATTAGCAGCAAACATTTCTACTGAAAGTCAAGCACTTGTGTGACTTCCGTGCCTCTCCCCTTGGGACCTGGCTCTCAAGTGGCCACAGAAAAGGCCCTAGTCAAATCACCCAAACCCCATTGATTTTCCCCTGCCCCTGCCCGGAGCAGGTTCCTTCCCTTCCCCAGACCTTCACCCTCCAGGCAGAGAAGCTCACACCATCCTCTGAGCAAAGCTGTACCGCACCATCTACAAAACCTGCCTCAACCAGCACCCCAGAGCCAAGCCGCCGGGAGCTGGACCGGAGAGGAAGGGGCTTCCGTGCCCCGTCCTCCTCCTCCTCACCACTGCAGCTGGATCCTGCTCCGAAGGAGCCCCGGCACGGAGCGGGGAGGTGGCAGAAGGAACAGAAATGCAGCGGCAACCAAGGGCAATTGCAGCATGCACACTGCAGGGAGGCAGCACTTCAAACAGGAGCCGAGTTCCCCTTCGCTCCAAACGCAGCGCTTCAGGATTGCAGAGACAACTCTATCGGGGGAACAAGAGCTAATTAAATTTACCGGGATCATTGAAGAGGAAATTATTTAATATTCTGCATGGAATTTAATATCTGAAAGCATGAATGGCCTTGTTTCATCAGAGGTCTGTTCCTTCCCAACATTTGACTTGACTTTTTGCAGCCAGCCCCACCACCGAGGAACGGGCAGGGACGGGGAGGACAGTGCCTGTGAGGAACTGCGCTGCTGGAGCCCGAAAGAACCAAACAGCGGGAGAGCAGAGCATCGCTGGAGCCACAGCCGCATCCTTGGGTGCTCCTGATGGAGCAGCAGCTCCACGATCCAGAGGAGAGCATCCTCCCGAGGGGCTCTGCTGGCTCTTCTGAGGGAGGATCTTCCAGCTCCCATCCACAGCCGCTGCCGCGCTGGGTGGGTGCCGGGACACAGGGCTGCCACTCCTCCAGTGAGCACCTGGATCTGCGTAGGGCCCTCAGCTTATGGCCTTACACACTGTCATCTAGTCCCATCTTAACAGGCAAAATGTTGTGACTTCTTAAATCTGCCCAGTTCACTCCTCTGTCCAAAGAGGAGCCTGGGCAGGGCGTACCAGGATCCAGGAGGACTTTGCCACAGGGAACCTTCGCCTTGGCTGCGCATCCCTCTGGTGCTGCTTACCCGGATCAGCCTCTCCGCATCAAGTATCTTTTGTGCTGCAGGAGGATCCCGCTATTTCGTTTTCACATGCTCCATTCTTGCGGCTCTTCAGCTTCTCCTGGTTGCAAAGACCCTCCCGGTCCCAAGGGCTCCAGCCACCTCCGCTCCCTCTCCGGGCTGTGTCCCTGCAGCAGCGGTGTGCCAGCCGGGAGCCGGGATGCCATCAGGCCACCTTCCCACCCCTGCAGGGTGGTGGCTGGGACACCGCAGGAACGATGCCCTCGGCATAGCGAGTTTCCCTGCTGCAGCTCAACCACGCTGCCTGCAGCCACTCATCTGGAACCGAACCGCTCTGTTCTTGTCCCTACAACCCGACTCCTTCCTTGGCTGCTTAATGATTTTCTAGAAGGAAAATGTCAGACTCCGCTTGCTACTGTTAAGACAAATCCAGCGATTGCTTCCCGCATGGCTCCCCGAACACCGGCTGCCTGTCCCCTCCAGCCGACGGACGGGGGCCGGGTCTCTGCTGGGGTGGCACGGCCCATTTCGCCTCCCCCAGAGCCAGCAGTGGGGGGGACCCCTCCAGCCCCCCGAGCCTCACTTTGGGCTGGGGGACCCCATCTGCCCCAGCTCCCATCCAGCCAAGCCCCATAACCCACCCTCCCCTGGGCCCAAGCCCAGCGGCAGGAAAGGTGCCGTTCGGCGGAGCTGGTGCTGTGGGTCCCTCTGGTGACCCTGCCCCAGAGGTGGGCTCAGACCCTCGGCAGAGCCAGCAACTCTTTGCAGTGGAGCAGGAGCTGCGGGGGCTGGCGTGGAGCTGCACCAGCAAACCCCCCCGGCCCCACAGCCGCAAGGTCTCTGGCCTCCAGAGCAGACCCCGAGGATGTGCCAGCCTTGTACTGGAGACCCCAGAGCTCCTGCCCCTCTGGCTCCCTGTTTCCTTCTCCTCTTTCTGCCCTGATAATGTCTCTTGCTCTCTCACGCACATGAAAGTGATAATAAGTAGCAATAATTTTCCTTCTGTATTTATGTCACCAATACCTTCAGCTAATTCCTGTAACTGCCAGCATGGAAGCACTAATACCTCTGCAAAAGACAAAGCAATTATTTCTAAACATAGCTACCTTTCCTTGCATTGTCACCACCCAAATCACCAAAACCCTGGTCTGTTGTCAGCATCTTTCTCTAACTAGCAGGGAGAAAAAAAGATAATTTTTTTTCTGAAAAAAACCCACATCCAGTGGCATCAAGCAAGCAAACAAAGAGCACACCCATACCCTCGCCTTCCCCAGCCCTGCAGCACCCCAGCCCACACTCAGGCAGAGTAAGTCAACGTGGGGAGGGACACAAGTCCTGGCCCGCAGCGGGAGGGAGGCACAGGCATCGCCCAGGGACAGCGCGGGATGGGGACATCGCCCTGGCAGTGGCTGAGACTCTCCAGTGCCTCGGTCGGGAGAGCTCTGGAGCTGCCCTCTGCTCGCAGCACCCATCTCTGCAGCAAACACCATCGGGGTGACAGGGACCCAGCTGGGCTCAGCAGCCCCTTGAAGAGGTGCCTGTTTTCAGAGGAGGGACAAGCAAAACCACTGAGCACAGGGTCTGGGGGGCTGGCTCTCCCACAGGCCCCAGCGCATCAGCTCCTGTTCAGCCGCCCAACTTCTCTGCTTCTGCAGAGAAACCCCCTGCTCTTCCCCAGGTGACGGGAACATGCCACCGCTTGACCCAGACACAGGCACATTAGCGGTGCTCCCAGCGTCTCTGTCTGGATGGAGACAGAGTGTCTGCCTCGGGACCCTCTGCAGCACTAGACCTTATTATCCTATGGGTCTGCTCGCAAGAAATTAAAATGAGCCGTAAAATGACAAGTAAAGTGAAATAAGGAATGTAAAGAGCAGGGAGAATGTAAATCGTGTCATTAGCATATGTACAGCACTTGCAAAGCGCCTGTACCCCACCGGGTCAGCGCAGCCCCCAAGGAGGGACGGCTCCCGTGCCGCCCTGAGATGGAGCAACAGTTCTTCTGCATGGGGGCCCTGGGGGTCCCCTGCCCCGGACTGGGGGTGCTCCCCTGGCCCCCCTCTCCCAGGTGCCCACCCTATGGAGCAGTAAGGGGTTCAGCACCCTTGAACAAGATGTGGTACCCCCAGCCCTGCAGACCCCTCCAGGTTTGCACAAAGCCCCCAAGCCCCCGGGGCCAGTCCCTGCTCCTGGCCGGGCACGCCAGCCCCGCCAGCCCCGGCTCCAGAAGGACGCTGGGAGGGAGAAGCAGCCGCAGAATTAATGAGCAGACACAGGCTCCCCACCAAGGGCTGAAATGAGCTGGTACCTGGAGGCAGCAGCACACCTGGGTGACCTACATAGCCATCACTGATGGAATATTTAACGGGCTCCTTTCAGTGGATTGTGCATGAAAAACCTCCGGGCTCTTGCATGCAGTGCGAGGTGCATAACGAAGACTCCGTCTCCGGAGGCAGGCCCTGCTGCCTGGCCCCAGCTTTCAGAGAGATTGAAGGGAAGAGACAGAGCCTGAGCAGGGAGATACAGGAATGGTAGCTACACCACTGCGCTTGGCTTTTGGCTGGACGTTCATCAGCATCCCAAACGGTCATACAGCTCGCAAAGCTGGGGCCCAACACACGAGGGGCTCGCAGCCCTGGGCAGGGCACCAGAATCTTGCTTTGACTTCTTCCCATTCCCACAGGGAACCAGCAGGGATGTCCCCCGCGTCACCCACCTCCATCCCTGGCTGCTCCATGGGAAAGCGTCAGGGATGCTTCCGAGCTGCCCGCACCATGGTCCCATCCCAGGTGATGGAGCCGACTCCAGAGCGTGGGCAGTGGGCACTGCAGGGTGCGGAGGTGCTGTACGGATGCTTTACACCCACAGGGCCCGTCCCAGTTCCTCAGCTGGGAGAGCAGCCTTCCAGAGGAGGGGACCCCGACCAAGGGACACACCAGAGACAAGGGAGGGAGGCCAGCTTCACTATAAACTGCCCTTAAAAATGTTTTTATAACATTTCATATCTAACCTACAGTAGCACCTCCAGTAATTAACAGCTAAGTTTTAATTAAACATTGATTAGCAACTAATTAGTCTAATGATTAGTCACCTGAAGGAGACAAAGCAAAATACTGGGGCTGCCAAGATAGGAGTGGGAGAAGGCAAATGATGAAAGATGAGAAGCAGCTTAAATTCCTTCTCTGCTTCCCTCTGGGCCAAATGCTTTCTCATATTTTGGTCCTTTACAAAGGAAGCCTTCGATGTGAATTTTCCTAATTGTGGCAAGTCTGATAGAGTCTCAGGTGAGTGATGTGGAGGAGACTGATTTCTTTCATCTTTCCCATCAGATCTCAGCCTGTTAATGCAGCTAAAGAGCCTTTCCCTGCTAGAGGAGACTCAGTCTCTGTCACCGTAATGAAGTCAGGGGGGACTTTTGTGCCTTCGGTCCTGCAGCATCCTGACGAGAACACCGCAGAGCGTGCAGGGAGCATGTAGGCAGCACTTCCCCCTGCCTGAGACAGCCTCACCCCCCTCGGACACAGCTTCACTCTCGGTTTTTCCCAGAGACCCAGTTCCTTATCTCCTGCCTGGTGGAGGGGTCTCCACCACTCTGCTCTCCCCTCCCGACGCAGCTGAGCCTGCTCCATGATGAGCAGGGCTCCGTCACATCTTGCTTACAGGGAGCCAGGACAGACCCCAGGCTCTGGGATGGAGGAAGAAAACACCCCGGCAGGCGAGGGCAGAGCCCTCGGTGGCAGCTGGCACGGCACAGCACACCCGGACCAGTTCCCAACCTCCTCTCAAGGGATCCGGGCTGGACACCTGCTCCCTTCTGCCCACATGGGGTCACATCCTGATGCAAGCCCCTCGCCCAGCCGGGCATGTGCTGCTTCGTGGCACCGAGCCCCACGCGTTTGGCACCCGAGCTTGGTCTTCCCCGATAGCCCCAGTACCTCTGCACAAGTCGCAGTCGTGCTTCCAGGCTGCTGAGCACACACACCACCGAGCACTCCACGCAGAACACCGAGTTCATGTCACCCCAAAAGCCAGCCTTGTGATACTGAGCCCTAAGCGGCCGCGGGTTTGCACTTACAAGGAGCCGTAGAGTCAGGCCAGGTCCCAAAAAGCAGCTTCTCCACTTGCCGAGGGCCACTCGGGTGTTTAACCCTGTCGTCCTGAACAGGCTCTCTGGGTGATGACTCCTCGGCGTGCTCTCACACGGATGCAGCTCCGCTCCCAGTGCTGGCTGTGGGGAGGGCTGCCTGCCCCGGCACCTCCTCAGCTCCAGTCATTTACCGGGGCGTTGCTGTTATGAGGATGTTTATTATTTTGCCGTTCCCTTTTGTGAGATAATCCTATTTACCTACATTACTTATGCCTCAGAAAAATCACTTCTGGCTGAGGGTTATGAAAGCACTTACAGCCAAGTGTTCCCCCGGCGCAGCCACTCCTAAGCTCTCTGCCCCCCCCGGTTCCCTCCCCACGGGTGAGAGCTCCTGGCTCCTCTTGCCGAGCATCCCCAAGGGTGCCCAGCAGCCCTGCAGCCCCACAAGCAGCCCCTCTCCCTCCCTTCTCCTACCCCAAGTTTCTTCACCCTTCTGCAAGTTTGAGCCTTTTTGAATCTTTTTTTTTTCCCCCTTTTGTTTCCTTCCTCCCCCCGCTCTTCCCAGTTCCCGTCTGGAGTTTTATGGGAAGGTGAAACAATAATGCAGGTGTATGTAAGGAGGCTGCAAATGGCACGTGGGTCAGAGCAGAGCCTGCGCTGAGCCAGACTCATCCTGGGGAAGGCTGGAGAAGGGTGGGGAGGCCGTTGCACCACGGTGCTGCCCAAGGAGCCCAACAGCATCAGTCCCGCTGCCCAGGTGCAATAAAATCCCCAAGGGAGGTAACTCAGCAGCAGAGGCCGGGCAAGCTGGTGGTGCAATTGGCAGGGGATATCCCGGGATGTGTGTGGTCAAAGGGACAAGCATGATTCAGGAGCCACCTGCCTGTCCCCAGGCAGTGATGGGACACACAGCCCAGCCTGGCCAGTGGGACCTGAGCAGGAACTCCTGAGCCCCAGGGGAGGGGTGGGATCTGCAGCGTGGGATAGGAAGGGTTAAACACCGTACCCTCATCCCCTGCTTCCCCGCATCCACTTGCAGAGCTGCAGGTATATTGATTGCTTCACACATCTCATCAGACTCCGATCGGTGCAAATCAATGGGGTTAGGTCAGGGAGAGAGGAGCCGAGTGGATACCGATACCCTCCTCCTCCTCCTCCTCCTCTCGCCAGGAACGGCACCCGCTGGGAAGCCCCCGCAGCTTCCCTGGCTCCTGCACAGGCGTATCCCGAGAGCATCCTTGGGTGTCTTTGCAAAGGGGCTTCTCAATCCCCTGGGAGAGGTGGGAAAGAGGCAAAGACCAGCAGCAGCGGGCAAGGGCCTGGCAGCTGCCTTCTCCTGGACAGGGCTGGGCTGCCTGCGGGGGGGCTGCTCCTGCTGGGCCTGGACACCCTGCAAACTGGGAGACCTGGGAACACCAGCGGCAGCCGGGAGATGACCAGCCGTGCCGGGAAGAGCCCCCGCCGCCTGCACACATCCCTGCTCTCCCTGTCCTGCCCACGCTCACCCAGACGATCCTGGATATGCCCGGATCACACGCGTGAGCTTCACCCAGCCGAATGCATGAGATCTGTTAGCAGCAGGGAGACAGCAGCTCTGTCTGCGGCTGTTTCATGCTTCTCTACAAAGCAATCTGCTACTTGGGCTCCTCTGTTCTTCCCTCTTATGCAACTGCACAAAACGTAGAGGAAAAAAAATCCCCTAGATGCTAATTTATCTGAGCAGCTCAAGCAGGTTTGCACAAGGCGGCAATTTCAGCAGGAAAGAAAGAAAAAAAAAAAAGGGAACAGCCATGTCTGAAATGCTGTTTCAGAAACCTGCCCTCCCACCCGGGGACTCCTGCCCTCCCCAGCTCCCTGCAGGGATGCCTGCCTCCATCCCACTCGGCCCGATGGGCTGCCTGCACCCTGGCTCAGCACTCTCTGGGCACAGCTCCGGCTCTGTTCACCCACTTGGAGAAGCAAACCGGGGGCGGAGGGTGCAGTGGGATCACACATCAAACCCACCGCCTGCCCCGGGGCTTTAGGCACTTCCAAGGTGGCAATCCTCAGGGATGCGCAGGGGAGAGCCCAGCAGCCAGCCCCGACCTCAGCACCTCTTCCAGGCTGGGACCAGGCTGCCCATGTGAGCCCAGGCACCCAAGGGAGCTCGCCCGTGGATTATCTCAGGCTCCGCTGCTGCGGCAGGGGCAGAAGAGCTCGGGGCAGGCAGTCAGGCAGTTGGTCCTTCTCCCCCGGCCGCTGCCCCCCGCACCCTTCCTCCTGCCCGGGGAGAACAGCCCGCGCCCACCAGCAGCACCCGCAGCCGGGCTGCTCTCCTTTCGTGGGGACCTTTGGCAATTATAGGTTTAGTGGTGCAAAACATAGTTTAATAGCAGCCGGGGCTGGTGGGATTGATTTCTTGTTTTGTTTTAACTGCAGCTAATCTAATAGATAATTTATTTAAATTGATAGGGCAGAGAGAAATTACATTTCTATCTTCTCCGAATAGATTTTACTGTGTCTGGTGACCCAGGCGAGCTGAAGAGCCGGGCTAAGGGCCCTAACAAGCCTTGGAATAGCTGCCTTGATCAGCTTGTAATATTTTTCAATTCATTACTGCCATTTTAGCAAACAACTAGTATAGATTTTTTGTTACAACAGCTCTTAACATGTTAGTCGTGTGTAACCTGGTACCTGCCTTAACCGCTTACAGTAAAGCTTTCCCTCCAGAAAACCGACCCACCAAAACCAGCCTACAGGAAGGGGTCAGGGGTCCCCAGCCACCTCCCCACAGCCCCCCAACTGGCCAGAAAAAGGGGATGAGGCATCCCTCTGTGCGGGCAGCCCAGCCCGGGGGCTTGTCCTGCCGCGAGAGCCCATTCCTGGCCAGAGGCTGGAATTAAAGTGTTTCTGGGGATGCGCTCTGCTGACACTCGGAGCCGATCGGCAGTTCACATGCCAGAGCAGCGTTCTGCAGCTGAGCGGTGGGAGGAGGGAGCACGCTTGGGCTGCAAATTTTGCTCTTATGCCTTTGGGAATCATCTTTAGTGCTCTCTACAAGATCTCTAGCTGTGCTGGAGCACGCAGGCTCCCTCACAACAGGCTCCAGCAAACCCTCTGAGGGTTTTCCCAGCACAGGGGAGAAACGCTCAGGACAAGCAGGGAAGGAAGGGCTTATTTCCAGGCTGCAGCCCTCTCTCAGGAGGGGAATTTGGAGGTGTCAGGGGCACAGGTGACGGCTGGCACAGGCACAGGTTCCAGCCGTGCCAGGGCTGCTCCCCATCGGGGCATTCACAGCACCGGAGCATTTCTCTGCAGGTGCCACTGTGGGAATGCAGGTGGGCAGCGGGCAAGAGGGCAAACAGATGACAGCTCGCTGGAGCGCTTCATGGTCTGTCCAGGTTTGTCAAGCAGGTGATTAAAAAGGCACCATCTGAGCCCAGAGTGAAGGGCAGGAGCAGAAGCAGGGAACCGGCAAGGGCAAAGCCAGCCCCTGCCTGGGTGCCACACAGGCGAGACCCCGCGGCAGGGAAGGCAGCACGCTGGGCTGGGCATGGGGATACAGCCCTTGCTGATCTGTGTGATAACACCCGCTCTCCTGGCAGAAAGGCAGTGCCTGACCTGCCCACCCCCCTGTACCGTG
This sequence comes from Buteo buteo, assembly GCF_964188355.1. Lineage (NCBI taxonomy): Eukaryota > Metazoa > Chordata > Aves > Accipitriformes > Accipitridae > Buteo > Buteo buteo. Next base: position 1,049,812 of record NC_134183.1, read on the forward strand.
CCCCACCGGCCCCCCCAGGCAGAGCAGAGGCCCCCAGGCTGCACAGCCGGCACCCATGGAGCCAGCACCCGCAGGGCCAGCACCACGCTCCCACCCCTGCCGCGCTCCCGCAGCGCTGCCGCAGCCATAGGCTTTGCCTCTCACGTCCCAGCTCTCCCTCCCCGCGATAACTCCAATAAAGAGTAAATCGCTATTCTTCTGTACCCAGCTCTTCTGATCCATCCTGATGAGGACCTTCCCCTCGCCTCCTCAAAGTCACCAGGCAGAGGGACGCATCCTGCAGGCGCAGAGCCCCGGGGGAAGGGGTCAGGCTCGGGGGGGGGGCTGCAGGGGGGACCCATCTCTCTGGATCCCCCAGGAAGCCCCGCCAGCTGTATCTATGACCCCAATAAGAGGTAATAAATAAAAGGGAGGCGGGTGGCAGGCGCAGGAGGGAGCGGTGGGGCCAAGGTGGTGCTTAAGCCCTTGGTGGAGGGTCCTCGGCAGCTCTGCTCAGTGGGAAGAGCAGAGGTGCGTGCGGCGGCCGCCCTGCCCTCGCTGCTCGGGCTGCTGCACCGCCAGCGCTCCTGCAGAGACTCCCCGGCCTCGCTCGGCCATCGGCTTCCTGTAAGAGTCAGCGCCGTGCCAGATTTATAGCGGATGCTGCTCAGTATTTCATGCCTGCTGCAGGCAATCCCACCGCTGCCACTGCGGCTGCATGGAAAGCACTTTGTAGATTTGATTATGCGATAAGGGGCATCAGAAATGCAACTTGTTGCCTATTTCCCAGAGTAATTAATTTCATCTGTATTGAACAAATGACATAATTTGAGGATTTCTGGGTTATGGATTAAGTAAAGACCAGATGAGAGCATCCTCATTGGCTCAGAGATTAATTAACAGCGCGAGGTGAAGCGAGCTCTCTCCTCTGCAGGATTGCTTTGCTGGTGTATTTTTAATCCACCTGCCTGGCACCATGGCTGCCCCCGAGGGCACCGCACCACCCTACCACGGGGCAGCAGCACTGCCTGTCGATCAGGGCACAGGAGCCCTGGCCAGGACTTGTTCCCATACCAGGACATTGGGGGATGCCAGTGAATAAAGCCAAACTTTAAGGCTTCCTTGAGGCTTCCCACTCCCCTGCCTGGGTTAGCGCTGCCTGGTCTAATCATCTGTTCTGGCCAAGTGACAGGCAGGGCAGAGAGCCCTTGCTGCCAGGCAAAGCACAGTGCGTGCACGCAAGGGCCGGTTCGCAACTCAGCCAAGGGCTCAGTGCGCAGCCCCTGCCCCAGGACCCCTTCGCCCGGTGCACCCCGAGCCCGCTCGCCCGCCTGGCTGAATCCTCCGTCCTTACATCTCACAAATTGCATTACTCAAAAGATACACGAATCTCAAGCTCACTTACAAACATCGAGAGACGGACTGCAGCTGTGTACAAAGGATAGACTTAAATGCAAGGGACGGGGGGAGGAGGATGGGGGCTGCTGCAGGGACCCTGACACATCGCACCATCCCCAGACTGCTGCAGGCACGGCTCCTTGCCTCGCAGCCTCTCCCACCAGAGCAGGGCTAAGACCCTGGATGTGCCAGGCAGGGTCCCTGGGAGCAATGGGGGATAGCAGGGACGACGGCAGAGCTCCAGGGAAGCTGGGTGCTCCTTCATCCCATCCCGATCCCCAGTACCCTGCCAGGGCATTGCAGCCACGCTTTGCTTTTTGTAACCATGCCAGTGGGGTTGTCACTGCAGCCTACTGCTCCCACCCTGGGGAGATGTCCTGCCCTGCGCCATCTCCTCCTCCCTGCCCTGCTCCTGGGGCACAGACTCAGGCCAGGGACCTCCCCACATACACCTCAGCCTCACTGAAAAGCTTCTGAGTGGGGTCAGAAAAATAGGGCTCCGTGCTGGGTTTATTCATGAGGCAGGCATTTTATTTAATGTGCCTTGCAATGCAGGATCAAAGATCCAGAGCAGCACCTAATTAATTATTTTTCTCTTCTTCTGTACCATCCCCTAGTTGAGCACCGAGTCCCAGAATGTAAAAGCCTCCCTTTCAATGACTCTGCATAATGAGATGGATTTGGACTCCAGCAAATTTGTTCAGTTTTATGGAGTATTATATGAAAATGCTGTGAAATTAAGTTCTGTCTTTGCTATCACGCCATGGCCATCAGAGCGCTTTTATGTATGGCACTGAGACTAAAAGATGGGAAAGTGAGTCCTTGCTGCAGTAATGTGGCGAATGGGGAGAGGGAGGAGCCGTGCAATGAAGATGACATGGTGGAGGGTTAGACTGGGGGAGATAATGAAGGAAACAAGAAAGGGATGCAGATGAAGAGAGTTGCAAGCTAAGAGCTTGGAACTGGAGCAGCAGCAGCCATGAGGCTCTGGCGATGGGGAGGATGGGGAGGATGGGGAGGATGGGGAGGATGGGGAGGATGGGGAGGATGGGGAGGACTCCCTTCTCCCACTTTTCCTCTGCAGAGTGCTCCAGCAGCCCCACTCACGGCACAAGGGAGGTGAATGCCACCATCCTGGGGCACATGGGCAGAGCCCCCAAGGGAGGGCAGACAGGTCGACTCGTGCCCCAGCACACCCCTGCACAGCCTCGCACTCGACCATCCTCACTCCTGCCGCCCCAGGGCAGGCACTCGCACGCTCAGCAGTGTCGGGACATGTCTGGAAACACCACATTAGTAGAACCGTCGTGTTTAAGGCAAAAGAGAGCACTGTGGGGATGAGCTGCCCCAGCCCCAGGGTGTTCCCAGCACAGACCCTTCCCTTCTGTGAAGCGTCTCACTCCTCAGCACCATTGAAGGTCCCCAGAGCAGAAGGTGCCATTTCAGCCCGGAGGCAGGGAGACCCCCCACGTCCCTTCCCGAGCCAGCTCCCTTCACTGCATGCCAATCCTTGCCTGTTCTTTCTCCCCCCTCCATCTCTTCCCATCCACAGGCTTTCTGTACCTCCTTTTAACATCAGCCCTGCTCCCCTGCATTTACCCCAGAGTGATCTATTTTTTCCCTTGGCAACTTTATAACCCGTTTCCTTGCCTGACAGCAATTAAGTAGATGCTTCGCTTCCAATCCCATGGCCCATAAACATTGGAAAATGTTATAAAGAAGAAAACAATCAAATCTGCACACAGGCGCATGCACACGTGTACAGACAGACAGAGGGACAAACGTGGAGGACAGGGTGAAGCTGAGGAAGACATCTGAGCCCCTTCATTTGTGCAGAGGCTGGAGACCTCCTCACACACACGCCGCAGCCTCCCCACCTCCAAATGTGCGGGCAAAGGGGCAAGATTTCTATAATACATGAAAAGGTGAGTTGCATCCATAAATCCCCACAGCTCTTCAGCCTGAGGCTTCCCGTGCCCAGGGCCAGCTCTCACACTGCTGCCCCTCTCCTGCCCCACCGTTTGCCTCACAGTGCTCCAGCACTCACAGAAAAATAAAATAGTAAAAAAAAAAAAACCCCACCCCCAAAAAAGAGGCAGAAGCACCCCTCCCCGTGATGTATGGGATTTTTTGGTGCCTGACAGGCCCTGAGCCTCTGGGGACCAACACTGATAAATCGCACCTTTCAGTTCACCGTGAACATCTTCACTTTCCCAAGCTGGCCGGCGGCTGACATGTCAAATTGCGGCACCGGCCCCAGCACCAGCGTGGTGGGCAGAGCGGCGGCTGCCCGCAGAGCCCCGGCCACCTCACGAGAGCTACTCCCGCACCGGCGCAGCGAGAGGCAATCTGATGTATGAACCGCTGGGAACATGGAGCCCTGTGCCGAGGAAACCCAAGCAGACACACTTTCTAATTTCCATGACAACTGTAGTGGGGTGTTTGCTGGTTTGGGAGCGCCGGGGTGTGCAGGAACACGGTCATTGGGCACCAACCAAGATCAGCTGCTGCTGTGAAGCTGCCCCGAGCGGGCGGCGATGCCCCGTGCACAGGTCTCTGCTCACCCTGCACCCCGAGCCAGCGAGCAGCAGCCCCACTTCTCGCAGCCCCTGCCCGCACAGGGGGCTGCCTGGCCGGGGAAGCAGCGGGACTGACCCCGGAGAGCACAGACCGGGGCTGCTTCCCACTCCGTGGTAGCCCGAGGAGCCGCTGCCCATCATCTTCCACCGTGGGACGTGCTCTGTGCGCCGAGGGAAGGGTCCGGGGGAGTCTGGGGTGACAGAAGCCCCTGCCCATGCAAACAGAGGCAGGAACGCTGCCTGCAGTCTGGGCAGGGCAGGAAAGGGATGGGAACCAGACCTGAGCGACGGCTGTAGGGATGCGCGGCTGCTGGCTGCAGAGGAGCCGCGCTGCGTGCACCGTCCTGCACCGCTGCCCTAGGAGAGGGACTGAGGAATATTGGTGCAGAGGCAAGTGCAGCTTGGCTAAAATGAGCTCCTTTCCCATCCCCGGAGGAGCTTAAGCAAAAACTAAGAAGAAACCAGCAACCAGTTAGCAAGAGAGCACGAAATCCAGGCGATTACTGAAAAGCTTTGGACATGGCTGTGAATCCCATGGCTGCCAACAGTACCCCAAGCTATTAAGAGAAAAATCAAGATGTGGACAGAATTAGATTGGCCATAGGTGAAAAATGGCTCAATTATTTCTAGTGCCAGAACCACAGAAGGACATTTCCCTCTGTTCCTGATCCACAACCTCCCACTAATTAGCAGACCTAGCAGAGAGAAAAATGCTCCGAGCTCCAGAAAGAGCAACAGCTAGAGACCCGACGCACTGCACGCATTTGTATGTGCTGCGTAAGCTGGGCACAGAGCAGTGCCCGGGCCAAATTACACTGGTCTGGTAGCGACTGGCTATGGGAGATGCTTGAGTTGATTTTTGCCCTCCGGGGAGGGCAAGCTGCCAGCCAGAGCCAGCCTTTCCAACAGCCGGGCTCCTTGGTGACAAGGACTGTCCTGGCTCAGAAGAGGGATGTCCTGCTCCAGCTGCTGTGCCCACGCTGGCTCCTGTCCCTGCTCAGACCGTGGCCCAGCATCCTTGCCCGTGTGCATGCTGTGACATGGGGTAATAGCCTGCGGGAGTGGAGGATTGGGAGGAAGAAACAAGGATCCGTCACGTTGGGATCAAGAAGTCCTGAGCCTGGAGAGGCACTGCGTGGGACAGCAGAGCGGGACTGACCTGCGAGGGTGGACGCAGGTCTGGGCAAAGCTCGGAGCAGAATCCAACCCAGCCCACTGCCCTTTGGTGGAGTAACTGCAGGCACTAGCTCCCGAGCCTCTCCTCTCTCCTTTTATGCAAGGATCTTTTAAAACAACCAATGCATAACCCCCAAAAAAAGTTACCAGGAGGCCCTGCCCCCTCCCCAACAAACTTCGGAACATGCTGTCATCAAGAAAAATGATGCTGGCAAGAGAGAAATCCACTGGGGTTGCTGGCAATTTCCCAGGCTCCAGCCCCAATGAGTGTTTATCAATAATTTCAGGATCTGCCTGTCGCAGCCACTGACTGGGAGCGCAGGCAGGGAGAGCGCGGGCAGGCGGGTGTCAGCACAGCCACAGGCAGGAGAGGAATGATGAAAAGGGAAATCAATTAACGGCTCCTCAGGAACAGGGATTTGCCGGCATTACAGGGAAAGGTCTGTTCGTTTGGCTGTTACAGGGAAACACTTAAACAGTCCTTGGTGACACAAAGGCACTTCCCAAGCCGGGGCTAGCTGACACCACGGCCAGCTAAGCTCTGGGCAGGGCCAGGGATGGTTTCACTGCAGGAGAGGGAATGATAGAGCAGCAACAGCCGCGTGCACTGAGCTGCCCATAGCCTGGCCCTGGCTACACACCGCAGGTCAGAGCCGCTTCAGGCTCCGTCTCTGCTCCCCAGCTCCTCCGCACTGCCCGTGGGACCATACCCAGCCCACGCGTCCAACCCTTCCACCCTGGGAGACGACAGGCAGGCCAGGCTGGATGCAGGTGAAGGGGGTCCCGGCTGGGTGGGGGAGCAGAGCAGAGCCCTGAACCGGCTCACAGACCTGCCTGCAGGTACCGGCACGCCACGAGCTGCAGCCAACTGCCAGGCAGCCTCCTCTCCCCAGCCGACCTGGCCGCCAACAGCAGAGCACTCCTTGTGCCGGGCCTTGCATCTGCATCACCACGCTTAATCGCTGCTAATGCATCCATCTTCTGTGAACTTGTCTAATTGCTTTCTGACCCAGGGGCTGTGGGTCCCTGAACTGCCCTGCAGTGCTGAGTTCTACAGCATAATTAAGCACTGCATGAAAAAAAAAGAAAAACCTTTTCTTCATTTACGTTTTAAACCTGTTGCCTGATTGTTTCATTTGATGCCACCTATTTATGAGAAATAGTGAATATCCATTTCCTATTACTCACCTTTATACTGCTCCTGAATTTGTAGAACTCTACCATAGATCACCTCTATTGTCTCTGTTCTAACCAAGAAAGCCCTAATTTATTAGTTTCTTCTCACATAGAAGCCGTTCTGTGCCTTTGATCAGCCTTGTCATCCTTTTCTTTACCTTTTCTAGTTCAACTACCTCCTTTTTGTGATTGGCAACCAAAACCGCACACAGCATTTGCACTGCGACACAGCGTATTATACCTTGGCATAATGCTGCTGCCTGGTTTGTTTTCAGTCCCTTTCCTAATAACTACTAACAAGGAATTTGCCTTATTTGACTGACACTGGGCTCTGAGATGACATTTTCATAGAACTACCCTCAGTGACTGCAAGGTCTCTTTTCCTGAGTAGGAAATATTAAATTAAAGGCCAGCTTCATGGTTTTGTGGTTAAGGATGTGTTCTCATCTGTATTACTTGGACTCAGCAACATTCATCTGCCATTTTGCCACCCAGCCACTCACACTGTAAAATTCTTCCACAACCCTGCCCTATCAGCTTTAGATTTAAACTATCCCAACTATTACTGATAACAGCCAGCAAATGAGATTGGTGCAGGCAGATACGATATTAAATTCACAGCTCCCTAGCCCAGCTCTCCTGGGTGGGGGGGGCCAACTTGAGGTATATCCCCATGTCCTCCTCCCAACACATTTAACTACTTGTTTCTTCATAGGCAGTGACATCCCGGAGGCTCAGATCACACGAGGACAATGACGACGCACGTATGAGGGAACAAGGTCCTTTGATATTTTTTTTTTTTTTCCCTCCTTACTGCAGTGGTGTTCTCTGGGTGGCTTTTTCCTGCCATTTGCAGATTTTCTTCCCTCTGAGGTGATTTTACACCTTATCAGAGAGAAGAAAAAACCCAGGCATCCCACGAACACTTGGCCAGAGCTGCAGGGATCAGTCAAGCCTTTCCGACAGGGACGGCTGCCCTGGGCTGGGGGGGGGAGACTGCTCCCCCTGCCCCCCCAGGGACCTCCTCTCCTTGGGTGGGGGGCGGGTAAGGGAGGATTGCGCCTCTGGGCACTTATTGATAGAACCGGGCGAATCAATAGGCGGTACCCGCAGGTGCCATGCGAGGACACGTGGGTGGGTGCGTGGGGGGCGCGGAGGGGGATCTCGCCGGGAGAGCGCGGCCGCCCCGGACTCCGCCGTCAGCACCGCGGACAGCGCCGGCTGCCGCCGGACCCACGGGCGGGCGGGGCGAGCCCCACGCCGCACCCACGTCCCGCCCAGCCCACAGCCGGGAACCAGACCCGACCCCCCCCCCAGTCTGGGCACGGCACACCCCACGACCAGGAGCCGGACCCCCACGGTGAAGCCCGGCAGGGCCCATGCCCAGGGAGCCAGGCACCCACACACACACCCCCCAGGGCACCCCACGCCGGGTATGGCACACCCCACACTGGGGAGCTGGAGCCCCAAACTGGGCCCAGCCCGACCCCTGAGACCGGTCCTCCCATGGCACCTCTGTGGGGAGAGCCCCCCGTTACCCAAGCACCAGTCCACAGCAGGGAAAGCCGTGGATGTGCAGCCAGATGCCTTCACACATGGGGTGGAACACGCTCACCATCCAACACACACATCTACTTCTGAAAAACATCAACCCCTTCTGGCGTTCCCAGGCTCCTAAAATTCTTTATCCTGTTCTTAAGAGCTGTTGAGGACTGCCCGGCCTGCTGTCTGCAGTGGGAAGCATCCCTCAGCACCCCCGTGCCTCAGGCTGGCCTCTCGGAAACCAGCCATTTCCCTGCTGTAGGGAATTTTGTTCCGAGCAGTCGGCCCAGCATCCTAGCTGGGACCAGACTGGGAGCGTTCAGTCCTGTACTCCCTCTGCTAGGTTTCAGATGTCCCTCCTGAAAGGAACATTTCTTAATTAATATTAATACTCTGCATCATGTCAGTTCTTCTCATGTATTTATGCTCCCTCCCTGAGCACCTTCCCTGTCTGTCCCTCTTCAGCAGCAAGGCGATTACACAGGCTGGGCCTGTGCTACTGGGTGTTCCTGAGCCATGGTCCTGGTGTAGCTGTAATGGATTGGTGACACTGTTATATTTATGGGTATTTCAAGAGAAAGAAAAAGGCTACTGGGTGTTCATATGTTCTTCTTGTATTATTTAAGAGAAGCCATTTGAGAGCACAGGAGAAGCAGTGTCTGCTCCCAAAAGGAGGAAAAATAATGGAGGGGAATATTTGCAAAAAGCTCAGTTAAGTAAATATTTTATGCCCAATAATGTTATGGCTTTTGAATGATGCATGCAAGAGAGTTGAAAGGAGGTGAGGCACAGAGAGAGGCAACATACAGTGCGTGCTAAGTGTGAAGGTGTTTGTGGGGGAAGGCAAAGGAGAACACAGTGCCCTGGCTGGTGCCTCTCACCCTGGCTGGGTGGCTGCTGGCAGGGACAGCACAGCAGGGCAGGGCTATTCCAGTTGTTGGGTTAACAACACCGTTTCACTGCAGAAAAGTTAGAGTGAATCTTACAGGGAGATTGTTATGCCCCAAGTGGATGATACCAGCCAACATGCTGACCCATTTCCTCCCCTTCCCTTGGTACCCACCCCAGGGAGCATCCGTGAGAGAAACCTGCATCCTTCTGACCAAGCCTGCATCAGGCAGGAGCCCTCTTGCTCTCAAGAGGCTCTATGCAGTCTGTAAGACACATCCCGAAGACTCCTTGTAAGACCCGCACCCTAGACAGCTGAGACACCCCAGAAAGGCAATATGACCACACCAGCAAGGCAGGGCAGCCCTGCATGTGGTGGCCTCTGGGAAGCTGGAGGGATGCTGCAGTGAGTAGCAGGGAGGGAGGCACCACCAGGTTGGAAAGGAGCTTAGTGCAAGATCCCTGGCAGCTCAGTGGAGGCATTAGCGAGATGCAGGAGGGGCCGTGCAGAGGCTGGGTACAGGACAGGTTGTCCCAGGAGGCTCACAGTCCTCTTGAAGCATTGGGAACCACAGCTGCCTCGTTGCTTTGCTTGGGAGATGATCAGACCTGCCAGGAAGGCATAGGAGCAGGGATCAAGGGGTAAAGAACTGGAAGACAGAGGAATTGCCCTGACCCAGAAGGAAGAGGCAGGTAGGGAAAGCAGAAGGAAGACCAGTCAGGCAGAGGGAGAGGGCTGGGGTGGTGACTGAGGGGAGGAGAGCAGGGCCAGCACAGAGGAGGGACATTTCTCTGACCAGAGGAATTCTCCTCCTGGCAGGCAGAAGCACAGGGTGAGCATCTGGCACAAGGTAAGCACAGAAAGGAGTAAAATACCATTAAGTGTAATAAGAAATGTACTTAATCAATGAGCTCTGCAGCTGAGGATCAATGGGAGGCAGACACAGCCATTAGCTAAGAAAGCTGAGAAAGAGCCCCAGGCTCTGATGGAGCGGTCGATGCCGGGTTTAACCGAGCAGCAGCAGAAGGGTCCCAGGTGGAGAGCAGAGCCAGGCTGCAGCCACGAAACAGGGCTGACCCTGCTCCTTGGGGCTCGGACCCCCAACAGGGAGCAGAAAGAGGAGACCAGGCTATGGCCTGCTGAAAAGCCTAGTGCTGAGCCCCGAGAAGCACCATGGACTCTGGACCAGACATGAGTATTCAGCAACAGCGATAAGGGGGTGAGAGGGAATGGGACTGCTGCTGGCAGGGAAAAAAGGGGACTCGAGCCCCTCATCATCATCCGGGGACATCACTTGGCTGTGGAGAGCAAGAGCCAGGGTTTTAGCCATGGGTCTTTCTCCTGTGGACCAAAGGCTGCAGTGAACTTCAGGTGTCGGTCCTTGCTGTGGGGCCCAGCCCAGGAGGGTGCGGGGCAGCTATGGGCATTCTGGGGAGATCACCTGGAACAGAAGAGACATGCAAAAGCCTCACTCATACCCACACTGCCTGGCTGACAGCTGCCTCCTCAGAGAAGGGCTGGCTGCAGAGCAGTTTTCCTCACTGCTCTTGTCCCTTTGCCTCTCTCCTCACCTTGAGCACTGTGCTGGATTGCTCCCCAAGGGCCACCACATGAAAGAAGTGCAAACTAGATGGCGAAGAGGTCACCCTCCCAAGAAGGTGTTGCACCAGCCCAGGTAAACAGAGCTGCTGCTGAGTCAGGACTTGCCCAGGCCCCAACCTTGAGAGATGCCCTAGTGCCCCCCCGACCCAGCGCGCTTGGAGCCCGTCCGGGTGGTGCCGGCGCTCGGCTGAGTCACCACACACAGGGCTTCCTCAGGAGAGAGTCTTGATTTTCAGCCCATGAGCAAATTTAGCGCTGGGGAAGGCAGACAGCCCCAAGCAGCGAGTGGGCACAAGCTCCGGGTCTCACTGACAGCGCTGCAGCTGACTCAGCCCTGGTGCTGGGACCCTGCCACGCTCCTGCCCTGGGCTCCATCAAACACCCAGCTCCTCGAGCCAGCCCAGCCCTGGCGCTGAACTCCAGCTCCGTGCTCTCTTCTGTTTCCAAGGCTGTCGCCCTCATTCCTGACCCCTGCTACTCCCCTTCCCACACTTGCTGAAACCAGATGGCCAGAGCCTGATCAGACCCAAGCCAGCAGAGAGAAGGAGCACCGATCTCCATGCAGGGGAGTCTTTGGGGACCAGGCACATAGCTAGTGATGTCTCAAGAGTATTGCGGCCTTGGGCTGTGCTTAAGGCAGAGTTTCTCTACATGCCTGTGAAGAGGAATAAAGTGGCTGTCCCCTGGGATCTCTTCCCAGGGGGTGGGCTCCCTTCTCCCACTGGAGCTGAAATCATAACCGTGATCCCAGGAGGCTGCTCCTGGCTCTCCTGGCGCCCAGGACACACGCTCCATCCCTGCACATCACTGGATCCTGTCACCGTGGGCTGTGCAAGACACATTCCTGTCACTGTCCCCCTTCGCAGACCCCGCACCCCAGCGGGAACAGCTGCCCCATGACCCGGGGGGCTGGGGGTGGTCCCAGTGCCGTGTCGAGCGCTGACCGTGGGTACATCTGACCAGTTCACCCCCCTCCTCACGCCTCCCTCCCTCCCTCCCACACGTTCCGACGGGGTTGGGGGGCGGGGGGGGGCACATCGCCCGTCCCGGCGGACAAGACAGAACCGGGCAACCACCCCGACGGGGGGAGGGGGTACGACACACCAACCCAATCAGTGCCCCCCCACCCCCTCGGGACTAGCGCAGGACCCTCCGCCGCTGCCCCGCAGCCTCCCGGGACCCCCCCCGCGCCCCCCGCCGGCGGCCGAACAGCGCCACCTGGCGGCCGGGCCCGGCCGCGCTGCTGGGGGGGCGCGGGGGTCCCTCTGCCCCGGGAACAGCCGCGTCGTCCCCCCCCCAAAAAAAAATAAAAAAGCAGCTCTCCGCGCCCGCAGCGGGCCCGGCCCTGCCCGCACGGCAGGCTGGAACGGCGAGTGCCTCGGCCCTGCGGCTGAAGGGGGGGGTCCCTGGCCGGGCTGGGGGGGCCCAGCCCCGGGGAAAGGGGCGGTTCGGGGGATCCCCGCAGGCACCGCCCGGGCTCCTGGGTCCGGGTGACCCCGCAGACCGCAGCTGCGGCACCGAGGGAGCAGCTTCACCCAACTCCTGCCTCCCGGTGCAGCGGCCGGGCCCTGCCCGAGGAGCTCCCCTGCAGCAACCTCTTTGCCTCTTTTCCAGCCTCTTCGGCTCTTTCCCAGCCTTTGTGAGCTGCTTGGCTGGAGCACCTTCCTCTCTCCATCTGCCTCGGGGCTCAGGCCAAGTCCCGGGCTGCTCCTGGCTTTTGATTTCATGCAGCGCACTGTCACTCCTGACTTTGAGGCCATTATCGGCACTTGCTTTGCCCGCATCCCGGTTCCTTGGCCATGCCTGGCATAAAGCAGCTTCAACACCCACAGGCAGCGTTGACTCTCCCTGGTTGGCGGTGGGTGTGGGTAAAACCAGGTGTCTGCTCTGCCTGGGAGCAGCCTTCTCTCCAAGAGCTGCCCTCAGCTGCACCCTACAGGGAGCAGAACAGGGTCTGCTCTACACCCATCAACTCCACCCAACCATCCCAGGTGCATCCAGTCCCCAGCAGCTTCCATAGACTCTGCAGCTCCATCCAACACTCAGTAGCCCCACATACCTCCCCTCACAGGCACTCCGGAGCCACTCGGCTGCAGAGCTCCTCCTGGTTCTGCTCACCAGGGCAGTATTACAACTTCAACCACAAGGTCCTGGCACTAGATTTTTTTCAATGATGCTAATGAGCTTATCTAGGCCCTTGGTACTCAGGCAATCATGTGCTGGGAGCCAAGAGCAGCATTGCAGACATTTACCCTGCATCTGAGCTGCACCAAACTGATGAAGGACATAGGCTTGGTGTAAAGAGCAAACCAGGGCATCCCCAGCTGCTTTGTTCAATTCTCTCCTCACCCTCCTGGCCACCTCCTCTCTCCCCTTTTCCCTTCCTTCGCCCTCTTTCCAACAGGCTGCATATGCGATGCCTTAACCATTAGGACAGCGCAACTGATCTACAGAGCAGAGCTACTCTGGGCAGGACAGGGAGGTGAGCAAAAGAAAAATACCTACTTGCTTTCCATCAACTCATCCTCTGTGTTACGTCCAAATGCACCATTTCCAGCCTGCAGCGATCCTGCCCTCCAACACCTCGACAAGCGCCTGGGAGGGGGCTCTCCCTGGGGAGCGCAGAAGGCTGCAGCTCAGCCATTCTCCTGGGGAAGCAGCTGCCCACCCACCCACCCAGAGGCCCCACACGCATCCTACCTCTCCTAGAGGTGGGTCAGACCCAGGTCTCTGCTGTCCTTCTGCTTCCCAGAGCTTCCTCCCTCCATGCTCAGGCAGAGCTGCACCAAAAGGGCCCTTAGGGCCATGGAGAGCTTTTATAAAGCATCCCCCAATCCCCCTCCCTCCAGTCAACCAGTCTCACCTGTGGAGCCCTGCCCAGGCATCTCCCAGCTCGTCAGTCCCATCGCCAGGGAGCAGCCCAGGCCATGCTGGTAACGGATCCCTGCAGACATGTGCCCTGCGGAGCTGAGTGACCACTTGTGGGGGATGAAGTGTGACATTCCTGACTGAAATTCAGGTGGCACCCCTGAGAAATTTGCAATTTGGTTTTCCCTTTAAAAATACAAACTAAAGAAGGAAAATCCAGCTGGCCCCTGCCTGCCTGACCAAACTGCTCCCCCCCGGCAGCTGCCCAGCACTGCCCACATGCATTCACACGCTGCAGGGAAGCTGCGGTTTCACCCAAGGCGAGCTCAGCATGTCACTTTTTCCGAAGGCTGGAAACAGGCTGGGCCCCCGAGCATCACATTTCAGACAAACAGGGCAGTTCCACTGGCGGATGACTTCTCTGTGCTCATGATTTCTATCTTCTAGCCCTTTCATCTGTCTTCACTGAGTTAATTGGTACACAAGTGTGGGAAGGACAGTCTCGGCCCCAGCATGCCTTTGCAGGGACCATCTTCCCCAGTCAGGTGTTGGGACTGACAACTTGCACCCTCAGAGCATAGCTCATTGCATGGTGCCATAAGTGCTTCCAAGGATGCAGGATCAGTGCTGTCACCAAGAGGCCCGTAATCCAGAGGGTGCTGAGCAGGGACACGGTGGCTCCAGAGCAGCCACAGCCCCTCAGGCACATCTGTTTGTAGGATAAGCACCCAGGGTGCTGTTAGTGCAAGATCAATTGCATCAGCCTTTTTAACTGGAGATGGACAGTGTCCTCAGGCAGGGTGGCCAAAGGTGATGTTCTTTATCTGTGTCTCATGCTCCTCAGATACCAAATACCAAAACGTGCCTTGAGACACTCCTGTTATTAAATATTCCTCTGAGATTAGAGCAGTGCTTCTTTCTCTCTAGCCTCTTCCCTCCCAGCAGAGCTGATCAACATGATAACTTATCGGGACCTTCCCTGTGCTGTTAGCAATGGCTTGGAGACTTATTGACTCACCTCAGAACAACACGCTGAATATTTAGGACTGTCCCTGAGCTTGATAAGCAATAACATCTTTATCATATGAGCCCTTTAAACCCTCAGTGCCTGCCAGGCCCCCCTGTCCTCGCTGAAAGGATGGTATCAGAACCAGGGCAGCTAACGCTGATAACAAAACAGTTCCTTGAGTGAACTGCAGTGCCAGGGCTGGCAGAGTGGGTTGCCCGGCAAGCAGCTTCCCTCCCAGTGCTCTCCACTGTCCAGACACACGGCAGCTACTGGAACGGACAGACACGACCCCAGCAGAATGACTACTCTGCTCCAGCCTGGCTAAACCCAGGGTGCACAAACATGCCGGTCATACCAGTACCCTCTGGCTTCACAGCACCCAGCAGAGCCCAGCAGAGCCCAGCACAGCCCCACAGCCCTGCTCCCAGCAAAAGGATTTCCCCTTGGGCTGCTGTCAGACCAACACCCACCCCATGCCCTCTGTTAGCAGGAGGAGGGCTTGGCTCGGGGCTCAGAGCTGGCTCCATCCCAGTGCAGTTTGGGTTCGTTTCCACTGTCTGCAAACGAAGCACCCAAGGCTGCGCTCCTGGCTTGTGTCGGCCATGAGGTCCCTGGTGGGATCGCTCGAACTTCTCACAGTGTCCTTGCACGATTATCCCATGTCAGACCTGGGAAACACATACGCAGGGGAAGAGGCAGCTGAAACATTGATGCACCCTGAGGAATCGGTCCAGACGGGAATACTCGGGGATGCTCGGGTCTACAAAGAGACAGTCGTGGGCCAGGAAGGACAAAACATGGCATGCGCGTGAGACTCATCTGCCCAGCTCACCCTTGGGGGAGAAATGCCAAGGAATGACCCCAGACAGTGCTGGGGAAAGCAGTGGAGATGGCTCTGCTTGGTGAGGGCGGGGATGGCTGGGCAATTAGGAAGCAAAGCAACAAGGAATAAATCTGGAACCCGAGCAGGAGATGAGCAAAGACACAAAGGTTGAGAGTTCAGACACTGGGGAACCAAATCAACCTCTGTTACGTAAGTCTACAAAAGCCTTACACTCAGTTTTGCCGAGAAATGAGTCGTCAGCAATGATTAAACCCCAGAGAAGTCATAAAACCAGTAGATATTGATAACGTGGGATGCTGATACGGCGAAGCTCAGCAGTGCACGAGTGGATGAGGGTCACCCGCGGTGAGCAGCAGAGCCTGAGCTGCAGGAGCTGGGCTGGGGGCTGGGACACAGGGGCTTCAGAGCCAGGCTCACACTCAGGAGCATCTCTGGAGGTTGCTGGTATGGGCAGGATCCAGGAAAGAGCCTCCTTCCCCAGTATGTAGCTCCACAAAGCCACACTCAAGGACCTAGGGTAAATCCAGCCTCCTTTCTGACCCTCTGAGCACTGCGCTCGAGGTGGTTGAGTGGCCCTGGGGTTTGGGGGGGTGCCTTTTGAAGCTGAACTGCTGACCAAAGAGCAAGGCAGCAAAAGCCAGGAGTGTGGAAAGGACACCGCAACGGGCTGCAGGGAGCTAGCACAGGGTGAAGGATGGCGGCTGGGGCACAGGGTGCTGGGGTGGCAGGGTTCGCACAGGCTGCCTGCAGAAGACAGCGTCCCGCCACAGGAGCAATTCTTCCCATTCCATGAGTACTGGAATAGCATCCAATGCCACTGATGGAGGAGGCAGATTTGGTGTTTGACCCAGAAGGAAATCTAAGCTAATCTACTTCAGCTAGACAAAAACAAGAGAGGCTCTTTCTGATACTACGTGCCGGATGAAGCCATGCATCTGATCAGCAACTGCAAGATTAGATAAGAACTGAACTTAGTCCCATCCCGCATGTATTAAAGTGAGCTCTCTGGATGTCTGGGCTATTCCAGTTCAAGGGCATGAAGATGTTCACTTCACTGGGGTTCCTATTTGCTGCCCTCTCTTTAGCAAGATGTATCCCTGTGCAGCAGATATCCAACAATAACAAAGTCCTCCTGGTGTCCTTTGATGGCTTTCGGTGGAACTACGACCAGGACGTGGACACCCCCAACCTCGACGCTATGGCTGCAGAGGGGGTGAAGGCACGGTACATGACCCCTGCCTTTATCACCATCACCAGCCCGTGCCACTTCACGCTGCTGACCGGTGAGTCCCCCCCAGCCCCAAGCCAGGCAGAGCAGCACAGGGTGCAGGCTGGGGAAGGGCAAATTTAAAGCTTACGCATCAGCGAAGGACACTAAGTCAAGCAGCCATTCAGCCTCAGCAGCATGCGAAGCTTTAGAATAGAGACAAGGCAATAGTTGCAGAAAGTGCTAGAACTGAACCTGTATTTATCAAAGCTAAATAGCACCAGATGTCCTAGGAATTATGCAGCTGCCACCTAGACCATGGTAGGAATTACACAGAGGCCCCCCCAACAGGGCTCATCCCTAAGTTCTGCTTTAATAACAGATCAGCTCAACTCTTTCGTATGTATTTATTCCTAATGCATGTGATCTGCAGCTCGAGCTGGATGCCTGTCGGTTGTTACTGGATTTATAGTCTCTATAGGTTCCCTGATTTCCTGATGGCATTTCTGCTCATCCAGTCCTGTTCACGGTGTCTGGGGTCTTCTCTTCTCCTGCTTCACTCTTGCAGCCTCCAGGTACCCTTTTTGTCTGTGTCTTGAGACATTTCCTTCTCTTTTGTCACAGGATAGCCTGTAGTTAGTTTAGTTATACTTCCTTACCTACTAGAGTCACAAAACAAAGATTAAGTTATAGTTCATGCAGCCTAAGTCTTCATTTACTTTAGTCACTAGTGCTAAGCTCTGGCACAAATTAGTCTCTCACTACAGTGTCCTCCCTTTGTTTTTATTAGCCTACCTGCATTATCTATATTATATAGGTGCCAAATATTGATAGCCTCTAATCTGTGTACATATTGGAGTACAACCCAAGCTATAACATCACAAACACACAAATATAATTACAAAGGCACAAACACAAAATAATATTCCATACAATATTGTCCTAATCCAGATTCCCCAGTCAGTGAGAGACAGGCAATAGCTGCAGAAAGGGATAGAACTGAACCTGTATTTATCAAAGGTAAATAGCACCAGACCAACCTGACAGACTCCTTTGATTAGATAAATGATTTTTTAGACGAGGGAGATGCACTAAATTTAATCTTTCTGGACTTCAGTAATGTATTTGATACAGTGCCACACCGGAAATCGTTAGTTAAGATGGAAAAGATGAAGATTAGTACAAAATCTCTAATGTGGGGAAGTAAGGGGCTACAGGGAAGAGGACAGCAGGTGATGCTGAGAGGAGATTGTCACGCTGGAGGGAGGGCAATGGGGGCATTCCTGAAGAATTGATTTTGGAGCCAATCTTATTTAAGATTTTAATTAATAACCTTGGCATAAAAGAGTGGAACATGCTAATGAAATCTGCTGATGAGAAAAGGCAGAGAGGCATTGTCAATACAAGGGAGGACAGGGATATCGTGCAGAAGTAACTGTGCAGTCTTCAGGACCAGAATAATAAAAATAGCTTGAAATGTAATAGTACAAAGTGCTCATCTCATTTCTAACAGGAATTTCTGCTGCATGCTGACCTCACGGGTTGTGAACAACAGAGAAAGCGAAACACCAAAGCAATTAGTTAAATGCAGGGTAACTGTGAAACACCCCCCTGCCCTGCGCTGAGAAGGGCAGGAGCAATTGCAGGCAGCACCGGCACCTGCAGGGGCGAGGGTGCCCCGGTTGGGGTCTGGGTGAGACCCGCTTGGGATCAACCCACCCGTGTGAGGAGCAGGCATCCCCCCAGCATCTCATTCCCTGCCCTGGGAACCCCACTTTGTACAAGGCAGAGGGAGGAAGGAGGCAAAGCAGAGGCAAAGGGAAAGCTGGGATGGGGTACGAAAGGCAGAAGCTCCTCGCTGACCTGGAGCTGGCCCATTGCCCAGAGCAGGGGCAAGACCCCCCCAGCCACAGCCCGGCTCACCCCCTCCTCCTCCGCCTCTCCTGACAGGAAGATACCTGGAGAACCACGGGGTGATCCACAACATGTGGTTCAACACCAGCACGGGTCAGAAGCTGCCCTACCACAGCACGCAAGACGTGGACAGCTGGTGGGACAACGGCAGCCTGCCCATCTGGATCACCGCTCAGAGACAGGCAAGTGCAGCAGCCTCCTCACACGCACAGACCCTGCACAGACGGATCCTGCCTGCAATCATGTTGTAAAAGCTACAGGCAAGCCACGATCTCTAGTGGCCATGAGCTAACATCCTCACTGCAAACGACAGGCTAATTAGCAAAAAAATGAAATCCCCAGACACTGGCAGGAATAATTATGATCATTCTATTAAAAATAGCAAAAAATAATAGATGCATTTCAGCTTTATTAAGACATTAATAAAACAGGTTATCCTTTTCCTGTTTAAAGAAATCTCAGCCAGTTCCTTAGGGAGCATCACAAGCCCAGGGGCTTCATACACTCCAAGGCACATTCCTCATTTCCACAGCCTCCCCCAGGACGTTTTGGGCAGCAGCATCAGGGGCTGGTCCCCTCTTCACCAGGGACTGCAGCAAGGCTTCCCTAGGTCCCAGTAAGCTTTGAATCTGGCTTTGAGACAAGACCTGAGACCTGGCCCAAGACACGTACCTTTGCCTGTCTTAACCTGCCAGATTGGCTCCACTGACTTCAGGGTGAGTGCTTATATGATTGGAGTAAAACACACCTTAATGTCTTGATGGTCAAGAGCCGGAGGGTCCATGCAAGGTACAAACAGGTCACTGTTTCCAAAGTTATAACTAGTGTTACTAACACAGTGAGAAAACCAACATGCAGGAATTCTGGGAAGGGCAGTGCTTTCAATTAATCACTTTTAATTGGCAATGAGCAAGAAAACCTCATTAGAGGCAGAGGTAGACATTAGGGGGCTGAATGAACTAACCGCATTAGTAGGTGGTTGCATTGACAGATGGAAATATGCTGTAGAGGAAGTTCAGGTGAGTTTATGCAATGTCTCCACTAACAGGGTTTAAAGACAGGCTCTATCTATTTCCCTGGAGGAAGAGCAAAATATCAAGGGGAAGAAGTGAATATGAAGTTGGTGGAACCCCTCTTGTTCAACTACAGCAACGAAGCCAACTGGAGAGAGAACATTGACACCGCCATGGAATGGTTCACGGTGAACAACCTCGACTTCATCGCCCTCTACTTCGGTGAGCCGGACTCAGCAGGACACAAGTACGGCCCTGAATCCACAGAGAGGAAAAACATGGTCAAGCAGGTGGACAGAACCATCGGTTACTTGAGGCAGCGTATCAAGGAAAGTGGCCTCGAATCAAACCTCAACCTCATCATCACATCTGACCACGGCATGGAGACCGTCATAAAGACCAATGAGATTCACATCCAGACAGTAAAGAACTTCACGTTCAAAGACATCCAGTTTGAACTCTTAGATTATGGACCAAATGGACTATTGCTGCCAAAAGAAGGAAAATTAGAGCATGTGTATTCAGTCCTGAAAAATGCCCACCCAAACTTACACGTGTACAAGAAAGCAGACTTCCCGAGGAGATTCCACTACGCCAACCACTCCCGGATCACCCCGCTCCTGTTGTACAGCGATCCAGGATACGTGATTCATGGGGTAAGATATACGCACAGACATACCTTACTGTCTTTTGGGAATCTGCCTCTCTCCTCCTGCCCTTCTCATAGCACCCCAGTACCTACCCGGCTTTACGCCTTCATGTGGATTGGTCTCCCTACAAAAAGACGGAAATTCCAGCTCTTTGTATAAAGACCTTCTCTGCTGTTCAGACAAAAAAGGGTCCAGGAGTCTTGGAGCACAGCTTGCATGAAGACAGAGTATCAGTTGCAGGATCGCCTCCTAGCCTGGCACTAAGGGAAGGCCCAAAGTCAAGGCCAGCAGGCAGCTTCCCATTGCAAAGCTCCTCAGTGCAATGAAATTTGGATGCGCTGACATTTAGGGAGGGAACCTGCAAGATGTAATTGCTTGACAGCTTTGTCTAGGCAGCACCCTCCAGCTTCCGCAAAGTTTAACATCGTTAGATCAACTGCAAAAACTCAAAGAAACCAGACTGTTAAGGCTGCGGAACACGGCACGCGAGAGCCACGGTCAGTGGAGGTGGAGGCATCCAGCATCCCGGAGACCGCGCTGGGGGCAGGGGGCTGAAGGGTTTGGGCACCCACATCCCCTCTCTCCCTTTCAGAGATACAAGGTCCAGTTCAACAAAGGCGAGCACGGTTTCGACAACGAGGCCATGAACATGAAAACCATCTTCCGCGCCGTGGGACCGGCTTTCAAGCAGGGGCTGGTGGTCGAGCCCTTCGAAAGCGTCAACGTCTACGCCCTCCTCTGCGAGCTGCTGGGCATCACCCCCGAGCCCCACGACGGCTCCCTGGATGCCCTGAAGCCCATGCTGCGTGAGTCCCGGGGAACACCCCCCGGTCCCGGGACCCCCCCGCCCCTCCGCCGCCCGCCGGTGCCGCCCGCGCTCCGCCGGGATTCCCGCGGGAACAGCGACACCTGGCGGCTGCCGCCCCTCCCGCTCCCGCCACCGTCCGGCGGCTCCGGGGCACCGGCGGGGACCGGGCATCGGTCCCCGGCCCCGTCGCCGCCTGCTGGTGTCCGCCCTGCTCCCCCCCCCCCGCATCGCGCAGGTTGCGGGTCGTCGTGTCCCGTCCCGTTCCCCCCGCTCCGGTCCGCGGGCTCGGCAACCGGGCAGGGTTCGCTTTAACGGGGTGTAAATGTCCCCCGAGAGCAAAGCAAAGCTCCCCACAGCCCTTAGCGCTCAGCAGCAGCAGGAGATGCACAGTGCTGAGGCCAGCAAAGCCTCATCCCGGGGGGGGGAGCAGAGCGGGTGGCTGTGGGTGTCCAATTCCCAGCACAGGCTCCCCCGACTCGCAGCCTGCCGGGACGGGGGGGCCGGGGCTGCTGCTCACCTGGGCAGGACCGGGCACCCGGCTAATGCCAAATTCCTCCTCTGGGCATCACAGGTTCAAGTGCTCCTCTCCCTCCTGCCAAGAAGCTGCCGGTGATGCTGGGAATTGCTCTTGTTCTGGGATGCTGGGGAGGAATATACTAAACCCCAACCCATCAGAGGTAACTGACTCCAGGGACAGCCAGAAAAAACCCTGGAAGTGCCCTTGTCCAGGCAGGCACGTGCCCCGTCTGCTCTCGGTCTCTCTGGGGTTTGTCCGTCTGTGAAAGCCCACGCTGCGCGGTGCCCACCAGCCGCTCTCCGCAGGGCACAGCAGACCCTTTGCACCTCAAGCAGAGGAACTCTGGGTTTTTACTGCGCGGGCCAGCATTGACATCACCCGGGGCGTTTGCTGGGCTAGAAAGAAGGGCTGGACATCCCTCTGCCCTCCTGCCTGTTCCCCTGCTCTCCGGCCTCTGTGGGCAACTGGGTCTGGGCGGGAGGGCAGTTGTGTGAGTGTCACGAAGGAGGGGTGAATGCTTCATTTCTTGTGCCTGTGTGTGGCTGCAAGAGAAATAAGGACATAAGTTTGCTGCTTGCCTTCACTGTGTACATGTGCCTGGAGACCCATCAGGGCAAGTAACTCTCAATCTAATTTCCTGGCACTTCCAGCACGGCGCACACCCAGCCGATATCCACAGGCTGCATATATGTGAAATAAGTAACAGCAGTGTTGTGCTTTCCTGTCTTGGCAGCCTCCGAGTTCCAGGCA
Source organism: Buteo buteo (assembly GCF_964188355.1). Classification (NCBI taxonomy): domain Eukaryota; kingdom Metazoa; phylum Chordata; class Aves; order Accipitriformes; family Accipitridae; genus Buteo; species Buteo buteo. The sequence goes on from NC_134183.1 coordinate 1,071,733, forward strand.
GCTCTACCAGAAATGTGTGGCGAAATGAGGAAGGACATGGCTCATGAAGAAAACCAGTCCCAGTCTCAGAGAATTGTAGAGAGTTCCCAAAACCTCCCCAAATTACTGATCCATGCTCCTCCAGAATGACTGAGTCCCCAGAGGGGAGGTGCCTCTCCCAAGCTTTGGGGTGCACACCGGGAAGTACCACTGTGGAAGCTGGCACTGATGTACAGTCTGACCTTGACAAGGTCACCCCGTGTCTGCGTTACCCCAGCTTCCTCGTCTGCTCGAGGCAGGACAACTCCAACTCGGTTTGAACCAGGGACAGCTAATACGTGTTGAGCTTCTAAAGCAATTAAAAGTATTTGTTCTGAGTGCGCCGGGAGCCTCCTGTAAATGGTGCTGGGCTCCAGCACAGAGTGGACAGCCTGGATGCACTGAGGAGACAGTGAGGCCCAGCTTGTTTCTGCTGGCCGCAGGGCTGGGCTGGCTGCGACAGCGGTGTTGGGAGAACCAGTTCTGCTCCAGCAGGGGCAACCACCTCGCCCGAGAGCCTTAGAGGGATCCCAAAGTCAATCAGTGTTTCCAGCCTCTGCCCCAAGAGCCCTGGGTGCCCTCAGAACCATTCTGCTTGTCTTTCTATCCCTTATGGCTGTGGACAAAAATGGGAAATACCACCTACATGCGCCTGAGCTCAAAACCCATGGACAGGATGGGCCCCGGCTGCGCTATTCCATAGCAGCACTCATGAGACTTAACTCATCTGCAGCCCTGATTCACCTCATGGGAGCTCTGGGAGGGGGCATTAATCCTTGATGTATTTTGGAGAGACAGAGGATGTGGCAGGCCCCCCCCAGCTCCAAGCAAACACCCTGGGTTCCTGAGCCCAGGGCCACGCAGAGCCCGTGCTGGCTTGTGCCACCCATCTGGTACCCGCTCCACAGCAGGGCTGGTGCACCCTGCATGCAAAGGGCCCTCGTACGAAGCCAAACTCTCTGCAGGGAGCAGCCCAGGGTCCCTCAGTCATGCTGGGGCTTAGGGGACAGGGAGCAGGACACCCCCCCATCCCGCAGCATGGGTCCCGGCCCTTCCAGCGTGGCGTTAGCATGGCAGCTGCCCCAGACCCCATCCCAGATGCTGAAGTGCCTCTCCCCAACCCTGTGCCTCATCTCAGGGGCTCGATAAACATCTGTTGCCATAGAGACTTGCTCGCTGCCTTCCCTGCATCAGCTTCACCCAACGAGATGAAACAAGAGACGCAGGCCCCACTCGGAAAAACAGGAAGAAAATGTTTGGCTTGAAACCGTGCTGGGGGCGGGGGGGTCAGGCCGGCAGCATGCAGCACAAACAGCCCAGCAGCAAACAACGGGGAGGCTCTGAAAGGGGAGCCGCACAGGCCAGCGCTGCAAATATTATTAAAAATAATATTAATAATATAACGCATAGCAACTTTCCCAGTAATTCTGCCGGAGACCTTGGGACTTTCCGCACAGGTCGGCACAACCGTGCCCATTTTACAGATGGAGGCAACCAGCTTGGTTGTGAAGCTGGTATCCCAGAGATGCCAGCAGTCAGAGCCCACAGAGCTCATAACCCAAGACTGCCAGGCTCCACATGCCACCGTGCCGGGCGTCCTCAGGGTGCCCAGCGGTCAGCTGCAACAGGTACAGAGCAGGATGCTCACAGGGCTGGTCCCAGTCCAGTTCCCAGACCCATGCAGGCAACGTGGAGTTTATAGTGACCAACCTCCTGATGGGAATCCTTACCTAATGGCTGATTTTTGCCTCAGCTTTGAATGAGAATTTAGCTCCTGATTCAATGGGCAGTGCTTCAGTCAGACAGGGCTCTGTCAGAAAAGTCTCCCGCGAGGTAGATGCTGTTCTGGCTGAGGACTGAACCCTGCCATGTCCCTGCTGGGAAGGTTTCCATCCCCCCTGAAATCACACAGTTTGCCATTAGACCTACCCTGGGGCAGCTATTTTCACTGGTTGCTGGGCGGGGGGGGGAAGAAAAAAGCGAGCACAGAACAAGGTACTTCTTTAGTCCCACCGTATTTACAGCACGGAGCATCCTCCGAACTTCGCGTGTCCCTGAGCAGCGCAGGAATTGGGACGACCACCCCCCCGGCCCTGCTTCTCCATCCTCCCCCCCCAGACCCTCTCCCTGTGCCCCCCCCGCCCTCTCCCAGCCCCTGCTCCCCTGGGTTCCCCCCCCACACACACACGCCTGACAAAACCCGCCGGGCCCGGCCTTTGCTCCCGCCGCAGCCCCCGCCGCCCCGTGTCCCGGTGCAGTACCGGCAGCCGGCGGGCGGTGGCTCCCGAGCCGCGCTCACCGCCCCGCGACCCCCCCCCGCCCCCGGCAGAGCCCGGCACCGCGGAGGGGGGCTCAGGATAAAACCCCGGCCAGGAGCATCTCCATGCCCGGGGTTACCGGCCGCTGCCCCGGGGCGATAAACTGCGGCCAGATGTCGGCCTGAAAGGCTTCGGTGGCTTCCACGGGGAGGAATCCCCTCTCCGGGGCTGCTCGGTAATAACACAAAGCTGAAGCTCTCAGCAGCACAAGCCCGGGACCCCCCCTCTGGCAGCCGCTGGGGGTCCCCAGCACACGGCACCCATTGCAGCTCTGGCTGCGCCGGAACATGCGGGGTTGCTCCAAGTGATGCTCTGGAGATTCAGGTCACACAGTTACATCTTCCAGTCCTTTCCTCCCCTCTGACAATACAGCCCCGGAATGACGGATGCTTCGAAGTGCCAGGCTGGACGGGTGAGGCAGATCCTTCCCCCGTGGGTGTGAGGAGGTTTAACCCCACAGACACGCAGAGCTGTGACAGCCTAAACCGGCTGCTGACCCCCCGCTCCCCAGCCCAGGAACAGTCTCCAGCCCAGCCTCTCCCCAGGCAAACCCTGGCATCCAGAAGACACCGTCAAATTTTGCATGTCCTTCTTTGAGTCTTTCCCGGCCCTTCCCGTTGCAGCTAACACCTCGTACGCTTTCACCACGCGACATTTCCACCAAACATTTACCCGACAGACAAAGCCGTGCCTGGCCTTGCCAGCAAACCCAGCACTGGTCTGTGCTGGTGGACGCTGTCACTGCCTGATGCGTGGCTGGGCTCATCCAAGATCCCTGCTCTGCCGAGTGCTGCATCTCCGCCTGCCGTCCCATCCCCAAGTAATTCATTCCCCACCGCCCCCCTCCCCAGGGCTGGGGGTCACACAGCAGGGAGAGCCCTGCTGTGTATTGCATCCCAATTTGCTATGCATTTCCACACCATTTGCTTCCCTTTCTTTTTCCTGCACTAGAAAGATGCTTGCTACCCAGGGGTCCCAACTGCTCCAAGACGGTAACATAACAACAAACATATACATGCACGTATTTATTTATGGTATACACACAGTTTGCAGGAAAACTGCTGCCTCTTGAAATGCCCAGTCTGGGGGTGGCATGTGCCCCTACAATTCCCACACACAGCCACAGGGCCCAGACACGACGTGCTCTCTGGTCATCCCATCCTGCAAGCTGCACGGTTCCATACCCGGCTGCACTCGGCTGCGGTGCCCAAATGATATGCAGATCTCTGTGCTTCAATTGGCTGATGCCTTGGGAAAACAACCACCATTTGCCCACAACAAACATGGCTACCGTGGCCCAGCCGCTCCCCAGGCTGGCCCCAGCTTCACCCTTTGAAGTCAGGAATATTGCACACACTTGGCAGCCCCTCAGAAAACCCCGTTACTACTAACCCTGACCCAGGAAAGCCCCGAGCCCACAGCGCTGGAGGGAAGCGTGGGGCACCCCAGCAACGTTCCTTCTTCCTGATGGGTGCAGGCACAAAGATGGGGACCAAGCATCCTGTGGCAATAGCCATGGCCCTGACCCCCACCCTGCACCTCCCCAGCCAGGGCTCTTTGCTCTGGAAGCCCCCGGGGAGCAGCTGCATCCCTCACCGCTGGTACAAAGCCCGACAGGACAGGGTCTCGCCCCTGGCTGATGCCCGGCCCCGCCACGCTTGCTCCTGCAGCCCTGGTCGTATGCCTGGTCCAAACCCCCTGACCTGACAGAGGCACCATCCATTTCATCGGGAAGCTCTGGTCTTTGGGTGAACACCTTCCTCTGACAGCAGACCTCCACCCCAGCGTGACAGCGCCCCACTACCAACATAACGCAGGATACACGGCATTCCTGGGATGTCTGGCATACTCGGGAAGAGCTACCAAATTATGTTGCACCGGATGAGTTCAGGAGTCTGAGTCTCATTTTTAAGATGCCAAAGGTTTTCTCAGTGACTGCTGAGTTTATTGGCTCTGCTGTCACTTAGCTCGGCTGGAGCTGGGGAATGTGGCAGCCAAGCTATTTACTGCGTGTTCCCAAGTTTCTCTGGGAAGGTGAAGTCTCTGTCAGGGATGGAGAACACTGAATTCAGCCCAAAGGCACTCGCAGGTGGAGCCGCACCTTCGGCAGCAGCGGGTGAGCGTCTCCTCCCGCACCTCCCTGGGGAGCTCTGCCCCAGCCAGAGCCGCTGCAGCCTCTGTGGCGGCTCGGGGCTGCGATGCCCGGGGAAGCACCATCGCTGGGACGGTCCCCTCTGGCCGACTCAGCAGAAAGGGGACATCCCGTCACGCCAGGACCCGTAACTCCCCCGGGTTTCCCCTTTGCAGCCCCAGCCCTCCTTGCCCTCAGTCCCATCGTGCAGACGCCATCCCTGCCCTTCCCAGGGGAGCTGGAGGCATAAGCAGAAGGCAGACGGGCAGGGGCAAAAGGCACTCGCGGACAATTTTTTTTCATCACTAAAACATCCTGAAATGCCAAAGAGAAAGCCGGGCAACGCTAGGCTGGCACCCCTGGCACTGGGAAGGGGTAGGCAGCTATGATTTCAGCAAGACCATTTTGCTGTTGCTGAGCCCAAGAGCAAAAGATCTGAATTGCAACATAAAAACTCACAAGATTTTAACATGTAAACAAATGTAGGATTTTTTTATTCGCTTCCTGTTTTTGCAAATCTTCAAAGCCACGAGTTCAGGCTTTTTTAATGCTCAGAGTGATTTGTTCTCTTTCCCTTTTCTTTACTGAGAAGAAGAGAAATTTTTCATTTACTCACATGGCTCCATTAAAGCCATCAACTAATGGGAAACCTGTGATCAACCAGAGAAAGCTGCTGCCCCAGAACGGACAACAGCCAGGCCTTGGTGTGCTTTGCGCTCTGAGGAAACACCCGCTCTGCCCGCAGCCATCGCACGCAGCTTTTAAGCTACGCAAAATAACCTGCAGCTCCAAACTGGGGAGAACTGGCAGAAAGCACGGAGCCCACCGCAGCCCAGGTGCTGATCAGGACCGGTTCCCAGTAAACCCCCAGGGATATAACGAGATTTCCAGTCCACGGAGCAGCGCAGCCTTTTTCCCCCCCCGGACAGGCAAAGGGGGCCCAACTCCCCATCAACGTGGAGGCGTGAGCGGGAACGTGGGAGGCGCTGGGGCTGCGCAGCATTAAAGAAACGTGGGGTATTGCTGGAAACGAGCTGCCCGGGGCTGGCCACGAAGGGTCAGGGACAAAGCTGCTGGCGCGGCCCCGCGCCAGGCACCAGCCTCCCAAACGCTGCACACGCGCTGTCCCCGAAGAGACCCGAACGCCGAGCGCTGCTCCCGCTTCCTATGCCCGGCCTCAGCGTGCAGCGAACAAGAGCACCTCCGCTCACACCAGCCTTTTCTTCTTCGCTCTGGGAAGGAAGAGAACAAGCTATTCTATTCCTGCATCCTCACGGGGAGCTCAGGAACACCAGCACCAAGGGTTGGCTGGGAGAAGAGCCCACCCGGCATTACCCGAATCGGGGCTCGTTTCCCAGCGGCGTTCGACTCTGAGCGCCGGCGAGGCAGACCCCGGCGGCCGGGCGAGCCCCACGCGCTCCTCACCCCCGGCACTCGGCACGGCCGGTCACTTGAGCTGCACGCACACCACCGTGAATGCCGTATTGTGCGCGCACATGGCTCATGCGCGCGGGGATGGAAAGTCGCACACGTTTTTTTACTAAAATTTAAGACGTGCTGCACACAAAGAGCAGAGCTGACGAAAGGTAAATTAACTCTAAAGAAAGAAAAAGCGCAGTGCCGGGTTGCATTTCTGTGTCACCTTCGGTTAAAAAAATGCTTCTAACCGTTCTCCCGGTCAGCGAGCAACCACTGGAATTGTAAAGAGAAAACAATAAAAGGTGATAGCGCTCGACCTAAGGACAATCACCCCGTACTGACCCAGGCGCGTCCTACAGACCGAGTCGGCCCCGCTGCTCCGCTAACGAAGCGGCGCTTCACCCCTTCCATCATGCAGGGGCTCCCCAGCAGCGACGCTATCTCCTGCAGCGGGGACAGCCCAACGCGCCAACCTGGAGCTGAAAAAAGCTTTTTCTAAACCCAGCATCGCTTACCAGAGACGGCACTGCCCCGCGCGGGGGACACCCCATCGCCCGGCCGGGTCTCCCACTCGCTCCCTGCGCACGGCGGGCACCCAGGCGCTGGGGCTACGGAAATTCCTTTCCCTCTGGCTCCTGCACAGTTAATCGCAGGCTCCGGGCCCGCGGTTGTAAACTCCCTGAGGTGCTGACTCATCTTCTTCCATGCCTGTAAAGCACCATATTTCATTGCTCCACGCCCACAGCGCACGACCGCGGCGGAGCAGCTCCTCACGCCGCCTCGCACTGCCCCGATGGCGTGTGCGGCACCGCGGCGCGGTCGGGACCGCGGGGAAGGGACCGCGGGCCGGGCCGTACCTGGCTGCCCGCCCGGGAGCCCACGCCGCGAGGCGGTTAATACCGCGACCGCCACCCACCCGGGAAACACGCTTTATTCCGCGATAACCGACTGTTTCAGAACCAAAACCGTGCCGCCGCCTCCTGCTCGGCACCGGCGGGGGCCGGCCGGGACCTGCCCCCGGCACCGGGCTGAGCCCCCCGCCGCCGCTTTGTCCACCGGGAGGGGACCGCGGCTGTCCGGGCAGGGGGCCCCGGCGGAGCTCCCCCCCGCCCCGCGCTGCCCGGGCCGGCCCCTCGCCCGGGGGAACAAAGCACCGGGCCGGGCCCGGCCCCATTGTCCCCGCTCCGGCCGGGCAGCGGCCGCCCCCCCCCCCCCAAAGCGCGGGCAGGAAGAGGAGGGGTCGCGCGCAGACAATGCCTCCCCCCCACTCCCCCCGCCGCCACGCCACGCCCTCCGCTCCCCATTGGCCGGCGGGGAATTTGGGGAGCCCCCCCCGACCTCCTCTCGCCAGCTTTCTTTCCCCCCCCCCCCAACTCCCGGCCCCCCGCCCCCCGCCGGGGCCGCGCGCGCCGTATTGTGCTGGGGGGCGCGCGGGGATGGGGGGGGGGGGAGCGGGGGCGCGCGCGCGCGCGGCCGCCGTCGTCGTCGGGGGCGCGCCCGGGGGGCTCCCCTTGTGTGTGCGTGTGCGTGCGTGCGGGGCCGGGGCCATGGAGGAGCTGAGCAGCGTGGGAGAGCAGGTCTTCGCCGCCGAGTGCATCCTCAGCAAGCGGCTCCGCAAGGTGGGACCCGCCGGCCCCCCCATCACGGCCGCCCCCCCCATCACCACCGCGGCCGCCGCCCCCCTCCCCGGCCGCCCCCCCCCGCCGCCGCTAACGCGCCTCTCTCCGTCTCTCTCCGCAGGGCAAGCTGGAGTACCTGGTCAAGTGGCGAGGCTGGTCCTCCAAGTGAGCGGGGCTGCGCGGAGCGGTGCGCGGTGCGGTGCGCGGCCGCGGGGGTGCCGCCCGCCCGGCCGCTTTTGTTCGGGTCGCGCCGCTCCTTTTGTTTACAAATAAGCGCGGCCGCGGCCCGGCCCTCCCCGCCGCCGCGTGGGGCTCCGCTCCCCCCCCCACCCCCTCGCCCCCCACCTTCCCCGGACCGGGCCGGTCGCCCCCGGAGCACCCCCCTCCCCGGCGGGCAGGCACCGGCCCCGCGCCCCCCCCCGCCCGTCCGCCCGCTGAAACCGGAGCCCCCCCCGGGATGCGCGGGGCTCGCCGCGCCCCGCGGCGGCGTGGCCGCCCCCTCCCCGATCTGCCTCCCCCGGCCCCTTCTCCCCTGCCCGCCCCACCGGGACGGGGCCGTACCGGCCCCCGGTGCGGGGATGCCCCGGCGCCGGGTGCTCGGGCCGGGGGGCACGAAGGGCCCGTTTGTCCTTGGATGAACTCCCCGGTGCCGGGCCGGTAACGGGGGCGGCGGGGAGCGCCAGCCCCCCGCTCTCGCCCAGTCCGTGTCCTCTGTTGCAGGCACAACAGCTGGGAGCCCGAGGAGAACATCCTTGATCCAAGACTCCTCCTGGCTTTCCAAAAGAAGTGAGCAAACTATAAATATTTCTAAGCGAACGATAAAGTCAATTAACTTCTAATTGGCTGCGCGTGCGGTGGAAGTTGTGGAAACAACAGAGTGAAGCTCGCCGTGCCTTTTGTGGCACAGCCCTTTTGTTCATCTCCTGAAATCACAGTTCAGGTCCACCTAGGACGTCTCTCCCCGGGCTGGGTAAACACGAAGAATTTATGGCCCTGCGCACAATCTGGTTTTGCGCTGGCTGTACAATGGGAGCGCGGCAGCACCCAGCAGAGACCTTTGGCTCTCGATCCCCGTCCAGCGGTCGGGGCCTCGGCTGTGCTTGGGGGGCGACCGCAGGCCCCGGTGGGGAGACGGCACCTGGGACTGCAGAAGCAGTGGGCTTGGAAAGCACCAAAATGTACTTCTGGAGGGCACAGCTACAAGAGGTTGAGGAAGTAACGGGTGGGAGAAAATGGTGTCCTCTGTCAGGGCCGGGGCTACTGCCCAGAGCCGAGCTGGGAGCAGTAATTGTTCTGCAGCTATTGCACACCAGGAATCACACACGGAGGTAAAAAAGTAGCCAGCTGGCTATGGTAAGCACAGTGCTGCCAAATATTTTGGCTCCGTATTAATAAAAATCATTAAAGTTTATGTTAGGATTTAATTATAACTCATTTCTGGATCCATTTTTTCAAGAATGGAATCTGGTGGTTAGTGCAGACAGCACGGTGTTTAATTAGCTATATGTGTTACAGCTTAACACTGTCCTTTTTAAACGGAGAGCTACGAAAGAGTATACATTCCCCATACGAACACCTTGGGCTTTGCGCGTCTGCCAGCCTGGGCCACTGCGTCCAGACCAGGCGGTGCAAGAGAGGCGAAACGAGCCCAGAGAAAGGAGAGAACTTGCCGAATTTCCAGGGAATGCATTTGCTTTTCCTCCGCAGGGAGGCTGTACTGCTGCTCACTGTGAGCAGAGGGGAAGCTGGGCTCTGCAAGTGTGTAACTAAGGCAAGGCTTAGCAGAGACAGGGCAGATGCTTCTGTTTGCCTGATCCCGTTGTACCAGAAAAACTGCAAATTTTACCATGAATTGGAAGAGCCACTGATTCAGGATGGGTAACACCGTGTGGTCCATCGCTGGCTGCTGGGGTAACCAGTGGGAAGGTCCTGCATGGCAAAGGATTTTGGCTCTGTGAGCAGTTTGGTAAATATATTTCAGCCATCCGTGCAGTTCAGTCCCATGCTGTATGCAAGAGAGTTTCTCTTTCCTTTCACCTTTCTTCCAGTAAATCAGGGCAGATGCCTGCTGCTGAGCCAGCTGGGTACCCTGACGTCCAGATAGCTGTCCTTAGAACAAGGCCACAACTCTTATAACCCTTTCCTCACTTTGTAGTTCTTTTTCTTGCATTGCATTGCATTCATGGCCCAAGTTTTCCAGCAACCTGTGCCGGTCCCGCAGGGTAAACGGTCCGGGTGTCCTGTGGGAGAGGTTGAACTGCACAAGTCCCCAGGCTTCCGAACAGTTCTTGGGGCTCTTTGACTGCACGTGACTGTGCTGTTCCTGTAACAGTATGGGTTCAAGTAAACAATGTGCTTGGAGCCTGTAAGATCGTCCCATGTTGGTAGGGGTTAAGGACACCTCCCAGCCGCTGCTCAGGCACTGGGATGGGAGCTGAGCCTACGGCACCCCGAGCAAGGAATTTTTTTTTAATGATAGAAGAAAGGGAGAAACCAGAGTTATTTTGGATTTTCTTTTTCTTCCCTGCAAACATTGTCCTTAATCGTTGTTTTTTCAGGGAACACGAAAAAGAAGTGCAGAATCGCAAGAGGGGCAAGCGGCCCAGGGGCAGGCCCAGGAAACACGTGGTGAGTGCTGGTGGTGGTGGAAATCCACAGCCGTGACGGCGCTGGAGGGGCTCTGGCCTTGGAAGGCACCAGCGAGTGTCTGTCCACAGCGTAGGGTGCAGTGGGTGCTCACCCTCTGGAGGGTGGTGAGGACACGGCGATGCCTGCAGACCCCGGGCGTGGGGCTCTGAAGATTGCAGTGACGGGTGGGTGGATGAGGATGCCTGCGAGGAGGACGTCTCTTCATCGCTGCTCTGGCGATGGTGTAGAAGGAGGCAGAAGAGTTCTCTGGCACTAGGGTCCTGCCTGGTATTTAAGCCTGGTCGGTTTTGTACTGTACGCTCCCTAACTCATTTCATGGCAGAGGACAAGCAGATCAGCTAACACCGGGAAGAGCCTGTGTGTGTCTGAGGCACCTGGCCAGGCAACACCGAAGGATTTGCGATGCCCGTAATGGTTCTTTGGTAGCTTGTGTGAACTTTCCCTGTCTCTCCATTGCTTTGCAGGAACCAGAGATGCCTGCAAAAACTAAGTCAAGTAGCTCCTCTTCCTCCACATCCTCCTCTTCTTCCTCCTCGGATGAAGAGGATGAAAGTGACCTGGAAGCAAAGAGAGGTCCCCGCAGCAGAGAGACTCACCCGGTACCGCAGAAGAAAGCTCAGATCCTGGTGGCGAAGCCCGAAATGAAAGACACTTCCAGGAAGAAGCGTGGGCGGAAACCTCTTCCCCCAGAGCAGAAAGCAGCTCGAAGGACCGTGAACCTGACAAAGGTGCTGAAAACGTCCCGGAAGGAGGTGGGCGGCAGCGGCAAGCTGATGGGGAAGCTGCAGCCCCAGCACGGCTCGCAGGGCTCGGGCATGGCCGTGCTGAAGGACCCGGCGGGTGCCTTGGCCGGGCTCAGCTCGGGGGGTTCGTCTGCAGAAAACCTGCCCAACATGATGAAGAGCGGCTCGGCGAGCCCAAACCGGGCCATCAGCTGGCAAAGCTCCATCGTGCACTACATGAACAGGATGTCCCAAAGCCAGAACTCGGCAGAGACCTCGCCCCTGGGCAGGCTGGCACTGAAGTCCCAGGCATCCAGTAAGAGCGGCTTAGGGCTGGACTTAAAAATGAGGAGCCAGAAAGGATCTGGGGAGCTTGGGCTGAGCATGCAAGGACCCAAGACTGCTAAGGCTCCTAGTAGCGGTGCTGGAAGCGACCAGAAATCAGGGTTTGCTGCGGGAGGCCAAATGCTGCACAACGGCAGCAAGACGCCTGTGAGCTCGTCCGCGGCCGGCAGCCAGCCGACCTCCAGTCAGGAGCTGAACCTCCAAGCTCTAAACCTGCAGAGTGTCAAAAATGGGCCAACCGTGGCTGGCGGGAGCAGCGTCCCTCGCCATCTTTGCAGCACCCTGTCCAAAGGCTCTGGCACGGCGGGGAGCGCGGGTGCCGGCAGCACGAAGGGCGGCACGGCGGGTGCTGGGTTGAATGCTGCCAGCGCCGGTGTGCTCTCAGGGGGGGACGGCGGCAAGAGCGAGAAGCAGGCACACCGGGCAGGCGACAGGGACTTGGCCAAAAGCGGCACAGCCGGCACGCAGGAGGGGCACGCGGCTGCGGAGAACCGCAAGCAGGCCACCCTTTCCGAAATGAGCACAGGCGAAGAGACCAGCTCAGATTCGGACCGGGATTCGGCTTCCTTCCCAGGCGTGGGTCAGAACATGTCTGTCTCCATCCAGACCAGCCAGGACTGGAAACCCACCCGCAGCCTGATCGAGCACGTCTTTGTCACCGACGTCACCGCTAACCTGATCACAGTGACAGTCAAGGAGTCCCCCACCAGCGTCGGGTTTTTCAACCTACGGCAATACTGAGCCCAGGAGCATGAGAGGAGGGAGAGGGTCCTTCAGCCTCTCCCTCAGCTTTGCCCAGCTCTTCCATCAGGTTTTTCTTTCTTCAAGTGAACGCGTGAGACCTGCTGGGACTCGTGTCTAGAGAGGCTTGAGAAAGACGCGGTGAAACCTGCTCAGAACTGCCAGCGGGTCGATGGATCCCTCCTGGCTTCTCTCCATCCTCTCCCGAAGCAGTGCCCTGAGCGGAGGTGGCTGATGCCGTTCTCCGGGAGCAGGGGCACTGGTGCTGCCGGGGCTGACAGGCTGGCAAGTTTTGAGCCAGGCTTCACTGTACGCGGGTTTCTCTGCTTTACAGCTTGAAACAGCAGATGACAAGGTCTGCAGCTCTCTGGCAGCAGGGAGAGGGTGTGGAGCTGCGATGGGCCAGGCTTATACTCGGGAGAGGAAAAGGAGATCCTTTTCTTTCCTCTGGGCTCTCCATTAATCTGTCTGTGAGTCGTGGGGAGTCACAAGTCAATCCAAATGAGACAGCCGCTGCTCCCAGCCCTCGGGGGCTGCTGGGTGGCGGCTGTATATGGGGGTTTTTCAGGGTACATTCAGCCCAGCCACCCCCCTGGGCAAGGTCACTTCCAATGATGGCGAAGCCCACGACGTTTCTGTTGGGGTTTCCAGCTGATAGGGAAATATTGTTTACATATTTTATTAAGGAAAATTCCTTTTTTTTTTGAGGGAGGGGAATAAACCCAGTCTAGGGAAGACTGAATCCTGGATGCCACTGATGAGACGGGCGTCAAAGGTGCCTCATTCAGAGCCAGGGGCGGCTGGCAGTGGGTACCTCCTTGCTGCCCAGGGAGGGTCCTGCCTTGGGAGCCAGCGAGAGCCACTGGCTTCTTTGTAGTGACTTGATTTTCAGAGGAAAGCAAAGCCCAGATTGTTGTGCAGCACAGGGAGCCCCAGCGCCGCTCCTCTGCCTCATCCCAGCATCGCCAGCGTCTCCCCCTCCCATTCAGCAGTTTCCAGGCACTCGTAGGGACCGAGCTGGGAATATTTTTTAAGACTTGCAGAAGACACGAACCCTTCCAGCGGCAGGTAGGTTGGTACTCGGACTGCCAGGTGTCTGCGAGGTCGGTGCTGCAGTTCAGTTAAAAACAGAGCCAGGGGTGAGTGAGCTCTCCCTGCTGGGACCCCAGCTGGACCCAGCCTTGGATGCTCGCTGGGTTTGACTCACACTGATCATCCACGTTTTTCTCCAGCCGGAGGGCTCAGAAGCTGGTCGAGGACACCTGCGTGGGTGATCTGGAGTGGTGCGAAAGGGAAGGAGAGGAGAAGGGGCAGGGCCGGACAGTGCCAGCGGGTTCCTCAGGCCACTGTTCCCCAAGGAGCCGGAGGGCTTGCGGCAGCCGTTTGCCTTCATCTTGCCATCCTGTGCCAGCAGCCGGGGTGTTCATTTTGGCTTATAATTGCAACCAGTAGTGGCTTTCTTACAGAGGTCTTTTTCCCTCCTGTAGATTACTCTTACAAACCAAAATTAGCAGCAGTAGTTCAGGCAGAGTTTAGTAGCATTTGAGGTCATTTTAGTTCTGTTAATGCTGAACTCCTTTCTCAGAGGAGATAAGAAGCCTGCAGTCTGCCCGGTCTCGGTGCGTGGTTAAGGAGGTGCCTCCGAAGGGCTGTCCCGCCAGCATCTCCGGGGTGGCTGCTTGGTGCGTGCATGAACAGGCACCGCTTCGGGGGTCACCGCTTGCTGGGTGACTGACCTGGCACCAGGACAGGCATCTTACTTTGCCACAGGCAGGGACACTCGCTGTGTCATCACACACAGGAGTGCGGAGATAAATGGACCAAACTGGAGGTACAGGTACTTCTGACACCCCCCCCCGACGCATCAGCTCACAGTGGTCACGTTTGCTGCCGCTGGCTGGCAGCAGTGCAATTCTCAGGTGAAATGAAAAGCCAGCGCTGGCTGCACATCCTGCCCGGTTGTTCAAGGGATGGATGGTTGTTCCCCACACGGCAGCTGCAGCCTCTGCCAGGGCAGGCTCCTGTGCTCCAGAGATGCTCTCCTTTAGCTTTTGTGTTTAATCACCAGCCGACCTGTTGGTCGTGGCTTTGAGTTTGTTGTGTTACAGAGCTGAGCGTGGCGTCCTGCGTGAGCCGACAACGTGCCGGCGAGCCGGGGTGGATAGAGGCGTATAGTTGCCTTGCAGCAGGACCTGCGCAGGCTTCTTGGCCAGCTCCAGCTCTAGCCCCAGTGCAGCCAGGCAGCCTTGAATGTCACCTGGCCACAGCGTTGGGCAACCTGGGGCACGTGGTCTGCAGAGGACTGGTGCAGCCCTGCTCTGCTGCTGGCCGCCTGGCCCAGCAATGTGCTGCGTGTCGATCTGCCAGGCAAAGGGCCGAGGGAGGAGGAGGGAGCCTTGTCCACGGAGGATGTTCCCAAGGACAGAGTTTCCGTCGAGCTCCACGATGCCAAAATGTCACAGTCTGTGCTGTTTACCTTCCAGACTTTAACTTTGCCAAACGAGCTACTGTTGCTTTGAACAGTCCAAGGAAACGTTAGCCTGTGTCAGCAGAAACGAATGCTCTGGGCACGGTCTCCGCTGGGTGTGCTTTTGTGCTGGGGATACGAGCCTTTTGGGAGAAGAATCAAGGAATCTGGTAGCACGGGGGTAACGCTCTTCCTCACACACCAAATGTTTGCTACTTGGCCTTTGCAAATCCAAACTGAACGACAATGTGCCTTTCGGACCGTCCTTATCTCAGCCTTGTCTGCGACACCGGTCCCACGACAGGTTTGTGCCTATGCAAAGCAGGGTGGTCACAGGGTCCTGGGGACAGCCGTGACACCAATGGGGAGAGGTGGCCTGGTCCCCAGCGGGACACCCAGCCGTCGCACAGAGCCCTGCCGCAGCGCTGAAGGCAGACGAGGGATTCCCGCCACCAGCAGGGATGCTCTTGCCTAGAGCAGTAGAATGTGGCGGCTGGTGTCCCCGAGGGGGGAAAAAAGCATCTGAGGATGCTCCAAGAAGGGGTCGGGCACCGAGCATCCACAGAGGGTGCAGGAGACGAGCTGTGACAGTGGGTGCTGGGCTCGCTGCACGCCGGCTCCAAGACGGCTGCTCCCCCCAGAGCCCCC
The DNA here is from genome assembly GCF_964188355.1 of Buteo buteo. Lineage (NCBI taxonomy): Eukaryota > Metazoa > Chordata > Aves > Accipitriformes > Accipitridae > Buteo > Buteo buteo. The sequence goes on from NC_134183.1 coordinate 1,086,810, forward strand.
ATCGAAGCTCCCATGCATTTCTCTGTGCGGGGGCTTGCTCCTGCCTCCCGGCCGGGCGAAGGGTCACTGGGCCCAGGCTTGTACCCGGGGGAACGCGTATCCCGACGGCGAGCGGCTTTCCTCCATCACCCACCCTTCCCAGGGGTGTCCCCTCCCAGTAGCGGCAGGACTCTGCTGTCACCACTTGCTATTGTGCCTTTTGCTCACCAGCTGGTTCAATTCCAAAGGTCTAAGGATGGTGAAAATGATAATCCAGAAATTTTTCTGACCTTCATCTCCTCCTGCGTTCCTTCCCCAGCCCCTTCCTGACCTCATGTTTCAGGATCTCGGCTCTCCCAGCAGCGCTGGGGTGTCTGAGCGAAGGGTTCCTGTTGGAGTTTGCCTCTGAAAGGCACATTATGTGAGTGATTTACTGTAATCTTTTGTGGACAGGGGTTGAAAGCCGGCGCAGACCCTGTTTACCAGTCAGTACCATTAGTATTCAAGGTCTACCTTTTTTTTTTTCGCCCTTTTTTTTTTTTTAAGTTTGCTGCTATGGGTTGGAGTGTTCAGCTGGGTGTCAAACAGCCAATTAAAGGTTTGTCACTTGTCATTTTCTAAGGGGTTTCCGATGTGGAAAGTCCTGCAGTATTTGTATATTGAATGGATATTTTCTCCAGGCATAATCTGGTTAAGCATACTTGTTGTTTTCCATTGGACTGGAAGAGGTGGCCAATTCAGCCATCTTCCCTAGAAACTTAGTCTATTTTTATATATATATTTTGTACCAAAAAAACTGGAGCTGGTGGAGGGATGGGGATAGTTTAGGGGGTTTGGTTTGCGTTGAGTTTATGAGCTGGGTGTGAAGGGCTCCAGAGCTGGAGAGGAGGTTTTTACTGAAAGAGATTGAGGGATGGGTGAAAACAAACAATTGTTCTTGTAACTTGTGCCAGTCACTGGTCTGATTTGTATGTTTTAATTAAAGAGAGAGCCAAATCATTCCTGTATGACACTTATAATTGCTTTAAACTACAGCTGTTTGTTTGCTTTTATTTTCAGAGAACAAAAGTTGGAGATGTTATTACCCTGGGAAAGCGTAAGGGCTTTGTCGAGCAGGACAGGCGCCCAGCCTGCCGAGCGACGCGGGGCTGCGGGGCCACGGTCACTGCTCCCCCTGGGGCCTCCGGTCGCCCTCCCGGCACCTCGCTTGCCTTTTGTGCGGTGTGTTTTCTAGTGCTTCTGGACACTAACGCTAGTGTAGACCCACGACCTCTAGGCTGCTTTTAATTTATTTGCAGGAAAACACTAGGAGATGGTTATGTCGGGCGGGGGTTTTTTGTATAACTTTTCCACTGCTCCTTTTTAGCGTATCAATAAATATTTTTTTAAACTTTTCAGCCTGGTGTGGTCACTGCTCCGGGAGGGCCACCCCCCCCACCCTCCCCGGGTACCGCCCGCCCCCCGGGGCTGCCGCTGCCTTGCGAAACCGCATCTCCCCCCGCCCCGGGAGCGCCGAATTCCCACCCCTGCCCGGGGGCTGCCGGCCCGGGCTGCTGCCGGGCCTCGGGGATGGGCGAGGCTGAGGGGAACCGCAGCCGGGGAACCATCCACCTCCCCCCCCCCGGCCCCGAGGACGCGGCCCCCTCCCCGCCCCGGGGCCCCAGCTCCTACCGGGCGGCAACGCGCGGTCCGCCGGGCTCGGTCTGCGGCCGGAGCTGCGCCTGCCCGGGGCTGGGGGGGGTCGGGGGGGGGGGGTCGGGGGGGGGGGGTCTCAGGTGTCTCCGCTCAGCGCCGGGGACCCGCCCGGCCTCCCCCCACCTGCGGCACCGGGACCCGCCCGGGGCTCCGCCGTCGGGGCTGCCGTCGGGAGGGAGCTGAGCCCCGGGGGGGGGACACCGGGGGCCGGCTCCTGCGGGCCGCGTCCGGGGGCTCTGCCAGCCGGTGCCCCCCCCCCCACTCCGTCCCCATCCCCACCCCCTCCCTCCGCGCCCGCCCCGCCGGGGCCCCGCCGCGGCCCGTGTGAAAGGGCCCCCCCGCTGGGCCGGGGGAGAAAGGCGCCATTGTGCGGCCCTTTCTCCCGCTCCTCCTTGACACTCATTTTCCGCGCCCAGCCGCTGACAGCTCCCATAGTGCGGGGTCCGCGCCTTTCACCCGTCGGAGCAGAAAAAGGAGGTTAATGAGGACACAGCTTAAAAAAAAAAAAAACAAAAACCAAACCAAAAAAAAAAAAACCCCACCAAAACCACCACCGCCCCCCCCCCCGCTCCCCTCCGCCTGCGCGGCCGGGGCAGATTTGAATACAAAGGCCGGGCTCGCCGGGCAGGGGCGGCCGCCGCTCCCCGCACCCCCCGCCGCGCTGCCCGCCCCGTCGGAAGGGCGGAACGCCGGGACCCGGGACAGCGCAGGGCCCCGGCCCGGTAACCGGGCGCCTTCCCCGGCGGCGAGAGCGGCGGCCCCTGGGCTTCTCCTCGGAGGGGAGCCGCACACGGCACCCGCCGACGCCCCCCCCGTCCGGGCACCGCAGGACACCCCCCACCTCGGGGGGGCGGCCCGGCCGGGCGGCACCTGGGCCCGGGGGCGGCCCGGACTTCCCCACCACCACCCCCGCCCCGTCGGGGCCCCACCGCCCACCCCACGGTGCTCCCGGGCAGCCCCCGGCCCACACCCACCCGCTTCGCCCCAGGGCCACAAAGGGAAGACAGACACGTTTCTATTTACAAAGTATATATTTAAACTCACATAAAAAGCAGGTCTCATATGGACATTCACGGCTGGCAGAAGACACGTAGTTAAGCTTCACTTCTGAGACTGAGATTTAGCCAAATCGTTTTTGTACAAGTCTTAGATTTAAATAATTCACACACACACCCCCACGCACACACACTCAGTATATACGTCGCTATATACATACACACATATACACCCACATGTATGTTTTGCTCCATGTATGTGTGCGTCAGGTCGCACACACATAGGCAGGGCTGGAGCGAAGCACACCAAATCCCAACCGCATCCTGGCGGGACAGGAGCGTGGCTCCAGGCTCTTTCGCAAAGGGAGACATCCCCCAGGCTTGGCCCGGCAGCAGCGGGAGGACGGGCAGCTCAATCCCATCATCGCCCCTCCAACAACACACGTGTCCCGTGTCGGCTGCCCCTGGCACCAGCACTGAAACCAGCACATTGGTTCTTCGTACAAACCAAGTTAAAAATCTCAATTTTACAAAATATGCCTTAAAAAAAGAAGAAAAACTAAAAAAAAAAAAAACAACACCCCAAAAAATATTAAACCAGAACTCACAGACATGGGTCCCTTTCTACAGTCAATACAGCACCCTCCTGCTAGGCCATCTGACAGAGGTCCCAGAAACGGATGGGGAAGGGGACCGAGCGAGGTGGAACCACTGATGGGCCCAACAGCGCAGGGGTGCACCTTTCCCCAGCCCCTTTCCCCTCCCCATCAGACCCCCTGTGCCATCACCCCCTGTACAGCCCCCCAAACCAGGAGCCTTCAGGAGCTCAGCTGGGGCAGGCAGCGAGGAAGAACGAGGGTGACCTGGCCCAGCCCCAGCCCTTGGGTGCTGCCAGATGGATTTGTGCTTTCCAACCCAGAGAGATGCTCAGACCAACGTGTCAGGATGGGGACACCTGCTCCACCTCAACCGAAATCACAGCACAGGTGAAGGTCCCGTTCCCCACCTGGGTCAGGCTGCAACCCAGCTGTGGGAGAAGGAGCAAGCAGAGCCAGGGGCTGCAGCCCCCCATCCACCTCCCCCTCAGCCACTACTCAACCCAGCGGGGAAACTGCTGCACTTCACTTGGAGCCATGAAACCCCACGGCTGTGCCCTGCCCCAGCCCAGGGAGAAAAACGGCAGGGTCCTCCTCAGCCAGGAGAAATAACACAGGCAAATAAACCACAAAAAGCCACCCGAGTCAGCAGGGCTGCTCGCGCACAGGAATATTTCGCCTCTTGGCTATTGTTTAACTAGCATAAGAAAAGGGAAATATTTATTGTCTCTGAATGCATAAAGGTGGCTCTGGGATTTGTCAGAGATGTGGATATTACAAAACACTTTATCTGGAGTCTTCCAACAGTCTGAAGTGAACTGTGTTTGGGGGGAAAAAAATAATAATAATCCACTTTCTATAGCAGTATAAAGCATCTAAATATGGGCAGTGACATGCTACCCTCCCAAACCTCTCTGGCATTTCAGGAATGTAAACAGAGGGGGTTTTTGTTGGGGTTTTTTTTCCTTTTTTTTTTTTTTTTTTTTAGTGGGTGGGGGAACAGAATCAAGCGACCAGACAAAATGAAAACAGATTCTCAGCTCAGTCCCATCTCCCACAACTGCTACGACAACTCTATTAAAGTGCATTTCAGTATCACCCCTCTCAGGAACCTTACACACACAAACCTCCTCTTCCTCCACAAGAAAAGGTAATTCAAGTTAATACTCCGCTAGAACAGTTTTAGCCTTTTTATGGATTTCTGCTTTTCCACGTCCCAACTTTGTAGCAACATTATTTTTTTTGTTAGACTGGAAACGCCCCCTCCCCAACAATACTGTAAATTCAAGTGCTTACTTCAACTGTCAAGGGCAACAGTTCTGGATACAGCACACTTGATTGTACAAGCAACACCTTATATCACAATCAAGAAATCAGGGCACTTCGCCCTCCAAGGGAGTTAACACTTCCCCCTCCACCATCCATAGCATCATATGAAAAATAATAGTTAAAAAAACCCAGAACATAATTAGCTATGAACATCGTTCGTTATGTACACCGGCTCCTGCAACAGATGCGTGAACTCCGTTAGTTCTCAGTTTTATTGTCCTTTCTAAGAGCAACTGAGCAGTCACTGTTGTCTCCATTTAAATAAAACAACTCAGAGTTGAAATATATATATAGATATATATAAGTATTTTTTCTTAAATAACATATTTACATCTAATAGAAAATATAACTCTAGAGATAATCTTTCCAACGAAATGTAAGACGTGGAGGGGAAAAAACAAACAAACAAAAAAATGAATGAGCTAATGAATTTAGGACAGTTTCTAAATCCTCTCCAGGACAAAAAATAAAGGGGGGAAAAAAAAAAAAAGAAAGAAAAAAAAAAAAAGGCCCACCAAGCTCTAACCAAGCTTTTGTCTGGATCTGACCAAAGAAAACCCCAGCACCACCTCCAACAAACTCATCGCTTCTCTTTAAAGAATCCTTGGTCCGTGCTGCTCTCCTTGATGGTGACGGTCAAAAAGTTAGAGGTCACATCAGTTACCACCACCTTCTCCAGGTTGTTGAGAGAGGGGCTCCAGGACTCCTCCTCGGGGTCCCCCAGGATCCTGGAGACGGGGATCCTGGCGATGAGGGAGGGCCGCCCCGCCTGGCCCCCCATGCCATCACGGTACAGGCTGCCCACAGCACCTGGGCTCACCGCTCCATGCAGGAGCTTGGGCCCACCAGGGTCCAGCCCCCCCTGCCCCTTGGGGTCCAGAAAGTCTGCCCGGTGCTTGGCCAGCCGGGGAGGGTAGCTCTCGGCAGCTCCCAGCTTGGCACCCACCTCGGCTCGGTTGGGGCCGGGCAGGGCGCCGGGGAGGTCGGGGTCCTGCCGCCTGGCCAGCTGGATGACGCTGTGTCCCGAGCTGAACTTGGCCGCCCCCGCCGCCTCCTCCATCTTCCTGGCCTTCAGGTAGTCCCCCACCTTGTCCCCCGGGTCCCCCAGTTTCCTCTTGGAGGCATCCAGAGTCTCCGCCAGGTCCTTGTAAAGCTCCTTCCTGGGCTTCGGGCCCCTCTTTTTGGGGGTCTCCCCAGGTTTCTCCTCCACGCGGATCACGCGGTCCCGGATGCTGTCTCCCTTGGGGGTGCCGGTGCTGGAGCTGCCCTGGGGAGCCAAGGCTATGTTTCTCAGTCCTTCCCTAGCCCGGGACGTGGAGCCCAGCTCCTGGGGGGACCTGCCGGGATACGGCACCCGGATCCCCCTGGAAGAGTCACTGCGGAATTCATAGGTTTTGGCTTTTGCTTTTGCCTGGGCCTGCAAAGAAGATAAATCAACCAGTGACTTTATTATCCTGCCATCCAGCTGCGTAATTACAACTTACAAGACAGGAGGCCGCCTTTGCAAGGAGCATCCTCCACGGGGGCCGGAGAGGGACCCCCGCTCCCTGCCGCAGCGCGCAGCCCTGGCCGGCACCGGCTCGCGTGGGGCTCCGGCCTCCTTACCTTTAACAGGAAGGTTTTGGGCTTGGGGCCTCGCTTTTTGGGCCCGTATAGCTCCATTTCTCGCTCCCTAGAGGTGTTAAAAAAACCAAAGCTTCAATTCAGCATAGCTACAAGACAGCAACATATTTACAAGCACAAGGGCTACGGCTAGCAAAGGCCTTGTACCTTTCCTCAAAGGCTGCGAGCAGCCGGGCATCCAGGATGTTTTCCTCGGGTTCCCAAGTGCTGTACCTGGGGGGGAGGGGGGGAAGGGGGGACACACAGAGAGAAGGAACAGCATGAGGAGCCAGAAACAGAAAATAAATAAATAAAATAAAAAAATACGGGGCCTAAAGGAAGGGACCCAAGTTTCCTTTCTGCTACAATGGGGGAGCAGGGCTGCAACCAGCCATCTCCCCACGGCTCCCCGGCTGCAGAACCCCTACGGACAAACGGCCGACTTACTTCTGAGACCAGCCCTTCCATTTTACGAGATATTCCATGCGCCCCTGCAGATGCAAAGAGAAAAATAAATATGCATGGAGGGAAACCGCGATAAACGCCCGCAACAAAGATACACCCGCAATTCCACGCGTGCAACAAACGCGCGCCCGCGGCGCGTGTCGAAAACACGCGGGGGGTTGCGGGGAAGGGGGGGGGCAGGGGGAGGCGACAACAACACAAAAAAATTATTTTTAAAAAAAAAAAAAAACAAACAACAAAAAACCCGGGGGTGCGCAGCCCGGCAGGCAGGCGGGCAGGCAGCGGCGGAGCACGCCCGCCCCGCCGGCGGGGAGCTCCCGGGCATGCGGCGGGGAAGAAAGAGCCGCCCCCCCCCCCTTCTCAAACGGGCTCCGAGCCGCAACCGGGCCGGGGCCGGCGGGGCCGCCGCAGCGGCGGGGCCCGGGGCGGGGAAGGGATGGGGGGGGGGGGGGGGAGGGAGTGGGGGGGGTGGCGGTGGGGAGAGGAGGAGGAGGAGGAGGAGAGGGGTGGCGCGGGGCCGCGTGGGGGGGTCGCGCAGGGGGGAGGAGGAGGGGGGAGGCACCTACTTTGCGGATGCGGCGCTTGAGCAGGGCCTCGGCCGCGAAGACGCGCTCCCCGACGGCCGAGAGCTCCATGTTTACGCGGCCGCTCGCAGCACACAGGCAGCCGCCAGCGCAGCCCAGACCATAATACTCCGCCCGCTGACGTCAGCGCCGCGGCCCCCCCCTCCCTCCCTCCCTCCCTTCCCCGCCGCCGCCGCCGCCGCCGCCCCCCCCCTCCCTTCTCCTCCTCCCGGCCCCCCCCCGCACTTGTTGCTGGCGGAGCCGGGTGGAATATTCCGCCCGCGCCGCATTGGCCCGCGCCGCCGGCCCCGCCCCACGACGTGCGCCGCGTCCCGATGAGCGCGGGGCGGGGCCGGCGGTGGGGGGGGGGGGGGAGCGGGGAGGGGAGGGAGAGGGCGGGATGCCACGCCCCGTCACGCCCTCCACCGCACGCCACGCCCCGCTCCGCTGCAGGGGAGGGAGGGGGAGAAGGGGGGAGGGGGGGATGGCCCCGGCGCCGGGGGGCGGGGGGGGGGCGCGGCGGAGGTTGGCGGGGGGGCGGGTGGAGCGGAGCGGAGCACAAAGGCGGCCCGGGAGCCGCCGCCGCCACCGCCTCCCCCAGCGCCGGGAACGGGCCGGGCCGACCCCCCCGCTAGTACCTGGACGGGGCGGACCGGGGGGCGGGGGGAGGGGGGGGCGCCGCGGGCCGTTCCCCGGTGCTCTGCGGCCCGGCCCGGCCCGGCGGCCCGGTGCTCGGACAAAGGGAAGGGCGTCAGAGGCGGGAGCGCTGAACGGACAAACCGCCGTACCCGGGAGCGGGAGAGCCCGCCGTGGCGTGGAAGCGTCCACGGAGACGCGCGGTCCCGCGGGCCGTTCAGCACCGCTGCCTCCGCGGGAGTGCCAACCCTTCCCGGCGGCGCGGGCAGTTAGCAGCATAGCGGGGCTCGAAGGGCTCCGGTATCCCGGCACCGGCAGCCCCCGGGAGGGCGGAGGGGTGGCCCCGGGAGCTGCGGGGCGGCCCCACGCGGGATTTGGTGTCGTCGTCCGTGTCCCGTCCCCCCGCCCCTCCCGCGTTACCGGTCAGCAAAGCGGCGCGGGAGCGCGGGTGGGACTGCGGGGCTGCTAGCCGGTACCGGCCCCCCCCCTCCCCCCCCCCCGGGCCCCCTCTCCCGGCTCTGCCTGTCGCCCCGCCGCACCGCGTCCCGCCCGGTCTCCCGTCGCCTTCTCCCGCCGCGACTTCGTTCCCGAGGCGGCCACGGGAGACCGAGACACGCGCGTGGGGACGGCGAGACGCGGGGGACGGGTCCCAAACCGCCACTGCCCACCTCCCCGCGGGGCCGCCGCGGGGAGGCTCCGGAGGGACCGGGCAGCGCTTCAGCCCCGTCCCGCGGAGCGAAGCGGTTCCCACTCCCGGGGGGAGCGGTGCCGGCCGGGACTGCCCCGCGAGTGGGACCCGCAGCACCGCGGCCCGGTGCTGAGTGGGCTTCTGCAGCCCGGTCCACGCGGGACGAGGCCAGGGGAAGCCTCTCGTGGACCTGCCCCCACACCTCCCCCCACACACACACACACACCCGCCGCCGGCTCTCCTCCGCTAAGGAGCTCGAAGCTGTGGGGGAGCGGGCCTCGGCGGCCGCCGCGCTCACGCGTGGGAGACCCCACGGTGGGCGTGGCCCCGAGGATCCGGCTGCGCCTGCTCTCCGGAAAACGAGACCGCGGCTGCCTCGCCCCGGGGCTCTGGTCTGGCTGCCGTTTGCCGCCGGGGGGGTGCCGGGTCACCCGTGGCGGGGACAGCGAGGCCAGCGCGGCTGCGGGGGACCATCTTCCCCCTACGGAGCCCTTGCCTTCCCCCGGCCCGGGACGCCGCCCGGGGGGAGACACTGACCCCGGGGTACGCCGAGGACCGGCGGCGGGGACCGGAGGGGACCGGCGTTGTCCCCATCCCGGGGATCGTTGTCTCCCGGGGCTCCTGCCTGCCGCTGCGGAGCCCTGCCCGGTCCCGCCACCCGGGCGGGCAGGGACCTCCAACGGGGGTCACCGGTTCCCCCTGCAGCGTGTGGGGTGGACGGACATGGGTGGGGCCCTTGGGGCCCCCCCGGCCCCAGGGGGGACTCGCGTGGGTCGGGTCTCCGCGGGCAGAGCCCTCCGCCCCGCCGCCGCTGGCCGAGGTGAAACCGGGAGGAGCTCACGGGAGGAGGCGGCAGATTTCCACCCCGCGGCTCCCGTGGGCTCCCAGCCCCACGCCTCCAACCCCGCGGCCGCGGGACCCGCCGCGCCCCGCGGATTTTGCGCGGCGTGCGCGGCCCGTGCGGAGGAGCCGGGCGGGGGGAGGGTCCCCCCCCGCGCCCTCCCGGCCCCCGGCGAGCGGCGTCCCGGGGAGTTTTTCGTTAATGTCGAATTAATCGTTGTTAATTAAGGCAGGTCGCGGGGCGGCTCGTGAATTGGCGTGGACGCAGCGGACCGGAGCCCGCTCCCGGGAAGGTGCCACGCAGAAGAGAGACCCGGGGACAGCGGGCGCAAGGCCCGCCCGGGGGGTTCCGGGGGGGGCGCGGGGCTGAGGAGTGGAAGGGGGGGGCGGATCGTCCTCCCGGGTCCGACGGTGCCGGTGCCGCCGCCTCGTCCGCTGCTCGGGGGTCCCGGGGCAGCGTCCGCCGCGGCGCAGCGGGGCCGAGGCGGGGGCCCCATCCCCGTGGCCGTGTGGGGTGCTGCAGCCCGGGAAAAACGGGTGTTTGCCCCGCACCTCCGCTGCCGGTGTCCCGGTGCAGGTGGGAAGCACGGTCACGGAGCCGAGCCTCCCCGCACCGACACCGCACGGGAGCCCTAAGGGGCCGCGGAGCTCCCGGCTGAGCCGCCGCCTCTGCCCCGTCGCCCGCGCGGAGCTCCGCGGCTCCGCGGAGCCCCACAGCCACGCGTGGGGGCGGAGAGGGGGGAGGCCATGGCTCTAACTGCCTCCTGCGCGGGCATCAGCGGAGGGAACAGCTCCATCCCCCGCCGGGACCCACGCGGGACCCGCGCGGGGCCGTGGCCGGGTCCCCGGTTGCGGTGCGGGGGGGGGGCCGGCAGAAGGCGAGACGCAAACGAGAACGGCGCCGGGAAAGCAGCGGGGAGCGACCGCCGCTGCGTGGGTGTCCGGCCGGAGCCCCCGGCCCGTGGGCGAGCCCGGGCCGGGGCTGTGGCCGCTCGTGGGGGTCTTGGCCCCGAACGAGAAGCGGGACGGAGCCGTCCCGGCGGCGCTGCGGGACGAGACAGCGGCGGGCGGGACCGTCCTCGGCTCTGCCGGGCGGTTCCTCCCGCTACCGGAGGGGGCCCGCGGACCCCTCGCCCGGGGCCGGCGGCGCTGCGGGGGCCCCTCCCGCCCGGCCGGGCCACCGGGAGCAGGAGCGGAGCCCGGGCACGGGCCGCCCTCCACGCTCCCGAGGTCAACGGCAGAAGCTGCCTGGGCGCCCCACGGGCTCTCGGCCAGGGGGGGCCGCTCGCCCCCGGGCCCCCTCCGCCCCCGCCTGCCCCCCCCGGCCCCGGCCCTGCCCTGGTGTCCCGGGGCTCGGCGCGGACTCGGGGACGGCTCCGGCCCGGCGAGGGCGTGTGCCGCTGCGGCAAACCCCGTTTCCGCCCATTTGACCCCAAATCCGCCCCTCGGCCGCCGGATCTCCGCTCCCCCCGCCCGTACTTGTGCGATGAGCTCCTCGGGGCTAGGCGGGCCGCCGCGGGGCAGAGCGCCCGGCTCCCCCCTCGTTTCTCGCTGTGCGGGGGCTTCCACGGCTGCGAGCTTTGCAACGAAACCGGGGGGCTACTGCCTCTCCCGCGGCCGCGCGTGGGGGCGGCGGGGCGAGCACGCGTGTCCGAGTGCTGCTGAGCCGGGGGCGGCGGCGGGGCGGGAGGGAGCTGGCTCCAACCCAACCGCCGGCACGATCGATCCCCGCACCGCAGCCGGGCTCTTCCCCGCGGCTTCTCGTACGCTCTGGTGACCGTGCTTCACAAGCTGCTCCGCCCCACGGACACCCGTGCCCGGGGCGGCTCGGATCCAGCCCAGCTCCCGGTACGGCCCGATTCCCCGGGCGGCCGAAGGTGCCGGTGCCTGTCGGAGACCCGGTCACGCCACTGTCGCCCCCCCACCCCACCACCGTGTCCCCTTCTCCTGGGCGACCCGCGCATGGCCCCAACGCTGAGACCGCGGGTGGAAGCGGGGGCAGAGCAAGTCGCCCCCCCGGCAGAGCCCCAGCGACTGCTAGTCCCCGAACCGACCCTACGGCCGGGCCGGACCGGACCTTGTCTCCCTGGAGAGGCATCCCGCAGCCCGGCCGGGCCGTGGGTACCGCCGGGCAGGGCAGAGCGCGCCCCGGAGCCCCATTCCACGCGAGCTCCTTGCGTGCGTGGACACCCCTCCGGACCGTCAGGGCGCCCGGCCCCGGGTTCCCGATCCGCCCCGCCGCTCGGTTCGGCTCCGGGTTTCTCCCGGCCCGGTCCCATTCCCCAGCCGGGCGGGAAAACGATTCCCTCCACCTGTGGCTGAACGGAGCCGGGACGAGCCTCGGGGTAAATTCACGCCCCCCCGGGCCGGTGCCGGGCTGTCCCGGCGGAGCGGGCGCGGACCCGGGGACCCCGCGGCACCGCCGGCCCCCGGTGGCCCCCGGCCCTGCCCGAGGCTGGGGGGCAGCCCGGCCGCCGACACGCTGCCTTTTCGTTTCCGAGCAGCTCGGGCGAAGCTGGGAGGCAGCGACTGGCCCCGGGCTGCGGTACCTGCACCCCACGCGGGAGAGGGCGGCCGGGGCAGGACCGGCCCCCACCCCCGGGGACCGAGGGCGGGCCCGGAGACGGGGCCATACCCGGAGCTGCGGTCACGCGTGGGGTCGCTGCCGGCGGGACCGGGCCGCCCGCTTTTCCCACCTCTTTCCCTCGGGACACCGCGCTGCCGTGCGCCCCGACCCCCGACATCCCCCCGGTGCCGCGGGGCTGCTACCGGCGGGACCGCGGGGGCGGCCGCTGTCCGGAGCACGGGGGTACCCGCTGCCGGGAGGGCAGCTCTCAGGGGGTGCCCGGGCAGCGGTGTCCCCGCGGGGCCGCTCCTTCCCACTCCCGGCAGCTCAGGAATTCCCGCGCGAGGAAGTTTTCGTGTCGACGTGTTTGACATCGAATTCAGGCCCGGGCAGGGCTTCCCCGGCGCCTCCGGAGGCGCCGGCGCCCAGGGCTGGCGGGGGTTGGCAGCGTGCCCCGGTGGGCACGGCTCAGGCCCGGCGGACCCCGGGAGGGCACCGGGCACGGCTGCTGCCTCTTCCCCTGGGACCGGCGGGGCTGGCGGGGCCGTGGAGGGGAGCTCGGCGGTGCCGGACCCAGCGGCAGCGGGGAGAGGGCAGCGAGAAGGAGAGCGTGCGGGCAGGGGGTGCCGGGGGGGCAGCTGGGACAGGCAGGACCAGGGCGGTCCCCCACGGCAGGCGACTCCCCTCGGGACGGCCGCCGGGCACCGCTCTGCGCGGGTGCGCGGCGGTCCGCGCTTCCCCCCCCGCCGTAGTGCGCCCCCGCCGCCGCCCTCCGCTCGCCCCGGAGCCTTGCCCCCTCCCCGTCTTCCTCATGTCCAGCCACCCCCCCGCCCCGGTCTGGGTGCCCGGCGCCGCTCTCACTCCTCCGGGGCTCGGGATGGAGCCGCCGCGACAGCGCTCTGTCCGCTGCGGGACACGCTCCACGGAGCCTCCGCGCCGGGTGATCCCCCCCGGGGCAGCCGGCCCGGGAGGGGCGGGGGGGGGGCGGTGCTGAAGGACAGCAGCGTCCCCGCCGACCGGAGCGGTCGAGCCCCGTCTGCCGCCCTCCGGTGCGGCCCGGTTCGGTCCCCGGGGGCGGGCACGGGGAGCGGCGGGGGCGGCCGCGGGCGCGGCCCGGGCTCGTCCCCACGGTGCCGCACGGAGAGACGACGCTTCCCGGCGTGGCCCCCGCCGGCCCGATTAATTCCAGGTGCTTTCCATAGGTGGCACCGTCCTCCTGGAAATGGCGGCTGCGACCGCCGCGGAGCCGGCTGCGCTCCCACCGCCCCCGGGGGGGTGCACTGCCGCCCCCTCCGCCCCGGGGAACCCCCCCCGCACCGCGGACTTCGGCAGGGCGAAGCTCCCGCAGGAGGCCCCCGGGAGCTGTGCCAGGCCCCGGGGCGGTGCGGGGGTGGTGGTGGTGTGTGCGTGTGTGGTGTGTCTCCCCTCCGTGGTCCCCACGGGGGAGAGCGGCCGCCGTCCTCCCTCCCTGACCACACCCACCTACCCGCGAACCGTCGGAGAGTCTCCCGCGTCGGCCTTGCCCGTGGGAGCCGCCCCACGCGTGTCCCCGCAGCCACTGGTGCACCCTCCCCAGCAGGGCCCGGGGGGGGGGGCGCGGGGCGGCGTGTCCCCGAGCACACGCCCTGCTCCGGCGAGGCTGAGCGGCGGGACTGCCCACCCGCGTCCCACTGCAGGCGGCCCCCACGGGCAGCCCTGAGCGCCCACTCCCCGTTTTCCCGGCCCGCCGACACGCAGCGAGAGCCGCTCGTCGCCCCCGGCCCCGGGGCTGTCCCCCCCTGCAGCCAAGCAGCTCCACGGGTCACAGCGAAACCCCCGTGCGAGGAAAGTGCCGCTCCCGGGGGCGAGGCGGGGGGGGGGGGGGCACCGCTTTATCGCCCCGCTCCAGGCTGCGAGCACTCCGCACAAAAGACCTTTTGTTTCCGGGGTTTCTGAATTTGCTGATTATTTGTAGGAATATAAATACGAGTTGTTTGCAGAGGGGGGAGAAGAAGGAACCGACCCGAGCGCTGCCTCGGGCGAGGAAACCTGAATCTTTCGGGATATTCCGCCCCCCCCCCCCCCCCCCCCGTCTAACCGGCGCGGCTCCGTCCCGCCCGCGCTGCTGCCCACGTCGGTCCGCAAGGACGGCGGAAGGACGAATCTGCTCCCTCGCGGTTCCGGCGGCAGCGGCCACGGAAGAACCACGAGTGGGCAGAGACCACCACCGACGGGGCGGGACGGAGCGGGGTACCGGAGCCGGCGGGGGGGGGGGTGTGTGTGGGAGATCTCAGCCGGGAGGTGACAGATGACACCGGGGTGCGCCTGGATCCGCCTGGGCCCCGTCTCTACCCCCGCCCTGCTACCGGCCCTGCCCGGCCCCGCCCGCCCGCGGCCCCGCCGCTCCGCTTTTAACAAAAGCAATTAGAGGTGAAACGCGGCTCATTTGCATTCCACCTAATGACGGCCGGCGGCTTCTCCCGGGCTGGTGGCGGGGGTGGGACACACACACACACACACGCACACGGACACGACACACGGTATCTGCGGCGGGGCCCGACCCGGTCCCCGGCCCCGGCCCCCGCCCGCCCCGTCCCACCGCCCCGGCCCCGCCCACCCCGCCCAAGGTAGATGCTGTATTTAGGTTCATGCCCTTATATGGCGATGAGCGCGGCGCCCCGCGGACGGCGCGCACCATATAAGGAAGCGGTGCCAGAGCCCGGGGTGAGCTGGTGAACGCTCATTGGCCCGTCGGTATCGCAGCAACCGGCTCTCACGAGTGGAACGGCCCCGCGCGCGCCCCCCCCCCCCACACCCCTGCCCACCTCGCGGGGCCGGGACCCCCCCGGGGCGGAGGGGATGGAGCTTACACCTCCCGCTCCCACGGGTGACCCCCGACGGGACGCCACCAATGTCCCCCCCCACAGCGTGCAACCCCCCCCCCCGGGACACCCCACTCCCGGTGCCCCTTCCCTCCCCGGGGGTCCCGGCCAGGCCGCCCCACTGCACGGTGCGGGAGGAGAGGCAGTAGCGCCGTTTTTCCGTGGGCACCGACGGCACCGCGGGAGCCCACGGCGATCCCGAAGTGCGGCGGGACCGCCGCTCACTGCCCTGTCCCCGCAACCTGGGTCACGGAGGAGACCCCGGTCCGTCCCACCCGCGGCGGAGCGGCCGGCGGGAAAGGGGAGGCGGCGGCGGGACGGACGGGTCCCGGCGGGGCTGCGGGCCAGGAGAGACGGCGGGACGGCGTGGTCCCCCTGCTCCGCTCCGCTCCGCCGAGCGGCGACACGGGACCACGTGTGAACTGGGGGAGCGGGGAGCCGCGGCGATGCGCGGACACGGGTGACCCCGATACGGGGCACACAGACCGGGGGAGGGGGGGGGGCTTCGCTGCGCCTTGCCGCACGCCCCCTCGCCCCGCCGCCAGCACCGACGAGCACCGGCGGGGAGCGAACCTCCGACTGCGCGGGGGAGAGGCAGCGCAACCGCCAGCCGCGCACCCACGCGTGCCCGCTCCGGTGCCGCGGGCAGGCGCCGGGGGGCCGCCGCCGTGGCGGGCGGGGGGCGGCGACACGTCGCGGGGCCGCGGGGTCGAGTTTTCGTTGCGGCTTCGCCGCGGAGCCGGTGCCGTGGCCGAGCCGCGGCCGCGCAACGCCGTGTCCCCCCGCCCGGGTTTTATTTATTTTATTTTTATTTTATTTTTATTCTTTATTTTTTTATTATTATTTTTAATTTTATTCTTATTTTATTTTTAACTGGGCGCTGCGGGAGCGGCTGCGGGGCTCCGGTGGGGGGGTGACCGGCCCGCCCCTTCGCCGCGCCGCCCCCGGACTCGGAGCCGCCCCTGCCCTCCGCCTTGGCGGGCACCGGGCGGGGGCTGCCGGCACGTGCCGTCCCGGCGCCGCGGGGGGCCGGGCGCGATCGGGGCGGGCTGCCCGCTTCCCCCCCCCCCACGCCGCGCCGCAGGTGAGGCCCCGCCGGGGAGGCTCCGCGGCGGCCGCCGGGGTCCCGCCGCGCCGCCGGCTCCTCTCCGATCCCGCCGCCCCGCGGAGCCTCCGGCCGCCCCCCGCACCGCCTGCCCCCGGGCTCCCCGGGGGGGGGGCTGCGGCCGGCGGGGAGGGCTGCGCCGCTTCCTTGCCGTCCCCCCGTTCCCCCCCCCCCATGGCAGGATTCAGCGGGCTCCGCCGAGCAGCCATTTTCTGCAGCTGCGTCTCCACCGGAGCTCTGCCGGGCGGCGGGGCCGGGCGGCGGCACAGCCCGGGGGGGTCCCCCGCCCCGCTGCCTGCCGCCGGCACGGACGCCCTGAGCCCGGCCGGGCGGTGCCGGGGGCCGGCCGGGCTGCGCTTGCAGGGATCGCCGTGACAATCCCACCCTTTCCCCGCCATTTTGTTACCGTGCTGGCGTTTTCCCAAAGCAGAGACAGAGCGGGAGCCTTGGGAACGGGCCCCCGTTGTGCCGGGGCGGGCGGTCCCCACGGCCCGGGGCCCCGCTCCCCTCCGCCCCCGCGGCGCCGCACCTGGGAGCGGGGCAGGTCCCGGGACCCTCGGCCGCCGCCGGCTCCTTCCCACCGGCATCGCCCCGCTCCCCTTCGCGCCCCCCGCACGCAGCAGCCGCGGGTCGTGGACGGCCGGGTCCACGCAGGACCCGGTCACGCGGGGCTGGCGCCGGTCTCCGGGCCGCTGTCCCCAGGCGAGAGAGCCCGGAGCGCGGTCACCAGTCTCCCTTCCCGACGGGCCGGCGACGCGGGGCCGGTCGCCTCCCTCCGCCCGCCCCACGGGTACCGCAAGTGCCCCGACGGCCGGGAGGGGGGGGACACACACCGTCCCGTCGCGAAGGATCCGCCCCGGCGCCGGGGTCGCCCGGTAGAGCGTCCTTCAGCCCTGCCCGGTCCCGGTGGCGGTGCCGGCTCCCCGCGGGACCAGCCCCAACGCCCTCGCGGGAAGCCCGTGGGGACGGCGCCGGGCAGTGCGTGGCCCACGGGAGGTCGGGCGGCCCGTCGGGGCGGACAGCCCGGTCAGCCCGGCGGGGAGGGCGGCGCGGGGGAGGGAGGAGGCCGGGACGAGCCGCGGGGCTGTGCCGGTGGCCGCGGGGACGGGCGGGCAGGACGGCGGATGCTCCGACGGGGCGGGCCGGTCCCCTCCACCCGCGCGGGAACTGATGAACGCCGGCGACAGAGACCAACCGGGGGACACAGCGGGTGGGTGCGTGTCCCTCGCCCCACGGCTGCATTCCCAGGCCGGGGGGACTCGCCTGTGGCACGACGCGGGAGACCCGAGCGCGCCGGCGGCTGCCCCGTGCGAACGGGAGCGAAGCGCGGCGGGGCCGGTCCGCTCCCCGGGCTGGGCCTCCGGAGCCGAGCGGCGGCGGAGGGAGGAGAAGGGAGAGGGGAAGGAGGGGGCTCCTGCAGTGCTGCAATGCAGCGCCGCGCCGAGAGCCGAGCCCGCCGCCCCGGCAGCGCTCCGCCGCTGCAGCAATGCAGGTGTGAGCACCGCGCCGCGCCGGGCCGAACCGGGCCGGGCATCCCGTGCCCCACCGGACCGCCCCCGGCCCCAACCGCGCCGAGCTTCGGCTCTCTCCCGCTTTCTCGCCCCCGTTTCGTTTTCCTCCCGCTCCTGCCGGGACGGCGGGACGTTTCCTCCCGGTGTTCCCGGGACCTCCCCCTCGCCCACTGTTTGCCGAGGCGGGGGGGGCCTCATCCTGCCCCGGGCGCTGGAGGCCCGGCGGCCACGACGGCAGTCACCCTCGTCCTCTCAACTCCCCGGCTTCTGGCTGCGGCTCCCCCCGACGCCGGGACTGCTGCGAAGCCCCCGGTGCTGCACCGATTCGTGGCGGGTCCTCGGGCTCCGCCCTGCTCCGCTCCAGCTTCTCCTGGGGGAAACTGCCCCCTCCCCACGTTACCTCTGGGCCGCCCCCCGGAGCCCCCCACCCTCGCCGTCGTTCGAGCCGGAGCTTCGCCCCGTCCCCGCTCTCGCCTCCCCGCGGTCCCGCTGCAAACAGCGCTGCGTGTCCCACGCGGGACCGCAGGCGGGGGTGGGGGGTCCCACCTCCGCTCCCCTTCTCCGCGGCTGGCATCTGACACTTGGACACGCACCGCGGGGACACGCAACACCGCGGCCACGTGTGGGAGCACCCGGGAAGGGGGACCCCCACGCCGCAGCCCCCTGCCCCGCACCCTGCTCGGCTCGGGCTGCCCCGCCGGCCGGTACCCCGAGGTGTCGGTGTGCGGTGGTGTGCGGGCACGGCTGCCAGTGAAACGCTCGAGTGCCCTGGAAAGAAGGAATTAGTCTTATAAAAGTCACAGGTGATAAAGATACAAACCCAGCAGGGCAAGGCGGATCACAGGGGTGCGTAAAATATCGGGGTGCGGGGGGGCGTTTTAAGACTGGGGGGGAGCCAGTATAATCACCCACTGCCCGTCCCTGTCCCACAGGCTGTGGATCACACCCCTTGCATTTTTGAATCCTGCCGTAGCAGCCTGGGGCTGAATGGCAGCAGAGCGCAGAGCGATGCCAAGCAGCCCCGATTTTTGCCCTCCCACCTGGCTTTTTTTTTCTGACGCGGTGAAAATGGCACCGCATTCCAGCTCCAGCTACTGCTGGTGCGGACTTCAGCCGCTGGATCCTGTTGTGTCTTCATTTGCTGGATGAAAGCTCAGCTGAGTCCCCGCATTTCTTCCCTGTGTAGAGGTTTACGAGCTAATCAAAATGTCCTTAATCTTCCCTTTGAGACGCCACGCAGCCCCAGCGCCCCCGGCTTCCCGGGCTCCCCACGCCCCCGCGGCATCCCTCTGCCTCTTTCCCGACTCCTCTCCAATATTTCAGTATCTCTTTTGAGCTACCGAAGACTGTTAGACGCGAAAGCGGGCTCACCAGTGCCACACACCGAGGCAGTACCGCCAGCCGGCTCTGCCTTCAGCTTTCCCTGCGAACCCGGGGAACCCTCCTCGGTGACGGTGCTCCCCCTGTCTCCGTCCCCCCCGTGGGAACGGCTGGAGCCGGTGCCCGGTGGTCCGGCGGGGCCGAGAGAGCGGCTGTAAGCGATGGCCCTTGTCCCGGAGCTTTGCGTTCGAATTCTTCCGGGCAGGCTGCTCCCCGAAGAGGGATGGATGCGGGTACGGAGCCATCCCTGACCGCAAACCCCGCACCGGTGCTGGCGGGGGAGCAGCTCCCGACCGGGACCCCCACTCTCCCGGCCCACCGAGCAGGTTCAGCCCTTGGCACCTCCTGCCCGCGGTCCCTCTCCAGGAGCAGGGCAGGGGGGAGCACTTTGGGAGCCCACCCCTCACCGGCGGGGGAACGTCCCGTGGCCCCCGAAGGGTGGCTGAGCCCCGCACCAAAGGGATGCCAGGCCGGTTCTCTGCAACAGCCCTCCGGTTATCGCATCCCCTTTTGTGTTTTAGCATCGGGCAGGACGCAGTCCCAGCCCCTCCCGTGGAGATTCCCCGTCCAGCTCGCACTGAGCGGTGCTGAGCACCTCGGCTGACCGCTCTCACCAGCCCACGTCCTCGAGGGTGCCGGTATTTAGGGCCCCTCTGTGCCACCTCCCACCCCGGCGTTCTGCTCTCCAAGCACATGGGACGGTGGACCACGCAGCAAACGCTTAGTTGCGGGCAGTGGAGGTGCGCAAGGCAAAGATAAAATTGCTTTTCCTGGGAAAGAAAAAAAGAGTTAAGCCTGTTAGTCCGAAACCAGAAAAGACAACGCCACGACCAAGACTTATTTGTCACATACTCAGGCGAGAGATGGAAGGAATTCCTGTGATAATGCTCGTCTCTACTCAACCGTCGCTACTGAACCACAAATTGCTGCTTGCAGCACAAACTATGGAAATGTGATACATTAGATTAGATGTCTTCTTGTTGGGTCTCTCTGCACTGCGTTTGCTAGGAGTTATTTCTGAGTCCTGAGAGTTAAAGCATCTTCAAGAAGCGGAGCATCAAACGCTGGAAAAGTGGGTCTGGTTCGGGTTGCAGAGCTACAAAAATGAAAAACACCAGGAAAGCAGATACCGTGGGGCGAGTGAAGAATTTTTCAAAGCAGAGTGGAACACCCAGGGAGGGCTCTTCCCACCTCGGGTTAAAAATGGCTCAGGGTCAGGTTGAGCCCTTAAACTCGAGATAAGACATCATTCCACCAGCCAGCCGGGGCGAGTCAAGGCACCTCTGGTGTCTGACCACCACATCGTCTTCTCTGCATGACCCACAATGAATCTCCCTGTTTTATCTGTTGCTGGTGACTTCATGTGCCAGAAGGACGCAGGCGGAGGAAGGATAGTGTCACGGCTGGACCCAACGCACGCAGAGGGCAGCGGCTGTAAAATACATTCCTGATGTTCAAATGACAGCCTGGCTTGCACCGCACTGCAAATGGACGGGTACAGTCAGGGACAACGTTTCATCCTTGATTTTTCAAGCCATGTGGAATTACTAACATATGTGAAAATTAACGTTTACGAGCATATGTGAAAATTACCATTTGTTTTGTGCTTTGAGATGCTTCGGTGGCTCCCCGATACCGAGCAATCCCTCCCTCTCCAAGGCTTATATTTGGTATTGAAAAGAACCTGACGTTCCCCCTTTTTTAGCCAAAATAGAAATTATTTCTTTTCTCGAGTCCCTGCGACTGTGAGCTCCGAACAGCTCCACGAGCAGTGACTTGTGGAGTGCATTCCCCTCCACGGCATCAGCGGTGGGAGCGGGCATCCCCCCCTCGGGAAGCGGGAGAACGGAGAGGTGCCGGGGCAGAGACCCAGAAATTCAGTGCCGGGGGGGGGAAGGGGGAACCAACCCCAACCCCCCATCTTCTGAAATCACGATGTCCAGGCTCGCACAAAGGGCACTTTCGAGATTTCCTCGCTGCTCTCCCCCCGCACCGGGGCCAGCCGGGGGAGCGCTGCCCGCCGCTGCCCGCCGCTGCCCGCCCCCACCGCACAAGTTCTCCCGGTGCAGTTTTGCCTTCCCCTTTCCCAGCATGCCTTTTGGGGGGGTTAACCCTTGCCGCATGGCAGAGCCCACGCCTGCAGCCGAGCGTGGCCATTTTAGCCCGCAGGCTCGCCTCCCCTCCCCGCTGAGAGCAGCTCCGCTCGCTGCCCCCCCCCCGGCCCTTCGCCCCTCAAGACCCACCGCCGCTTTCTTACTCTCTAAAGCGGCCGGGGACAGATCCTGCCTCGGGGCTGGCGTGCCGATGCCCAGGCGGTGTGACAGGGCACGGCAGAGCATCACCCCGGCCGGGGCTGGACCAGCCCGGTGCCCCCGGCCAGCCCCGAGCTGGTGCTCGCCCCCCGCCTCCGTGTCCCCCCGGGCCACCGCCGGGCCCGGGCAGGAGGGAAATGTTGAGTCCGAATTTCCAGCGGGGCCTCTGCTGCTCACAGCTCTCAGAGCAGCCCGTGGGCTGCAATTTTCCATCTCTAGAGAAGTAACTTTTGAAGTTTGAGTCATTCTGCTTTTCCTATTCTTGTGCTTCATAAAGAAAAGCAAGACAGTCCCCATGCTGGGCATGGGCGAGTGGGGAAAGGGGCAAACCCAAGTGACCCAGGGCCCTTCTCGGGGCAAAGCCCCGGCCAGGGGCAGGTTGCTCCCTCTGGAACATCTGGGCTGCGGCTCATTTCACGGCTGTTACCGAACACCACCATTCCTTGTGTTGTACATCCCAGGCTCATCCCTGCTGCAGATGAAGATGGAGCATCCAGTGGCTTCCCAGGAGACCAGGAGATGTGGCTTTACATTGGTACAACAAGAATTTTTTTGCTCAGCGCAGCCTTTATATCCAACACTAAATACATTTGTTAAAGCTTCCATCAGCTCAAACTCTCCATTCAGGCTGCCTCTTAATGCATTCTATAATAATATCTAAGTCTTGTTAATTTATTTTCTCTATCTGTAGGACTTCTTTGCCCTAGCTGCTGCAGCACAACAGCTATACATCCTAAGGGTTTAGCTTACTCCCTCTCTCACCTCCAATTAAGCACTTCTGACTGAAGCACACCTATGCCACAGGACCTGCACCTGCACTTGGGTCATGGCAACACATAACCCCCCTGGAAAATGGGAGTGTGGCCGTACCCCCTTCCCAGTACCTCCCTGGGACAGAGAGCCTGTAACATCGGTGGAGCTCTACCTTAGCCTTGGCAGGGTCAGGATCTGTTGTCCCAACTGGTGCCAGTGCCGCCCCTTGCAGAAGGGTCCTGGTGTTTGGCGGCGATCCTGGAAGGTTTGGCAGTTGGTGATTAAGTTTCCTTCTCTCCCCACCCTTAAACCCCATGGGCCTGCTATCAGCAGGGTCAGCCAGGGATGGCGCACGGCCCGGCGTGCCGAAGTCACGACTCCTGGGATTCAGGGTGCTTCCTGCCAGGCTGCGCTGCATTGCACAGCATGTTTTATATGCCTGCTCGTTCGATAAAAATAAATCTTCATGTTTGCAGTTTGCTTAAACTACATCAAGGTGTCAGCTGAACTGATGGCTCCCTCTGAGAAATGACTTCAGTAGGTGCTGGCAAATTGCTCCTGGTTGAGCCTCGGCTGTTGCCCTGTGATGGGAGGCACAGGCAGGTCCCAGCCCAAGGGGGAGAGACCCTGGCTGCCCTCAGCCCCTGCCAGTGCCTGCCCCAAACTTTCATCGTTGCGGAGACCCTCGTTTCTCTCCCATTTGCACCCAAAGGTCCATCACGCAGTAACACCCCTTCGTTGTCCATGAGACTCCACGTGCTGGCACAGACCCAGGGACGGCTCCTACGAGCAGCTACATCACCAGGACCCTCTGTCCTTCCTGTCCCCCCCAGCCCGAGCAGGCTGCACAGCGCCCAGCCGCAGCCACCACGGCCCTTCTCCCACATCATCCAGCCCCGTCCCCCTCCCCTGTCACTCCCCGCAGCAATCAGGGCGTCCCTCGCTGGGAGCGCGGTGAGGAGGGCCCAGGAGCTGAGCCCCCATCTCCTCCATCCAACATCTTGCTCACGCGACCGCTCCTCCTCGCCACACCGATGCTGCCCAAGGCCGGGCTATGCTGCAGAGCTGTGTTTATGTCAGACATCGCTGGTGGCGGCCGCCTCGTTAACATGTGAGTTGCTTCGTTTTGCCTTTAACAGGATTTTCCCCAGCTCAGGGTGAAGGCAGGAGCTTTCCCGCGCACAGGGGACCCTCCGGAGCCACTCGCCAAGGCTCTGGAAGAGCCTGGAGATGGTCCGGGCTGTGCCCAGCACTGTGCAGCCTTTTTCCTCTTCTGGGGAAAACATAAACAGAGCAGTGTCCTTGCGGTCGTCTCCTCCCGACACAGATCTTGCATGAGTCTGGGCTGAATCCAAATGATCTTATCTGCAGAGGAGACTGAGGATTTCCTACCGCCAGGCATTTTCGACCGTTCAAACCAGAGACAGCCCGGCAGGATGGGGGAGGCGAAGGGGCTCAGGGATGGGGCAGAACCAGGGCAAGCCCCATCGCATCCCCCTCGCCCAGCTGCCCCGGTTCGGCAGCGGGGGCTGCACCCTGGCCTTGTCCTCCTGCAGCTGCTCTCACAGAGAGAGGGACACCAGCCCCTCCAAAAATCCAGCAAAAAACCCTCTGTGGCAGGCCTCTGCTGCTGGATCAGTCCCACTGGATCCAGTTTTAGTTAAAAAGGTTTATAGCAGCCAACACGTGCACGGCCAAGCTGTACAGCCCCCGCCACGCTCAAGGGGACAGGCCTGGAAAAATGCAGCCTGAACAGCGGGCTTTTTTTTTCCCCCCCAACGTGACCATGAATGCCTTACCTTGTTGCTGGCTTCTCCAGCGGGGGAGAGAGATGCTGAGGCCACCACATTCAGCAGTCACACAGTCAGCTCCCAACATTGCATAGGGTAATGATAGAGAATGGGAAAAATAAAGGAAAAAACCCACAAAATGCATGCAATGGCTGCCTGGAGGAGCTGCCCCCACGCACATATGAGCAAGAGCACTGAGTGCTCCGACTGCCTGGAAAATCGTCTGCTTCCCACCGCACATGGCCCCTTGCACTTTCTGCCCTTTTCCAGGGAGGAGCTCCTCTCCCATTCCCAGTCTGGACCTCAAAGTCTCCCACTCCCTGTGAGGCTGTTTCTTATTCTGATTAAAAGATATCAGCTGTGTGTCATGTGTTTATTTAACATCCTTCTCCGTAACAGCATCCTCACCCCAGAGATGCAACCTCTTCTACCAAGCCCCAGGGCCCACCCTGCCTGCTGCCCCATGGCCATCGTCTGGGGACGGCGTTTCTGTCACCTCCCATGGAGCAGGGACCGCACCAACGCCTGCTGAAACTGCACAGGGCCACGGCAATTGCTGGCACTGGAGCACCGTCGGCTGGATTCCAACCCAGTACTGGTGCAGACACGGGTACCACCACGGCTGGGGAGGGGAGAGCCTGAAGGCAGCTTTACAGCACAAAGTTGCAGTCCCTCCCCGCAGCACAGCCATGTATAGATGGATGCATCAGACCCTTTCAGAAGAGCTAAAATATGAACACAAATTCTCCTTTTAAATCAGCAAATGTTTGTCTGGAATAAATCCAAACCAAGCAGAGGTTAACGCATTCCTGGGAAATACATTAAATGTAGCACACACCAGTCTTCCTAATGGAGCATGGTGATGCTCTGTCTCGTCCTGGATCACTTTGATAACCACTGGAAGTCATAGTGGACTTCACATTAATTTGCTCAGTAACAGGCATTTAGGTTTGATGCACTTAATACGGAAAGAGAGCGGTATGAATAAGTAATTCATATCCTAAACGCTAGATCCTTCCCAGCCAATTGGCACAAAGCAAGGGGAGGGTGTATCTTTTAAACCAGTAACTACTTATCACACCTTTCACTGCACAGGAAGCTGCTGGAGTTGTGATAAACATGATCAAACTATTAAACTAAGAAATATCTGGCTATGTGGTTTCCGGGAAATGGTGCCTCAAACAAACCACAGTTACTGCCAGCAGAGACAATATTTTAGGTGCATAGAGCAGCGGTGGGCGTAGGGAAAGGAAGCTCAGAAAGCACACACTTGGAGGAACACTGTTTCCTTAAAAACCGGCAACACAATAAAAACCATTTCTTAAGATGTTCAGGAGCTGAGCTAACTAAACCTGCAAACAGCTACCAATTGCCAAGAGTCTCACACACCTACAGACTAGAGAAGGAAGCTGCTGACCCGGCTCACGACCGCAGCAGCGATGCTCAGGCTTTGGCCAGGAACCTGCAAGCCCACGTCTAAAAGACACCTCCTACTATTTGTGAGAAACCCCACTGGTTTCATCTACCTTTGTTTGGCTAAAGAAGAAGTTCTCCTTTCGCAGACACTCTGCCCCAGAGCGAGCCCGCCTGCCCAGCCCCGCTCCTGGACTGGCTCCTGCCGCTGTCTGTCGAGCAGCACTTCCCCTTTCATAAATCACATTTTGCATTCTGAGCATGCGTCTCCTCTTCCATGCCATTTTTGTTTTCAGATAACCATTAGCTTAATTAATCAAGGGAAATGCATCATTTCTGATCGTCTGCTCTGCCAGCTAAGCCTGGGATGGCAGGGAAATGCTTCCCACCAAACCATCCCTGGGCACCCCCCCGGCGCAGGCTGGGGTTCACCTGCACGGCCCGCAGGTTCTTGCCCCGACACCTGCTCGCCAGCACCCTCGGCCACCGCTGCCTCTGCCTGTCACTCACACAGCCCCGGTGACAGGCAGAGCCGATTAAAACCCTCTTAAGATTCAGCAGAGGTAACAGGCAAAATGTTGATTTTAATCAGAGTTCACCTATTTCCTCTTGCTCTCTGGGCACATACAATCAGATTTTGGGGTCTCCATGCAGGCAGGTGAAAATCACAAGCACTAAACATATTGCACAAGTTTCCATTGACTTTGAAGCATCAACTGAGACAAGAGAAGAATTGAGCTGTCAGTATTGACCTTGCCCACACTAACCAGTTTAACCAAATAGCTGGGATGGAGCCAGCTTTCTGGTGTAAGCTCCCAGAAGCCATTCCCACCACCACACGAGCACCACACCGAGTAGCAGACCTGAGCTACACCAGACCACAACCAACGTCTCCAACAACCATGTCCATAGTCGAGATTGTTCCACTTGGATACAAGCCTCCGCTGCCTGTCCCAGCTGAGAAAACGGCATCCACACACTCAGTGGTTTGCTTCCCCTCCAATTTAACCCGAGCTGCCTTGGAAAAGCACTCTGGCTCCGGCATGGGAATGTCTGTAGGCAAGACTTGGGCTGACACGGCTCCCGCAGTGGCTCCCGCTGCGAACAAGCCCCAGCAGATGACGCCTGGCTGGATGCTGCCCCACCTTTCTGCGGATGCCACATAATCCTCAGGATTTGCAAAGGAACAGTCGCCGAGCCAACTTTTGAATTTATTTAAATAAAATGAAGCCTGGGAGGACTAGGCGGCCCAGAAGTGGGCAGCATGAGACGGAGAGGGTTATTTTGGCTCTGGGAACAGCACTGCCACACGCCCGGACAGACAGATGCTGTGCCACAGCAGGACCCAGGGGCTGAGCCCGCAGGGTGCTGCCCACCCCTCGGGCTCTCGCACACAGCAGGGGCAACTCACCCGTGTCTTCAGGTAGCTCCACTGTAACTGCAGGGTCTACCTTACCCAAACCAATTAGTTCTGCTTCTCACAAGCTTGAGGCTCTTGTCCACACACATTGATGTGCCATCAACAACAATATTTTACCTAAGATCTTTCCTGGAAGAGAAATCAACTTCAAGCAAAAGTCCAAGACAAGAAAGACTGGCAACGGAGCCAGTTTGGCAAGCACAAGATTCTGAGGGCAGCTGCTGTATGAGCACCCGACTCTGCTTGGGAATGTTATAGGGGATCCCGGGAGGAGCAGGGACTGAGCGCTGTATCTCAGCCGTGTCCAGGCGGGCTCCACGGGCATGCTGCTAGGTTGCCACCTTCGTGCAAGCCACGTTGTAAAGAATTAGCCCAGCGCTGTATTTTCAGTGGACTCCAGCAATTATTAATCTAGTTCAGAGACGTCTGCAGGCTTTTTTGTGGAATTTGGACCATCTTCCTTTCTGGAGAAGTTCAACTTCTCATCTAACTGCGACACTCCCCAACGCCGGGGATAATGCCGCTGGGGTGGCAGTGTCAGGCTGAGAACTAGCGATCGCCCATCCATCGCAGCCACCTTCCCAGCCGCCTTCCAGTTTTCCCAACGCAGACCTCACGCAGCCCGTTTTGCTCTGGAGAAGCCCAGCCCTGCCTCAGCACCGCGGGGAGAGGGAAACACCGAACCGCCGCCTCCTCCGGCCTTGCTGCCCGCCTGGGCGGCACGAGGAACAACCAGGGTGCCCTCACGCAGCGCGGGCGGCACGCTCTCCTCCGCGCTTTTGGGGGAAAGCCAGAACTGCATTTGATACGCCGCGTCTCGGAGCTGATTTTAACCTGCAGGTACCTGCTCCGGGGCACCCCGGCCGCAGCCTGCCCGCACAGGGACGCTTTCTGTGCCGTCCATATGCAGTAACAAACGCACTCCAAATCCCGGTAGTTTTTGTAAAGGTTTATAGTCCTTTGCAATGATTGCATGATACATTTCTTCCCCCGCGACACAGCCCTCGGACCAGGAAGCGCCGCTGGCAGCTCGCGCTCCACCTCCCAGCAGCTGGGCTTTGCAATCCGATCTACACTAGCTGCAGAACATCAAATGCACTTTCAACATCTCCATTTAATATTTACATTCAAGCAATTAATAATTGGAAGCTTATAGTTTAGACATTTCTAATAGCAGCAATTTCTATAATAGCTTGTTTAGCTTTAGATAACGATTTTTTTTTTTTTTTTTGCACATAGAAACACCACATGTGTACAGTATCAAAAAATATATACCGGGGATGGTCCTGCGGGGCGTAAGGAGGGCAAGGGGACAAGACTAACAAATGCTGAATGGTTAAAAAGGAGAACAGAAAATAGTCGTTTGATATAGTTTATAAGGTGATCTAGGGACTCCATAAATCTAGGCTTTATATTTCATTATATAAATACCTACAAATAAATATATTAGCGTGGCCAGAGAGCGACCAGCTTTCAGCTCAAACAATACATTTCAATAACACCACGTACAAACGGGAGCAAGAATCACTCGACAAGTTAGCACTGTTAAAATATAATACTATGACTCTGAGTAACTGGCAGGCCCCGTCCTCGTGTGTCCCGGCGCCCGCAGGTCCCGGGGCAGCCCCTGACCGCGGGGTGGGAGCAGCGGCGAGGACACCCCACGTGGCAGGGATGGCCACCGTGCCCGGCCCTGCGCCGGCGTCCCCTCGGCGGAGACGGCGGGCTCGGCCGCCGCGGCGTGGGCAGGGGGCACGTGGGCTCCGGGGAAGGGGCACCAGTACCTTAGAGGGAGGCGGTGGGGCCGGCGACCCCGGGACGGGCAGGCAGCTCCCACGGGGAGCAGCCGCCGTCCCACCTCACACCGTCACGTACTCCTTGAAGGTCACGGTCAGGCAGTTTGCGGTCACGTCTGTGATAATTATATTCCCAAAGAAGGGCTTGAATTCCTGCAGGGACTCGGCCTCCTCCTCCTCCTCCGCGGCCTCCTGGGGCTGCGGAGGCTCCGCGGCCGGTTTCTCAGCCGGCGCCGGCGGCACCTCCGGCTTCACCTGCGCCAGGGCCAGCTCGCCCTCCGCCCGCGGTTTCACACAGCGCAAGTCTATGGGCTCGTCCAGGTCCGAATCCAGCAGGATGACCTCCGGCTGGGCGGGCGGCTCCGGCCGCTCCGGGGCCGGGGGGCTGAGGCAGGTGGGGGCACTGATGCTCCGGGAGGTCAAGCGCTTCTTGCCCGGCTCCCGCTCCGCGTGCGGCTCCGACAGGCAGCGCTTCCGCGAGCCGGGGCTGGAGAGGTTCAGTCCCATGGAGGAAGGGCTGTGCTCGCAGACGGGACTCAGGGACCAGGGCACGAGGTCCGGCTTGGTGGTGAGCTGCAGGGGCTGCTCCGCCGGAGGAAGGGGCAGCTCCTTGGCCAGGGGAGTCTTTCGGGGACTTTCCTCGAGCTCCGCGGGGGGCTGCCGGCCCTCGCCCTCGGCTTTGCTCAGCGTGTTGCTGCCCACCACCCTCTCCTCCCCCGGCTTCCTCCAAGCCTCCAGCTTCTCCTCCCCACCCTTCTTAGGAGTCCTCTCCTCCGCGGCCCGCTTCCGGGGAGGCTCCCCGGACTTGATCTTCACCGCCTGCATCCCGTTCTCCATGTACTTGCTCATGACGATCACAATGCGCCCGTTCTTGTTTTTGTTCTTGACGATCTTCATCTTGCCCCCGAGGCCGTTGCTGGCCACCCTGTCCCGGGGGGGAGGCCCGGTACCACTGGACAGGTTCTTCTCGGCCCCGTTCTTGCTCTCTGGGGCGAGGTTCTTGACCGGGCCCAGCAGGTTTTTGGCCGGGCCGTGAGCCCACTTGTCCGGGTGGGCGACCAAGGGGCTCTTGTTACTGTCCAAGCAGGCCTGGCTCTGCGGCTCCTTGCTGCTGGGCTGGTAATGGGGCTCGTACATCTTGGGGTCCGGCTGGTAGTGGTGGTGCTTCTTGCTGTTCAGCTGGTAGTAATACTTCCCTTTGCTGTGGGACTGGTGCTTCATGCCGCTCTCCTTGCCGTTGGGCTGGTACTGGTGGTGCTTCTTGCTGTTGAGTTCATACTGGTGCTGCTGGCTCTTGCCGGAGGAGCCGAGATCCAGCTTTGGCCTGTTGTCCACGGCGGGGTCCTGCAGCCCCGTGAGGATGTTCGAGCGGCGGGCGAAGGAGGGAAGCTGCAACACAAAACCAAGGGCCGCGGTCAGCTGGTGCCGGAGAGGGAGGTGCCGGTGCTCCGGCAGGTGCCAAAGCCCCCCCCCCCCCCCCGCCGTGAAACCTCCGCCCCTCCGGCGGCTCTCGTTACGGGACGCTGCATCGCGGGGCGCAGCGTCCTCGAGCAGGCGAGCCCCAGCCCACTCCAACTTACAGGCTGTGCATTGCTCCAGATTAATGAAGCAATGAAAAGAAGAAAAGCACCCTTCAATCAGCTGTCCGGCAACGGGGGCCAAGCAGGACCGCTGCTGCCGAGCTTGCGAGCAGCCTGCTAATGCCGCTCGGCTGCGGGCGCAGCGGGTCTGCCCTGCAGCCCGGAGGGGAAGGGGGGGCTGGGACCGCCCGATGAGCTCAGCGCTGGGGCCTGGGGGTCCCCGGGGCATCGCGAAGCGCCCGGACTGCGCGCACGGCTCCTCAGCATGATGAAACCCGCTGAAAGCGGCTCCCTGGGGACGGGGCCGTGCTGCAAACAGGCTGCCTGGGAGGTGCGGGGCTGGGCTCCACCGCGCATTTACCTGCACGACCAGCGGCTTTGGCTTGGGCCCCCGCTTGCGGTATCCCATCAGCTGCTCCTGCCGCTCCCTGCGGGAACACAGAGTCACGGCGAGGCCCGAGCGGCGGCACGTGGACCCCCGGGGGGCAACCTTCCCCGCGCCCCACGCGGGGCAGCTCCTGCGGTGCCAATGACCCTACGCGGGTGCAGCGAGCTGGTGCGAGGGGGTGGCGGGAGGGGAGCCGAGGCCCCGCAGGTGCGGAGCCGCAGGCCAGGGGTCCCGCAGGAGGCGGCGGGACGGGGGGGGAGAACAGCACGGCCGACCCGTTGAGGCAGCAGGCGCCTGGCGAGACGACTTTCCTGCTCTCGCCTCCCCCCGCTGCAGCGAGGGGCTGAAGTTTACAGTTTGCGCCAAAATACTACAGGAAATAAATGCACGGAAAGAAGAAAAAAAAAAAAAGGCAGAAAAAAAAAAAAAAGCAAGCCGAAGCCCGTCCAAGCGCAGCAGCAGCAGCAGCAGCGCCGCCTCCTCCACTCGCAGGCATCAAATCCCCGGGCAGGCAGGAGCGCAAGGCGCGGCGTGGGGGGAGCACGGCGCGGGGGGGAACCTTGAACCGGAGGCGTCGCCCGGCGGCCCCGCGCCCGCCCGCCCGCCCCGCCGGGGCCGCCCCCCCCGAGGAGCCCGAGCCCGGGCCCCCGTCCCGCGCCCGCCCCCGCCGCGGCCCCCCGGCTCCGTGACGCATCTGCAATTGCCGAAGCGGGCGCGGGTGCCCGCCGCCCCTCCCGGTGTCGTGTCGTGTCGTGTGTCCCGTGTCCCCCCCCCGCCGCCCCGACCTTCCCTGCCGCTCACCTGTTCTGGAAGGCGATGAGCAGCCGGGGGTCCAGGATGTTCTCCTCCGGCTCCCACGTGTTATATCTTGTGCGAGAGGGGAGGAGAGCGGCCGTCAGCCGCGGGGCCCCGCCGGGAGGGGGGCCGGGGGTCCCGGGCAAGGGGCGCCCCGCCGCCGCTGACGGCCGGGAGCACCGGGCCCGCCTGGGAGCGGGTGTCCGGGGCTCGGGTCCCGGGGGAGGGGGATGGGCGGGGGGAGGGAGAGAGGGAGGCGCGGGGGGGGGGGTACGGGG
This sequence comes from Buteo buteo, assembly GCF_964188355.1. Classification (NCBI taxonomy): domain Eukaryota; kingdom Metazoa; phylum Chordata; class Aves; order Accipitriformes; family Accipitridae; genus Buteo; species Buteo buteo. The sequence goes on from NC_134183.1 coordinate 1,118,146, forward strand.
ACGGAACTGTTTATTTAGCGCAGTTATTATTCCGGAGGAATTCTAGGCATGTCATGATGAAATTTTCCAAATCCCCTTTCCCGGACCCAGGAAAGCGGCCGCGGCGCGGAGGAGGGACCCGGCCGCTGAGTCCGGAACAGCGGCGCGGACCCCCTCCCCCGCGCCGCCCCCCCCCCCCCCCGCACCACCCCCCCCCCCGCCGGCACTGTCATGCAAACCCCAAATACTCCGCAGCGGCCGCCCTCGCTCCGCGGCCGGTGCCTCCGCCTCCGCGGGCGGCTCTCGGGGGCCGCCCGCCCGCCGCGGGCTGCGGGGCGGCGCGGGTTATTTTTGCGGTTATTCCCCCCCTTTTCTCCCCCCCCCCCCCCCCCGCGCCACCCCCCCACCCCCCCCGCTCGGTTCTGCAATATGGAGCCCGGCTCCCGAGGAGGGAAAGGGGGAAGGAGCCATTTTCTGGTGCACATCAGCCGCCGCCTGCCCGCCTCGCTCGGCTCCCGCCGCCGCCGCCACCGGGCCCCCGCGGTCGCTTCTCGCCGCCCGCCCGCCCGCCCCGGCCGGGGCCCTTCCCGGGGCACCGAGCGCGGCGGTGCCCCGCCGCCGGGCCGGGCCGCCCCTACCCCATCCCCATCCCCGTCCCCATCCCCGCTCGGTTACTCACTTGGGCGACCATCCCCTCCATTTCACCAGGTACTCGACTCTGCCCTGCGGAGCGCGGGAGGCAAAGACACGGCGTCAGCTGGACCCGCCGCCCGCCCGGCCGCCCCCCGCCGCCCCCGCCCCTCCTCACCTTTCGGATCCGCTTCTTCTCGATGCTCTCCACCGCGAAGACGTGCTCCCCCACCGCCGGCAGCTCCATGCCGCAGCCGGGAGGGGCCGGGCCGGGGCCGGGGCCGGGCGTCCGCGGCCGCCGCTGCAGCCGAGCTGGGCTCCGGCTCCGGCAGCTCCCGCCGCCGACCCGACAGACACTGAGCCCCGGCCGCCGCGGCACCGCAAACCCGTGCAAATCCCGGAGCGAGACGTCAGGGAGGCGGCGCCTCCCGGGCCCGGCTGCCCGTCAACGGCGGGGCCGGGGGATTGGCGCAGACCTGCCGGGGAGCGAGGCGGGGAGGGGGCGGGCGGGGGCCGGGCAGGAGCGGCGGGGAGGGGAGGGGAAGGGCCGGGGGGGGGTGGTGGTGGTGATGGGGGGGGGGGGCAGCGCGGGCAGCCCGGCCCCCGCCCCACGCGTGACTCAGCACGGCCCCCACGGGCCCGGCGGGGGGCGGCAGAGCCCGCGGGGCAGGTGCGCGACACGCGCCGCCCGGGGGGAGGAAGGGGGTGTCGGGGGGGGGGCCGCCCGGAGGATGCGCGGTGCCCGGGGGGGGGGGAATGTCCGCGCGTTGCCGGCGGGGTCCCGGGGCGGGGGACGAGCCCTCGGGAGGAATCCACGCCGCGCCACGTCGCGGGCTGCCCTGGGCCCCGGGGGGCGGCGGCGCCCACCCCCCCGCACGGCCCGGGCCCGCCGCCTCCTGCCGTGGGGCCCGGCCCGCAGCGGGAGGCGGGTGCGAGGGAGCGGCCGCGGGAACCGGCCCGGAGGAGCCCGAAGCCCTGCTCCCGGCCCGGGCGCCGTGCTGCTCGGCGGGTCCCTTGCGGCCGGCGGGGAGCCCGGTCCGGGGGCAGCCAGCGGCGGGGATCCCCCCCCCGTTGCAAGATGGCCGGAGGACCCGGGGGGGGGGGTGCCCGGGGCAGGTGGCGGCGAGTTTTCCTCGCCCGGTGCCGGAAGCCGCAAACGGCGGCGGCGTGCGGGGACCGGCGGAGAGCCCGGGGCGGGCGGCTCCGCGCACTCGCTTCTCGTTCGAACGGATGAAGGGCAGTAGGCTGAGGCCCACGCGTGTCCGCGCCGATCCCCGGCTTGCCAGCGGGGGGACCCCCAGCCCTTCCCCGCTCTGCTGCGGGGAACGTGGCGGCGGTGCCGGAACCGAAGGCGATCTTCCCCCGGGCAGGTGGAGCGGAGCCGGCCGCTCCGAGCCGCGCCAGCAGCCGGGCACCTTCCCGGTGTGGAGCCCCCGCCGTGGGGGCGGGCAGCTCCGGCCCTTCCCCGCCGCCGGAGCCGCGCCCCGGCCACGCCACCCCGGGGGGGGCGGGCGGGCAGGACGGGGGGTACGGCCCCGCGTGGGGCAATTCCCGGGAAGGCGCTGCCGGCGGGGGGGGGTGGCGCCGCCTGGAGCCCCCAGACCCTCCCGGGGGTCTCGGCTCCAGGGACTGGCTGACCTCGGTCCCCGCAGGTGCCGGGCTCTGCCCCCCCCCCCTCAAACCGCCGCCAGGGAAAAGGGACGCGCGGGGGGCGGCGGAGGGGACCCCCGGCCGGGGCGGGACCGGAGCCACCGCGCCCGGTGCGCAGCGAGGCCGCCCCCGGGGCGGGGTGGACGGGGGTCCCGCCGCCACCACCGCTCCGGTTCTGCCGGGCCGCGGCGTCCCGCCGGCCCACGGACGGGGCGGCCATTCCCCGCGGGGCCGGGACCCCCGTGGCCGGGGCTCTCCGCAACTTTCTCCGGGGTGCGGAAACGGCGGGGCCGAGCCCGAGCGGCACCGGGGCCCGGAGCGGCTTCTCTGCCGGGGGTCGGGCAGCAGTGCTGGGTCCCCCGAGGATGCTCGTGTCCGTCCGTGTCCCCCCCCGCCCCGGGGCCGGTCCCGCCGAGGCCTGCGGGCTCTCCCGGTCGCCATCCCCGTCCCCCGTAGCCCCGGTCGGCAGCAGCCTGTGCCTTCGGGGGCCCTTCCCGGCCCCGGAGGTGTGGGGGCACCGGGGAGGGGGGGGGCACGGCTGAATGTCACCGCGCTGGAGACCGTAACAAAGACGCAGCCGCCACGATCGTAGAGCCGAGCCAATAAAAAGCAAACTGATATTACAATTTTGATTTCCCTGGAGGGCCGAAGGGGCTTAATGTAAGAATTATTATCCATTGTGAACAGCAGCCGAAAGAAAGCACAGACAGGAAGATTTAAAATATTTTTTTTTTAACTTAGCGGTTTTCCTAAGAAACATACATTCATTGAAATTTATGCCAGCGGAGTTTGTTAACCCTCCCCTTTGACATTTCAAGCTTCTCCTGTTGCCAGAGGAGACAAGCCGAGCACAAACCACTAATGCTTGCAATAAAACTAAATGCCCAGGGACCAGCACAATTTGGTGCGATTCCCCTCCAATCTGGGTAAGCTGCAGCGCACGGCCAGCCCGCAGAGCCACGGCAGCTCTGGGCCCAGCCCGGCCGGGAAGGCTCAGCTCTTCCCAGGACACAGCCAGGAGTGGGAGATAAGGAGGGCAGGGGCTAGCTAGCTGCATATATATAGAGACATAGATATAAAATATGTATATTTTTAAATGTGTGACCAGACATCCTTGGCATCTCTGTAGAACCCGCTTGGGGAGCAGTATGAGAGGCCATTGATGAAATATAATATATGTATTAAAAAAAAAAAAGGTGAAAGCGACACTGAAAACTAACATTAAAAGCACATTTAATCATTGCCTGGCTCGTGGCTCCCGCAGCTCAGCACCAGCTCCTGTCCTGTAGGTTTCTGCACGATGTTCATCTGCTTTCTGTTACTGGGCTGATTGCACATGATTCGCAGTAATGATTGTAATGGTGGTGATTTTCTCTCTCTTACCTTGCTCAGATAGCAGCAGTTCATGAACTGATACATCTCTCCCTTTGTCAATTCGAAAGAGGACACCTTATTTGAACCACATAAAATATCCTAAATAAGGAAAGCAGGAAATGTTTCCAACTGCTGCCTCTTCTCGACTGGTTGGGGCATATCACAGAGATGAGAAAAGAAAAAGGGTTTCCAACCAAAAGAAACAAGAGCCAACCGCTGCCTTTTAAAGCCAAGTTAGCAGTTGGTTAATACCATGCATTTTGTTTATGATTTGCCTGTTTATAAGGCAGATTTGAGGTGCAGATACACATTCTGTGGGTATTCTTCTCCTCTGCCACACACCTGTGTGAAGATTCAGATTCCCCTTTATCTGCAGAGCATCGTCAACAGGAACACGGCTCCTTTCAGCGGGAGGACTCTGTCCCAGACAGAGGTGCGAGGAGCGGGCAGATGGAGTGGGGGGGGGTCCAGCCACCCCCATGTGCCATGCAACCCAGCAAGGGCCTGATCCAGAGTGGGGGCTGCTGGGGTGCAGCTGTAAGACAAAACCTCTAACAGCCGGAGACAGATGGGCTTCCTGCAGGTGCTAGGAAGCATACCAAGGCAATTTCCCCGCAAATACTTGCTGGCCATGTTCCCTCCTACTACCCAGAGCTGATGTCTGTCTAGATTTACTCTTTTCATCATTATTTATAAAGTTCTTACCCCAGAGACAGAGCCAGCTCTGTGGCAGTGCCTCGCTTGGGTTGGGTTCTGCCTCTCCAAAACACAAAATGCTCCGCTTCCCCTCACCTCTTACGCCAGTAGCTCCTGCAGACCTGCTGTATGTTTGCTATCAAGCAGCACTGATTACACACGCCATCATTTCTGATGTTGCTCATTAGTCTGTATCATTATTAGCAATTCAAACCAGCAACTCTTTTTCAGCTGTAATCCTCCAATTCCACCAAGAAAACTCCAAGGCTGCAGTTCAGGTGCTCAGCTTTTCGTCCCCTCTGCCCCGGCAGGCCCAACAGTTCCTCCTGGAGCCCAAACAGGCCAGGAGCACACCAGGCTTAAGCACCAAATAATAACAGAAAGTTAATTCATGGATAGTTATAGCATTTTCTTCAAGGCCGCTCTCACAGGCGGCCAGGCACGGACTTTGCAACTCTCTTGCATGTCTGTGTCCTTGGAGGGAGGGGGAGGGCGCTGGCCCCATTCATTCCTACCTGGCTGCCTGCAGCCTTGGCCAGCTGGGCTCGTGGATTTGCCCTTCTGCTTTTGTCAGCTCTGGCTTGCATTTGAAGTTGTGGCCAGTCTGAAAACCGGATTATAATATAGCCCTTGCTGAGGTCAACACCATGCTGGAGAAAGACAAGAAAAGGATGAGTAGGTAGGCTTGGGGGGGGGGGGGGGGGGGGAGCAAATCCACAAAAAACAAAACCCACACACCCAATCAATAGGATGCCATGAGGTAAGATGCAAACAATGAAACCCTGTTCCAGGTTGCCAAGGCAAATCTGTCAATAGAGTATTGAACAAGCAAATCTGACTTGCAATTATTGTCTCCTTCTAAATACAAGCTGCCCCTTTGCCTCACAGTTCAAACCCAATGCTGGTGCTGAGAAGCTCAGTGATTGCTGGCCAGGGCTGTTTCAAAATGGTGAGGGAAGAGTCAACTCCGCTGGAGGCTGGGCTGGAATTTACTCCAACACATGCACTGAAAAACCCTGGAGCGTCCCCACCACCTTTGCTCCAGCAGCTGAAGTGACATGTGCCCTGCCCCCAGTGTAACAGGCTTTCTAAAGCAGCAAAAACCCCTTTGCAACAAACTGTTTATTCTTCAAAGCTTCCAGTAAAACCTACAGGACCATGGAGCACACAAGAGTATTTTCACTCTGCTGCAAGAAGAAAACCAGCGCAGAGAGCCCAGCATTTTGTAACACTCCGGAAAGCACCATAAAGAGCCTGAGCACTCAAGGCTGGGGCTGTCAGTGTGGAGCAAGTGCGGTGGCCTTAAAACCAAGTACAACAGCAGGGTCTGGGGCTGCCACCACCCATACAGAAGCAGCAGCAGTGGGAAAATCCAGAGGCAAAATCACCCTGAACTGGGTCATCACGTGGAAATTTAAATGGCTTCACAAGTGCATCGCTGCAGTTGCTGCTGGTGCACATGGGGCCACATTAGGTGAATTCTTTTTTCTGGTGCTGCTTCCAGCGCAAACCAGGAGAGGCTGTGTGCAAAATCCCCACAAATGAGACACTCGTCAGGAGTACACAGTGCGCTTCCACAGCGGTTCAACAAAGCACAATGGAGCCTGCTCAATTTGCGTAGCTGATGGAGGGACCGAGATGAGGAGTACAGGTGGCACCGTGACCCAGAGCAGTTGTTTTGGGGGCACAGCTGGACTCCCCGCTCCCACCTCCCCTCACCCTGGAGCCCCCCTATGAAGAAGGAGGCGACAGCCCTGCTCTGCAGAGCCGCAGTCAGCGCAAGCAGGGCAGGCAGCACCAAACAGCACGTTCCCAGGAGACTCCATTCTTTGGGGACTCAGACAGGAATAACCCCCCTTCCCCAGGGCCCTTTTCTGCTGTGCCTTCACCCCCAGCCTCAAGTATGGGTGCCAGCGAGGAAGCCTCAGAGACCATCTGTCTTTAATCTTCTTAGAGTCAGGCAAATCAGGAGAAATTCAGAGGAAAGAGGCACTGAAGTCCCTCTGTCTCTGTCCATGACCTTCCTTCCACAGCACAGGGCTCAGCGCTCAGCTGGTGGCACCAGGTCCTGCCTGCCCCACAGCCCCAGAGCAAAGCAGACTGCGTGGGACACCAGACAGCAAGCACTGGGGAAGCGTTCCCTTGTTCCCAAATGGGAAGCATTCCCCTTGCCCAGTGCGAGCAGCAGGGGGCTGTGGGTCTGGGGCAGAGGGAGATGGGAGTCCCTTGCCCTGTGCACCGCAAGGAGCCTGGTGCGCATCATCTGCCTCGTCCTGCCCTGCACCTTCTCTACCGACCCCTTCGGCTCATCTGGCAGCCCTGGAGAGGGCTGTATTTGGAGCTCTCTTCCTCCTCTTATCACTTAAGCTGATGCCATTCCTTGGCAGCTGAGTGTAATTATGAGATTTTCTCCATCAGAAATGGGTCTGCGCATGTATCTCCCAGCAAGGCTGCAATCCGCTGGTGGCAGCAGCAAGGAGTTGCTCAGCGAGTTTTGAAAGGATTGAGATGTTTTGTGCAAGCTTTTCCAATCTTCTCCATCCACTGGAATCACAAAAACTTCCATCAAAAAATAAACAGTGCCAACACGCTGCAAGCCCCAGACAGCTCAACTTTCGAGCCGCTCCACAAAATCAAACAAGAAGCTACTGGAGTCAGATTTAATTTTGGACACAAAACCCCAAGTAAAACATACTGAACAAAGGTTCCTCTGCAACAAAAGCCACACAAGGAACACTGGAGTCCCGCACACAGGCCAGGAGCCAGGATGGCTCCAGCTGGCCCTGGCCCAGGCATAACAGCCTGGAGGTGGCTCTGGGATTTCCTCTCCTCTCCCCTCTCCATTCTCCAGGTAGACGGGAGCTACGCTGCCGCCTGCCCTGCACCCGCTGCAGAGAGCGTGAGAAAGTCGGAGGCTCCAGGATGTCTTGCTGAGGAGAGCAGGTTGGGGTGGTGATTAGGGTGGTGGTTTGGAAATGCCATCAACAGAGGCACTGGGAAGAAATTATCCTCTGTGGCTTCCCAGGGCTTCCAGAGGGCTTTTCCCCCATGTGACTCTCCAACACACTTGAGACAAGAGCAAGAAATTCCCTTTTTCTTAGGAGCCAGGCTGAGAAGCTGCAGCTCTTTTCACATTGAAGACGCAAAGACAAAAGCCTCCAGGCAGATACTTCCACCACCACAGCAAACAGAAGCCTGGCCTCTGATCACGCTCTTTAATGAACAAAACCACCAAACTAGTTCTAATAAAGTGAGTCAAAGCACATACCTCCGGGAGGGTCCTTATCCATTTCTAGGAAGACAATCTAAGATTTGTATCTAGTACAAAGTCTTGACCATGCAAAGGAGTCACCGGGCACAGGGGTTTGCCCCGTGCGGTCTGATGGCAGGATAAGGGCTGACAACACAGCTGTGCTGCCGGACAGTTAACCAGAGCTTCCAGGGAAGCATTTCAGCCAGAGCTTCTCAGGTCACTCCAGCTCTGCATTGGCAGCCAGGGAGACAGCTTCTCTGGAGGGGCTATGGTTTTGAAACACAAAAGCATTGTCTTGACATTTCAGTAGTTAAACAAGATTGGAGCAGCTCTACCTGAAGTTTCTTTTAAGACTGTCACCTTTCAGAGGACATTAAACACAGGAAAAAACAGTCCCAAAAACATCTTCAGGAGATAAACCACCACCTGAACCTCAGCAATAATACACGCTGCTAGAATTGCCATATGCAGCAAAACCTGATTCCTCCACTTCATGTGGCTGCAAAGCCAGCTTGGTCTTCCCGCGCCCACGGGAACGCCAGCACCAGCCTCTGCTCATCCCACACCAGGCTGCTCCTCTGACCCACGTGCTCATCGCCCGCCCCGAGCAGGGATGGCCCCATGCCCGTTCCTCCTCACCGAGCTTCCAGGCGCTCGGGGCCACTTCTCCCTCTTGGGCAGGAGCTGGGCTGTGCCCCAAGAGAAGGGGCTTCAGCCAGGTTTTCTAGGGCACAGCAAGCCCAGCGCACTCAGAGGTGCAGCCTGGCTGCCTCATCCCATGCACAAACTCTCCTGGCTCCCACCCACACAAGCAACTCTTCCTGGGAGGGACAAGTATCCATAAGACCTTCCCCAGCTGCAAAGGAAGCTGAGCTAGTCATGCCAAGCTATTTAAGTGCAGATATTGATTGATTGATTGATTGGCTATGATTACAGCTGAGGAGAGTGTGCCTGCACCCAGGTGCTGCTATGAGCTGCCTAGGAAGGGCCGGGTGACAGGCAGCCCCACAGAGAGCTGCTCCAGGCACTACGGGGCATGGGGAGGAGGGAGAGAAAGCGAAGCAGGGAAAGCTGCAGCCCTCCTATGCCGGGACCTGTGCAGTGGGTACCGTGCGGGCTCCCAGGAGCAGAACTTTTCTCTCTGTGCTCTGCACCACGCTGGGGCTCTGCTCCCACGGCAGCCTGGTAGCGTTTGCGCAGCAGCAGGCACCGCCGAGCCGCGGCTCCGACTCCCACTCGCTGCCAGGACCAGCTCCTCTGGCAGGGCGATTAGACGCCACGTGGCGCCGATCCAAACTGACGCCCTGGCCTTCCCTCCCCGGGCAGCGTGGCCATGAGTTTGGTAATTGCCCACAGACAGAAGTGATAATTACTGGTTTGGGCTGGGACAGCTCAGGGAGCTGCAGGAAGAGGAGCAGGCGAGGGCCTTGTCAGCACACGTCCTGCCTCGCGGTCCAGGAATGGCAGACGGCAGAGGCTGGCAACTGCTGGCCAGGGCAGCGGGCAAAGTGCTGGTGGTCGCAGCAAATTGCCCGGCCCTTCCCGAGCGCTGCAGAGCTGAGCCCTGGGCTGAGCTTCTGCGAGGGCTGCGGAGGTGGTGACTGCTGGTGATGGAGACCTTTGGACTCTCTGCAGCTCTGGGGGTTGTGAATCACCCAGGGGCCCTTTGGTGTCCGCAGGGCTGCGGCGTCCCGGCTGGTGGCACCGTGAGCTGCGGCTCCCGCGGAGCTGCCGGCACTCGGCATTGTGGCTGTGCAGCGGGTGGGTTCGGGGCTGCGCTCTCGGGTCTCTCCTTACGCGAATGGCTACGGGATCCTTGCTCCAAGCACGCGGTTCCCTCACGTGGTTCCCTCAGCAGTGAGCTGGGAGCTGCCGGGATGGATCCGGCAGCCGCGCCGCGGACAGGGAGACGGCGTAGCCACAACTCGACCGAGCCCTGCTGCGCGGGAGCGAGGAGCTACGGCCCCTGCGCTTCTCCCCTCTGGCAGATCCATCGCTGGCAAAATGCAAAACGCGGCGTTTGACAGAGGCGTCACGGTTTCGAAAGGGCGCTGCTGGTTCACGCCCGAGCGGCGAGGCCGAGGAGTCTCGCCTGCGTGCACGGCGCTGCTGCGTGCAGGCGGAGGGAGGAAGCGTGCGCGGCTCTGTGGTCAGGCAGTTTCCATCCTCCCTGCACCTGAGCCGAGGCAGCGGCACAGCTCCCCAGCAGCCCTTCCCTCCGGCTGCCTGCCTTGAGGCGCCGGCCGGCTTCCTTCCGCCCGCGCCGCTGCGCGAGCATCGCCTCGGCAGGTTTAGCCAGAGCCTGTGGCTGGTTGCAAGATGATTTCACCAACCCAGCGACTGCCCTGGCACTTTATCCTCTCAGCGGATTACACCAAGTATTTATGTTTTCAAAGGTTTCAGAAAGATTTACCGGGTGTGCTGTCCGCCCTCTGTGCGTTACACTGTCACCAGAGATCTCCCTGCTATAAAGCTGCTTAGTCCAACCCAAGTCGAACTGCATTAAACCTATTAGGAAGTGTACACGTTTGCCTGGGGGTGGGAGCCCATCTGTATTTGCAAGGCAGAAACCCAGAGGGTTGTGGGCCTCAATCCAAGGCAGCCACCGGCCACGCATCCCGCAGCGTGGGGGTCCTCTCTGCGCCCCAGCTCCTGCCGACCTGCGGGGCTCGGGCGACGAGTCAGCGCCCGCACCCGGCGTGGGGCACTCTGCTGCTGCAGAAAGCTCAGCCCTGGGCCTGGATGTGATTTGCATGGTGTATAAATTCCTTAAACCAAAAGGTTGATAATCTGCCAGTCCATTGCATGTGTGTTAAGCAGGGCAGAGCAGGTGCTGGGCTCCTGGCCGGCTGCGGGTTCACCGGCTCACGCCAGGTTTAGGCGAAACAGCCGTGGAAACAGCCATGCAGAAGCTGGGTGAGCACTACTGGGGAGACACGGACTGGTCGCTGACTGGTTAGACTGGCTCCTCCAACCTCTGCCCCTCCTTGGACTACCTGTATTTGATTATATAGAGCCAAGTATTTGCTAAGGGACTCAAATTGGACTCCTGGGATCCTGCACTACTCCTGCCTGGCAGAGTGGTCCTGTCCCGTAGTGACATTGTCCTGGGCTCTGCGGGTGCTGGTGCCTGGCCCTCGGATGCTTTTTCATGCTGAATGTTCAGATGAAGGTGTTGTAGGAAAGACTTTGCAATTCACACACAGGAGAGTGGCAAAGCAGCATGGTGAGAGCAGGGTGCTCCCGTCCAGAGAGTCCTGCAAACTGAGAAACCCCAACATCGAGGATCTCTCTGGGCAGGGGAAACTTCTCCACTGAGACCGCTCCTTTTGCTTGTCATTCACTGGGATATTTTAAAGGGAACGATGTCTTCTCAGCAGAGGGATGGCAGCTGCATGGGAAGGTTGGGTCCTTCCAGGCACCATGTACCCCGGATGAGCTGCCAGGATGGCACAAGCAGAGTCTCACAAACTGGATGCACTGTTTTCACCTGAGCAAGAATCATCCTGGGCTGGAGAAGAGGAGCCCAGCATGGCTGGCAGGGGTTACCAGCAGCGTCTGGGCAGCAGCAGCAGTGCTGTGAAAGGTGCTCAGCACCGGCCACCCTGCAGTGCTGAGAGTCACCCATGGGAAAACGGCAGCAAGTGATTTGTCTGTGGCAAGGGGAGACCTTGGCATGTCCCACGAGAGCAGTTAGCGGGCGAAGGGAGAGAGCTGCTGTCCCTCAGAAGGATGGAGAGGTCCCTTCGTGCACAAGGCTGAGCGGGGCCGTGGCTGGGCTGGGGGCTGTTCCTTGGAAAGGTGCAGACCATCTCCCTTTTCACTTCCCCTTCTCTCGGACGAGTGTGTGTGCCCTGGGCAGCTATTTTTAGGCTGCCGCTCGCTGTCTGGTTTCCCCTGGGGATGCTGAGCAGGTTCTGGGAACTCCAGCTGTCTCTCGGGCAGCGCGAGAGATGCTTCGCTTCCTGAGCTCGCTCCTCTGCTCCTCAACACGTGTACCAGCTCTGCCGCTTCCCTGCAGCTGCCCTGGCATGGGAGACCCCCCGCCTCGCATGCCTCTCGCCAGGGACGGCAGTGCCAGCGCTCCTAGGACAGGCAGGACGGCCTTGTCCGGGGAGGGGGGGTTGAACTTCACCCCAAGTGCATTTCCCCGCTCCAGGGATCTTCCAGGTTTTGTACCTTGTGGTTGCTGCAATCTCTGGGGTGCACGTGAGGGTCCGTTCACCCCCACTCACACACCAGGCCTGGGGAGAGTCTGGGACAGGGACACACAGGACACCATTTGGGACAGCTCTCATTGCCACATGTGCACGCTCGCTCCACGTCACTGGCACCGTAACAGCAGCCCACGTGTCGGGGCAGCCCAGGCCACCGTCAAGACACCCCCGTGGTGCCTGGGGAGCCAGCTGTTGGATCCAGTTGGGTTTCCCTGCGATGGATTAAGGAGCTCCCCCCAGTCCGGGGGAGCATCCTCCCAGGTTGGCAGCACAGGCTGCGGTCAGGGCTGCGTCACTCCCCTCCTTGGTTGCTTGCTGGGATAAACCCCCGGCACTGGACTCTCTGGGGGCTGAGACAGTCTCAGGCTTCCAGCAGCCAGGAAGAGTCAGGAAAATCTGAGAAATGAGCCAACCAAATCAGCCTTGCCACTCTGACCAGAAAAGAGCAGCAGCTCTCCCTGTGTGAGAGCACGGAGGACACAGGTGACTGTTAGCCCAGGGAAGGGCTGTGGCTTCACCCTGGGTCTGGGGGCTTTGATGATGATGATGATCTGCCCCAGTAGATGGGATTGCAGGGTATGCGGACAACTGCAATGCTGATTGATGGAGCTCTGTCATTAAAAACACAACCACTGTCCTAGTGCCTGAGGATTTACTGCCTGCAGCCAGGAAATACAGCAAATGCAGCCTCCTTGCGTTGCTCACACTGGACAGCCGGGAGCCTAGACACAACCCGGGGCTCGGTCCCGGACTCCCCCTTGCACGGTCTTACCCAGCCACCCCACTCCCTTTTCTGCCCCGACGCCCACGCTGAGCCCAGCTCATCCCTGCGTTGGGTTGCCCACAGCCGTGAAGCTCAGGACACCCTCCCACGGTGACCAGGACACGGGACAGCCTCGTTGTACGAGGTGGGGACGTGCACCCTGGGTGTCCCTCCCCACGGCACCCCGTGGCTGCCTGGTGTGCCAGATGCTGAAGGAACCAGCTGGAAGCCCAGGCACGGCCAGCACCGGCCGCTGCGGTGAGGTCTCACGTGTGTCCCAGCCTGTGATGACCCGTGGTGGAGCCCGGGCTCAGCTGCAGCATGGCTGGGACCGAAATGGAGGTGAGGAGCTGCTAGAGCCCCGCGGCGACCGGCAGCAAGTCAGCGGGCGGGAGCCCGCTCTTGTGGGGGTGACACCGTGGGGACGGTCGAGTCATTTGGTTTCCGACACACCCCGTGTCCCTCAGCGGGGCACACCCTTTCCTCTGGTGGGGAGCCCAGTTCGCCCAGCCACAGGTTCCCCGCAAGCCCTGCCCGGGTACCAGGCGGGAGGAGGGTTCCCAGGGCCGGCCGTGCCGGTCGGTTCCTCGTCTCGCTGCCCTTTGGCAGCTGATTTCCCTGCAGCGCTGTGAGCAAAAATGGGATTGTGTCTCTGCCCCGGCTCGGTGCAAGCTGTGCCGCGCTGGTCTGGGGCACGGCAGGGCTGCGGGGACCGTGTGGCTTGCAGGGTGGGGGGACACGACAGGGAGGTGCGAAGTGACACTGTGCACGCCGGTAGACTGGCACAGGGTGGAGCACGAGGCAGGGATGCAGGGTTGTTTGAGGCAGGGATGGGGGCTGTCGGGGCGGAGGGACAGGGATGCAGGGTTGTTTGAGGCAGGGATGGGGGCTGTCGGGGCGGAGGGACAGGGATGCAGGGTTGTTTGAGGCAGGGATGGGGGCTGTCGGGGCGGAGGGACAGGGATGCAGGGTTGTTTGAGGCAGGGATGGGGGCTGTCGGGGCGGAGGGACAGGGATGCAGGGTTGTTCGAGGCAGGGATGGGGGCTGTCAGGGGTGGATGGACAGGGATACAGAGCTGCAGGGTGCTTGGGGACCCCCCAGGTGAGCGGGGTGCTGCCGGCACGGGGCACTTTGCCGCTCAGCCCCGGCTCCCCGAGCGCAGCTGCCCAGGCTGGGGGTCCGTCCGGGGCATCCCTTGGCGATCTCAGGGCCAGCCCCGGGGAGGCTCCCAGCTCCGCCGTTCCCGCAGCCCATGTTTGGACCGCAGCTGCAGCAGGGCCATAAAAGGCAGCGTGGGGAGGGTGCTGGCGTGGGGAGGGTGCTGGCGCTGGGCCCGCGGCATCGGGGCCGCCGCACGTCCTGGGGACCTGCCGCTGGGAATTGGGGCTGTGGGGCTGTCCCATGGAGGGGATGCTCTGGCCCCCCGCCCCCAGCCTGTTGCTGCCCTGCAGAACAGCCTGTGCCCCGCTGGACCTGGGAAAGGGCCAGGCAGCCCCTGTCCCTGCGGGCAGGCCCCCACCCCAACACCCATGGGTGCTCAGGGTGCTGGGGACCGCGTCCGGCTGGTCCTGCATGGGCACGGCCAGAGCTGCAGCGGTGCCCAGCTGGTCCCACAGCCCCGGGAAGGGGCTCGCTGACTTATATTCAAGCGCCCTCCCCAGGGCTGGGAGCCAGGCCTGCTCTTATCTAATGTCATCTTTTGCGGAGTGGCAGTGGCTGTCCATGGCACAGGGAGGATGTTTGCAGCTGAGACTAACTCAGGACGTGTTGCAGATGCCAAGACACGGGAATCAGAGGGACCAGGAGAGACTGGCATGGGCTGAAAGCATGGAACTGAAATCCAGGCTGAAGCCACACTACTGATCCATCCCAGGGGATGCTCGAGCTCAGGGGCATCTCGAGGGGGAGATGATGGGGCAGGAGCTGAGGCAGAGGGGAAGGAGCAGGGTGGCAGATACAGTGGTGGTGAACTCCGTGCTAGTGTTTTGGCTGAACCGAGCTGATGTAGGGCCTTCTGCAACACAAGCTGAGGACCAGAGCTTGGAGGTGTTCAGTGAGCTGAGGTCCAGCAGATGTGTGGTAAATGCAGTCAAACCAGCCAGCTCCAGAGGGCAATAATGGTGAAAAAAGTGGAGGCAGTGAGATTTTGGGGTCATGCAGGAGGACTCATTTCTTCTGGGGACTTGCTCTGGCTGACCCCAGGGACGTCCTTACCGGCAGGGATTGAAACACTGTCCAAAGCCCAGAGAGAACAGCAGAGATGGGCAGATAACAGACCCATCACAGAACAGTGACTAATTTATGAGGAAAGCCCGAATGTGCTGCGGCACTGCTGGCCAGCTAGGGTGGGGTGTGAGCCAGCCCGGAGGAATGCGAGGAAGATAAACAGTGAGAAGGAAGGGTGATTCCCCAGGTATCGGGGTGGGCACCGCTGAGCAGCAGGGCAAAGTGTGAAGGCTGGAAATCTGGGGCCGTGCATTGGGACGTGCTTGCAGCTGGCGAGGTGGATGGGGTGGGGAGACTCTCCCTAAATGGCATTTATTGGGGCCTTTCGAGTTGGGTTGGGCAAAGGCTGGAAGACTTTCCTGGGAGGGGGAGCTGGTGCAGGAATGCGGCTGGTGCTCCTGGGCAGTGGCTGGGAAGGACCGTGGCGGCAACCATGTCCTTCCTGAGCCGTGCCCCCGGCGCTCAGCTCAGGCCCCCTTCCCAGCACACCCAGCAGCTTCCTTGCTCCCGTTTCAGCTTGCAAGGGGTCTTTGGCAGCGCACGCATGTAACACTAAGCCCAGCTGCAGCCATTTTAAACCTGGCATTAGACAAAGCGAAATAAATCCCCGTTAACGGCACCTCCTCGCACCCCACGTGTGGCTGCCGTGGGGGTCTGGGGGCTGCGGCCCTGGGGCCGGCAGGTGCAGGTGAGACCGGCTGCCTGTGCCCACTCAGCCCCCTGCGCTACAGAGGACGCGGCGCTGATTCATCTCTTGCCTTGGCTTCTGCTTACGTACATTCACACTGTTCGTTCCCTGCCTGAACGGCTAAATTAAGCCCGGCAACAATAGGCCATCGATTATCCCATTATATTTCCATCGAGCCTGACTTCACAGCTGGCTTGTGGAGGGGCAGCACACGTGGCCTTGGCAGGAGCTCGGTGCAAACAGCCCTTGCTCGGTTCTGCTCTCGGGAGCCCTGAGCCTGGTGCACTGGGCACCCTGGTAACGTCAGGTCCACGGCCCCGCATCAGCCCCTGCCCTGTCCTCCGGCGCAGCAGAACCCATAAGCCAGCGGTGATGCACCTGCAAGGGAAACGGCTCCTGTTTTGGGGAACCTCCCCATGCCCGGAGGGCTTTCGGGGGCCATCCCAGCTCTGGCAAGCTCAGGGCTCGCTCCAGCTGTTTGCGCGGGCCTGGGGGCCGTGTCTTCTCTGCCCCCCGCTTTCTGTGGGGCTGTATCCCCTCCCAGGTCTCTCTCCTCCCCTCGTTGCTTCCCCCTTCCAGCCACAGCAGAAGCACTGCCTGCCTCTTCCTCTCGTGTGTTGCCTGTAAGCCCAGGAGAAGCCAAGCGACGGGGTCCCGTGGGCCCCCCGATCCCGTCCCATCCCATCCTACACAGGGGAACAGCCCCACGAGCACCAGGTCTCGAGTGGCCATTTCCTCCTGTGTCACCAATATCAGCCTTGCTTGTTCCGAGCCTTTTTATTATGCAAACCGCCGATGAGAGCTTTTTCAAGAACAGAAAGGTCAGCACGTGCGGACCCTCATCACCTGCCCCACGGTGCCCACTCTCCTGGCAGGGCTGTGGCTCGGCTCTGCCCCACACGTCCGTGATGCCAGCGAGCATCCACGTGCCACGGA
The DNA here is from genome assembly GCF_964188355.1 of Buteo buteo. Taxonomy (NCBI): domain Eukaryota; kingdom Metazoa; phylum Chordata; class Aves; order Accipitriformes; family Accipitridae; genus Buteo; species Buteo buteo. The sequence continues at coordinate 1,134,559 of NC_134183.1, forward strand.
GCATCCTTCCAGCGGCAATTTGCAGGAGAAGGGCTGGGTCAGGCGGTGTTTGTGGTGGGAAGGAGAGGGGTGGGCACCCCGGTGTGGTGCTGGGTGACCCGGGCAGCACCGTGTGGGGTGGCAGCCCAAGGAGGGCCCCCGGTCTGCTCCATCCGTGGAGCTGAGTCGGCCGCCCACTCCCCCGCGTGCTGCTCCTGCTTGCGGGGGGAGCTCCGAAGCAGCACAGCCCAGCGAGGGGTGAGGTGACGCTGCTGAGTCTGTACAGGGATGCTTCGCCTGCAGATCTCCTACCTGCGTCAGCAGCTGAATTCCCTGGTCTCATTCCCCGCTCTGGCAGCTCCTTAACCCTTTCCTCCCGTCAGCTGCGCTGCGAGGAGGCACGGCTGAGCACGCAGGCTTCTTGGAGCTTGCGTCATGGTGGCTGTGATCCTCTGGCTGCGGCAGCTGGGCCTGACCTTGCTCCCGCACGCCTGCAGGAGGGGACGCGGCATCTTCCAGCTTGGGGAAGCTGCTCCGCATCCTGCTTGGTGCCGCCAGCTCTCCCGCAGCCTTCGTGTGGCATCCCCTTTCCCAGCCTGGTCCTGGCTGTACCGCATCCCCGCGCACCCTCGGCAAGCAGCCGGGGGCTGCCGTGGTGCAGGGTTGCTCCGAGGGCCGGGGCACGCTCTTCCCACTTGTCCCGATCCCTGGGGAGAGCCAGCAGCATGGTGGCTGCCCCTCACCAAGCATCTTCCCAGCGCTCACTGCTGCAGCGCTGGTGTTGGGGCAGATTTATCACCTTGGCAGAAGGCCTAAGGGCCAGCTGGTGTTTGGGCTGTTTCCAGGGTTTCCAGTCACTGCTGAAGTTTCTCAGTGCCCACCCTCCCGTGCGATATATGGGATTTGGGTTCCTGGAGCCAGGACTCAGCTGCTAGAGCCGATTTGGGCCGGGCAGCCCTCCCAGCGGATGCCCCTGCTCCCCAGCATGAGCAGTACCGAAGGGCTCTCTGTCCTTCATCCGCAGCACGGGCTCTGCCTGGTCCTGAGGACTCGGGGTCACGCAAGGGGTTGGGATCGCTCTGCTGGGGTGTTTGCTGTGTCCCCACAACACCTAGGCTCTGGCAGGGCCCCCCCGTGCCCCCCGCTGCACGCCAGGGTGCAGTGAGCCAGAGAGGAAGGGTGGCTTGGTGCTCCCGGGAGGCTGCTGGGCTTCGGAGGGGATGGTGGCTTTAGCATCCCTGGTGTGCCTCGAGGTGTGGGAGGAAGGAGCTGCTGGAATGCAAGCGGCCGCAGACCTGGCCCCCATCACTGCTGCAGAGCCCCGAGCGTGCGGGCTGGCTGGGACGGGCTGTTTTGGGGCTTGTTAAGAGCATCGTGGTGGCTAAGGGCTGGGATTCGAGGGCTGTGCCCACAGCGGGTTGTGGTCCCGGGACAAAGCGAGGTCGATGGGGCTGGCAGCCAGCGGGGCTGAGTCTTGGGGAGGGGAACGCACTTGTTTGGAGCCCGGACACTGATACAGCCCAGGCTCCATGTTGTGCAAACAGCCATTCACCAGATCTCCAGGTGTTTCAGCAATGCTGCTCTGCCTCCCTCCAGGAGCTGGGAAGAGCTGGAGGTATTGCAAGAGCCGAAGCCAGGGGAGGCCTGTTTGTGTATAAACACCAGCTCAACCCACCGAAGAGCCAGCAGCTCCTCCGGGGCTCAGCCAGGGTGGGGAGGAGACCAGTGGCGAGAGCTGGTGCAGTGGGATGGCAGCGGTGCTCAGTGATGCTCTTCCCAGTGCTGCTCCTGGGAAGCAGGAGCAACCAACCCAACTCGGTTTAGATTTTAGATTTTTAGACTATTTTTCTGTGGTGTATAAGCCCGTGAAAGGCAAGATGTAATCTTGATTCAGTGCAGGCAGGACACAGCAAACCCCTCCCCAGCCCTGCATGTCTCTGTGGGACGCTGACCTCTCCAATGTGTGAAAGCACCTGAGAAACCTCTGGAGAGCAGAGGACTTTGGCGGACGCCCACCGCCCAGCCGCTGCGGCTGAGCCACCTCCCCGGCCGCCTCTGCCACTGCCAAGGTTAGTCAAGCACCAGCCGCAGACAGAAGCAGCTTAACTTGTTTGTGGTTCCTGAAAGACAAACCCAAGCCAAACAAAATCAAAAATCCCAGGAAGAGTCTTCAGGCTGCTCCTTCTCCGGGTCCCTGCTGCTGCTTTCCTACACGAAACAGGAGCTTTGGCAGGGACTGAACTTGCAGCTGGCTGAATTCAGAGGGACCTGGTGTATCTGGGTATGGTGGAGGGTTGAGGGTAGCTGGAGAATCTCTTCCAGTGGGCAAAAAGCACCAATAAAAGTGCCAGCTGACACCAGGTCCCTTTTACTGGATCGCATGAGCTGTCACCATGCTCACTCCGGTGTTTTTGGAGCATGCCTGGCGTCACTGGGTCAGTCACAGACCCCAGGAGACCCAGACGGTTCCACACATCCAGCTGGGCTGCAGGAAGACCTGAGTCCCTTAACAGCAATTTTTCTTTGTTGAGAAGACCTCGCTCAAGGACAGTGGCTTGGTTAATCCTGCTTAAAAAAGTCACTTGCAGTAGAATTGCTATTATTTCATTGGGGTGCACCTCCAACCCTCTGAGTCCAGCAAAACACAGGAGGATATTTCATGGTGCAGCCAGAGCAACAATGGGGTGGAGCAGGTCCCCATGTGAAAATGAATCCTAACCTGGGTGCTCATGCTCACGTGTCGTGGCCCCGGGGATGGCCCCAGGTACTTTAACAGGAGGATGTATTTTGATTTCACTATGTTTTTCTGCTGTTTGTACCATTGCACCATGGCGTGGCTCTATTTATTTATTTATTTGCAGGCATGCCAGCCTGCCAAACAGAACAGAGCGAGCTTGCAAGGGGAAACAGAGGAAAAAACCCAACCCCCTTTGATATTCCCTTCCCATGAGACAGGCTGGGGCTTTGTTTTAAAGGTGAACTGCAGAACATCAGTTTAAATGCCAGCAGCTTGCAGACAATGATGGGTTTGGAAACAAACCACCGAAGCCATGAGGGTGGGCAGGGATCCCCCTGCTTCCCAGGGGCTGGGGGCCGAGCCCAGCCTTCCAAGAGAGGGAGAAGGGGCCGGGGACAGTCCCTGCCCTGGGGATGGTTCATCCTGATGCCATGGATGAGAGCCTGGCATAGCCCCTCTTCCCTCTCCAAGCCCTGCTCCCCACACCTGGCCAGCTGCTGGAGAGCTCAAAGGCTTGCATGGCCAAAATCCGCTCTCTGCAGAATCTCTCCAGCACTATTTCTATCAGCTGTATTTCCTTTATCAGTTTCAAGCATAACATTTATTTTACTGACCCCCCCTTGAAGTACAAGGGTGGGATTTCTGCCCCCAGAACCAGTGAGGGATGTTACAGCGAAGCGGGTCCGTGGGTGCTGCCCCAGCCCTGACACCCAGCGCTGACAAGGAAAGCCCTGCAGGTCGCCTTTAGCAAGTGACCCAGGTGACAGCTTGGTGCATTCAAGTATCTCGCTCCAAAACCAAACCAGCCTGTTGGGTTCATTACTGAGACTTGCTTCATGACAACATTACCCAAATATTTTCTTATTAAAACCAGCAGCATCCAAACACACACCACTCTCCGCCTGGCAGGTGAATGTGCTGTTGCAAAACCGGGCTGGAGAAGCCTCTCCAAACCACGGGATCTTCAGATAGGTCTTAAAATAGAAAATGGTTTCTAGCTTGCTGGTGGATGGTGGAGGAGACCAGGGCTGAACACCGCGGCACCCCAGGGTGCTTGGACCCACCATGAGCCCCGGCACCCACTGCAGCCACCGTGGCATCCCCTTGCCCTGCGATGAACTGGTGTGGCTGTCTGGGGAGGGCAGTCGCTGTCCTGTAGACCTTGTGCTGCCAGAAAGGAGTCCTATGGGCATATCAAGGCAAATGGATGTAGACAGGTTCAGCAGATGAAATATTTTGAAACTGAAAATTTTGGCCTTTTTTTAGCCTGTTTGAGGCTGGGTCTATGGATATGAGTGCTCATGGAGCTTCTGCTACATGCCTGGACACTAGATTTCAACAGTTAAGGTACCATACATACTACTTGATCCCTGCAATTTCCAGACTACAGCATCAAAATTGCCTAAAAATTGTTTTTTGAAGGCAGAAACCCTATGAAATGTGAGGAAGAGCCTGATTCTCTGGCTGAACACCTCCAGAGATCATCCTTGCACTCTGTTCAGCTTCCTCCTGCCCCAGGTTAGATCAGCTGGTGGGGGGAAGCCGTGGGCAGAGACCACCAATGCAACAGCCGGGCACAGCGGCCGGGAGCAGCGGTGATGGCCACCAGCTGCGAGGCGCAGGCAGAAGACAAGCTCTGAAAAGATCTTGCTTTTTTATTAGAAAACTTCAGTCTGCGGAGGAGGAAAGTGAACTGGGACCTCATGCACCCGCTGTGAGGGATGCAGGGCATGGTAAAAAGCCCAGCTCGGCAGCAGGCATGACCCAAAGGGAGGCCAGAGGCCAGAGCTCAGCTCTGTGACCTGGAGAGGTTTTGAAGCAGGGGAGCCCAGACCTTCACAGCAGAACTATTTTTCAAAGCTCTTTTTAAGCTCGAACTAAGAAAGAGTTGCCTTTCATAACTAGAAGAAGAAATGAACTCCATTCAAAGAGCAGCGATTTTTGGTACTTGGATGATGTCGAAGCTCTTGGCTGAAGCACAGACTGCCATAAAATTGGCCACAAGAATATTTAAGAAGCTTCCTCTAGATTTCCAGCCTTGCAGTTAGAGCAACCTGGTTCTGGAGTAGCCTACAGGGAGAGGGGAAACGGGGGGACCTGGCAGCTTTTGGGGTGCGACTCAGTTCGGGAAAGGACCGGGCAACGGGGCTGAGCCACGGGCTGCCGGAGGAGGGCTTTCTCCACCGGTGCTCCGGTGGCCCTGGGACGGGCAGCACCAGCCCGGCCGCTCACCAGGGAGCTCCTGGTCGCGAAGTCACCGACAGCCCTGCGGCAAGTCCAAGCCGTCACCGCTGGCACGGCTCCTGCTGGCCTCTGCTGGGGACTCCCCCCGGCCTCTGCTTTTCTTCCCAGGTGGCGTGAAACCTTATTGCACGTTGTGTTTCTTAAATGTTTAAATGAGAGAAATAAACGGCGTGCGGAGCCTTCCCCAAAGTGCTGAGCACAGGCAGGGCAGGGCTGGGCCAGCGCCCTGGAGTGGGATGTGACCATGAACTACAGCCGGCCAGACTGGTCTATTTTTATGACCCAAGCAGAGAGACATGGGGATTAATCAGCCAACCCACAGGGGACAAGCTAAGTTGGGTTTTAAATTCTTTGGTGCTTGTTATAACTCAGGTGAGTCTCTTTGTTCTTGTGAACTGTAATTTTTCATTTGACAGACAGCGTCCCTTGAACACAACAGCCAAACAGCCATGTCCAAACACACCCCGTACCCGGGAAGCAAGACCAAGCTAACCCAGCTGCCTCTTTGCTCCATTTCACAAATGCAAATTTTCCCCCAACGCAGGAGACTCCAGCAGCAGTTTGGCTGAACATCGCTGCTCCATGCCCAGCACCGCTCCAGGGGCCTCGGCCGCCTGTGTGGTTAATGCCAGGGACAAGTGAAGCCGTTTCATTGATCCCCTCCCGTGTACCCACGCGTGGGGTGGCTGGCTGCCTCCTCCCGGCCCCAGGACGGTGCAGGGCAGTGCTCCCCTCTTCCCTCGTTCCCAACCACAGCCCAGGCATCGTGGGACGGGACGTGGGCTGGCACGGCCGAGTCCCCATCCCTGGAGGTGTTGGGCTGCAACGGTGCACACCGCTCTCCTCGGCTTTCTAGATGCGGGCGATGGGCTCCCCACTGGGGTTACGAAGCGTTGTGTTACCAGTGCCAGGAGCGAGGATTCGAGTTTTCTTTTTTCCTGCTTGCCCTGCTCCCCTTTCCCCTGGCACCAGGAGGCAGAAGGATGTGTCAGCTCAAGGCTGAGTCTAAAGAGGCTTATGCTGACTATTTACCTTTGCAAGGGTCTATTTTTGGCTGCTCAGCTGCAGCTAATTCAATGAACAGGGCAGTGATTCAGGAGAGAAGCCACATGAGGGTCATTGTTTCTAGGATCCACTTTACCCCTTTGCAGGGGCCAGAAGCCTTGCTTCTTTTTTGTTCCTTGTTTTTTTTTCAGATGGCAAAGAGCGTCACAAAGGAAAAGGGGATCTTGGGGACAGGTCAGAAGGACCTTGTCCTGTCCAACACTTGACTTGTTGCCTTTCTTTCACTGCAGAGGAATCCCAAGGTTGCTCCTGACCCTACCCCAGCTGCTGCCAGAGGGCTCCAGGCTGGCTCCACACACTCTCCTGTCCCCACACCTTCCACCCAAAAGAAGCTTGGAAGTTTGTGGATATCCAGTGTGAATTTAATAATGGCATCACAAGTTAATGAACAGGCTGAGACTGGAACCAAGACACCCGGGACGTGACCACTGCTGGTAAATGGGGAGCAGCCGGGTTATCACCTCTGTCTCTTTATTTCTCTGACTATTGCAAAGTGGAGGTCAGCATATGACAGGAGCTCAGGGAGCTCCCGATGGTGAGCACAAGAGCTGCTACAGTAGAAAGACACCTGAAATCTCCCGCTGGTGGTGGGACCCGCAGGGGACACCAGGCCCAGGAGAGCTGGCCGAGGGGCGGCGTGCTGGTCCCGGCGATGTGTTCCCATGCAGCTGAGCACTGCTTCAAACAAAAAACCCAGCTTTTTCCACACGCTGGAGAACTGTGGTGCAGAGTCTTTAACTAAACAAATCCTGAGTGATTTCCACATTGCTGAATGACATTTTAATAGTGGAAAAATAATGCTCAAAATTATCTACTTCATCTCTTCCCATTGTCTTTTACTGGCTGGGAATGACCGCTGCAGCAAAACCATCTCCGGATCTTCTGGTCGGTGTTTGCCGGTGCCTCCCAGCCTGCTGCAAGCAGCCGGTGAGCCCCGGTGGGGTCTGCCCACCCCGTGCCCAGCGCACAGAGCCCCGCAGAGCTGCCCACGCGCCGGCCACTCCTCGCACCGTGCTCCCGGGGAGGCACCCGGCTGCTTTGGCGCTGACAGATGAGCCACGGTGGTGGGAAGTCCTCGCGGCGATGCCGGTCCGGTGCGGGGAGGCAGGTGGCAGCAGGCAGTGCCTGGCTCCTGCTGTCCCCGTGGGGAGCTGGCGCCTGCCCGCGTGCCACCAAGCCGCTCTGCGGGAAGATGATTCTGGCATTTTCTGACCAGTCGTTTTTCTGACCCTAATTCAACCACCGCCACTTAGAGCTTGTATCTAGTTGAATACATCGAGTGCTGCTGCACGTCGCCAGGCTGAAATCAGTGGAGCCTGGGGAGAGCGACGCAGACCCAGCACCCAACACGGCTCTTTGTACGGCTGCAAAAGGAGCGGCTCAAGCTGTGAGGATGGTGTCTAGCCAAGTGCTGTCCCCTGACTATAAGGTAGAGCACCCAGCCTGTACAGCAATGTACCACACAAATGCCTCACACAAACTTTTATTATTCGCTGAAACATTATAAATCTTGAAGAGTTCCCTGTTTCACAGCAAAGCAGCCATCAGCCCTTATACAAGGTGTCACCTCCTACAACCCCAGGACACACCTGCAGCCTCGCAGCCTCGGTACCTCTCGAAGCTGGGCTATACCGGAGGTGTGCAATACTGCAGTAGGTTTCACCATTGCTCTCATCAAGGGGAAGGTTTTCATCCTCTGAATTAAAGGCACACAAATCAGGAGCCAAACTGTCCTTCTGCCACACAACAGCCAGTCTTTGGCATGGTGCCTGCATAGGGTCAAGTCTTCTTCCCCTTACGAATGCAGCGTGCACTTGGTTTGTGCTGGTTTCACACAAAGCATCCCAGTTGCCAGCGTCACCTCCCAGCAGGTATGGGGCATGTGGGCTCCAGAACAGGCTGTGGGTAAGGCCTTGCAGAAAGATTTTTAGAGAAATTTGCTTGTCAGGTGCAGGAACCCACTGCAGCGCTATGCATGAGCATACAGGGTTTTCCACACATGCTGCTAATAGGACAAACGAGCCTGATAGGCAATGCTGAAAAGTGTGCATGGACTTCCCCTGCTGCCAGACCAAGACACAGTTGTGTAACAGTAGCAATGTGGTTGAAGTGAGAGGGAGCAAGACAACTGGGAAAGGCTGCAAGACTTTGTACGCCATGAAGAGGGATGCAGCAAAGCCAGCACAGCTTGCTGTCACCTCATCTCCTTTTTCATTTTTTACAAGGAAACTATTCCCCTGGCTCTGTTTGGCACAAACACTGGCTCAGGACACACCTTTGGATGCCACTGAATTTGGTCAGGATATTTGGCAACACGGCTGTGCTCAAGGCCCCAGCTCCACTCCTAGTTGGCAAATTCTATAGAAGACAAGAGGAGAAACATGCTGTCCTTTCAAAAATACTTCAAGGGAAACCTTTATCAGAGATGGAGCTCAGCAAAAAATGACTGCAACAAACCAAATTTCATTTTCACTTTGGGATGGGGAAGAGGGTGCACTACTGGCACCAACTGAAGACCCTAAAGCCCACTTGGAGTGTATGTGCTACAGCCTATGGCAAAGACAGGTAAGGACAGTGAATATTCAGTAATTGAGAAGAGCCAAAAGGAAACACAATGGGAAACATACTGGAAACAGCAGACTTCCACGAACAAGTGTCTAAAGTCTGTAGCTGTCAGCATAAAGAAAAACAGCTTTGCTGTACTGTCATGAAGAAGTAAACTTTGAAAGGTGTCTATGAAATACCCTGACTACAGAAAAGTGGTGCTTTAAGACCTGTGGCTGTACACTTTCTGTACAAATGGAAAAAAAATCATGCCAGCCAGTATACCATATAAAAAAAGGCGAGAGACAAGACCTTTAGGTGACCAGTTCTTCCTCGCCAACAAGGCAGACACCTTCCCTGCAATCCCAATAGTCTGCAGTTTTATTTTTGGCAGATTATAATTAAAATGGTCTTTATGGCTTTGGAGAGAAGCCACTAAGCTGCAAGTTTTGGTTGAAGCAGAGAGTGCGTGTGTGGTATGCTCCGGATGAAGGGACATTGCAGGCAGAGGTCTTGCCACAGCTCTGCTCCTTCCACCTGACCCACAAACGCTGCTGGTTGTACTTGGCTCTCTTTAGTGTTCTCATTTCTCATCAGCAAGTAACAAAGTTCTGGTTGCTAACCAGTCCAATCCCAGAGGCAGAATAAAAAGTCCTTGTTAAGACCTAGAAAAAGCATGTTTCTAACAAAATCAAATCCAAACACGTGCAAACACTGTTCCTGGTTTGATGCATTTTGTTCAGGTTCCACCACCAGTGCACTGGAATTTGCTTTCCTTGCAGAGTGATTTCACTCCTCATCCATTCTCCACCTTTCAGTCTTCTTAGGAGTCTTGACAAGGTATCCCTCCATTTTTGTCTTCAGTATTTTTTCCTATGCACATCCTTCCTGCCCTTCCCTCTTCCGCTGTCACACCCTGTTCCTCTACAGCTATTTTCGGAAAGCAAAGACGTCCCGTGTTTTCAAGCCTCTCTTGCCTTCGCTTCCTGGTTTAGGAGAAGACACTTCCGCCAGTCCCCCATATGGGCAGCTCTCGGACTCGGGGTGATGGCCAGAGCACTCCACAGCGGGGATGAAGCCACTGTCCCACATTCCTGTCCCACACAGCTTGCACAGGTCATGCAGGCTGCAGGGGATGCGGGGTAACAGGTGGAACTGATAGAGCAGACTCCTCGCCTAGAGGGGAGAGAGAGAGACAAAGTCATTTACTCCTCACCGGGGGATGAACATGGAGAGCAGGGGTAGCCTGTGGCCTCCTGTCCCATCCTCCTGTTTGGCTACCTTAGGACAGTCAAAGCTTTAGCAAAGGAGCATCCCTCCTGAACACAAACCTGAAGGTTAAACAAGGCACTGGGGACGCTGCCAGGTCGCAGGAGCTGCCACACATCCCACGGCCTGCAGTCACTCCCAGCCTGAGATGGGTTGTGGACTGTGGTACAAAGACAAACAGCTCTGTCTGCCATTTCCCTGAGCATTTGGAAAGGTTATCCCAACCGTACCATCACCTCCTAAGCACTCTACAACTATCTCTTATTTCTGCAAAACTTGTTTCCAGGCAAACAGCAGCATCCTACCCTCCCAGGCTTCAGACAAGCGGGGGAATACAGGAGATGCGAAAGATGAAGCATCAGTGCCTGATTTTCTCAATGCTCTGACTCATCTCTTGGACCTGAGACTCAGCCCACGTCAGCGCACGGGCATTTACCTTCCTGAGTACAAGTTCTCCGTTCATGTGCATAGCCAGGTTGCTGAAATGCAGCAGCATCTGGTCAGTGGCCAGCTGTTGTTCAATGACATCATCCCCATAAATCACCACGATGGCCACACAGATAAAGAGGTGGAAATAGTCAGTCTGCAATGAGAAAACAAGGGCTGGAGTACAGCAGGTGGAGGCAGAGGTCTGACTTAACCTCCCCACCCTCTATAAGCATGTCCTTAGTGAGATTTTTTGCTCCTTCCAGTTTTGCCTAGTGATATACAGAACGTGAGTTACTGGTAAATTCCAAACCACAGCTGAGTCAAAGTCTCTTCCCTTTACAGTGCGGTAGCAAGGCTTGGACCACAGCTTTCAAAGCAGACTAGTGGTTTTTGGAAAGACATTTTCCAACTGTGTAAAAGAAGTCTGAATTTCAGAAGTGGATGTTCAGCACTTTCTGAAAAAAACTGCTTTTGAAGCCCAGACATCCTCAAGTAGGAGAGGCAGGCCTCCATCCTCCTGCTACATAGGTAAACCTCTTTGATAGTTACAGACCCTCTGTAATACCTACTTATTTTGGAGACTTTGCTACTAAGAGCCTTTATGGAAATTCTGCAACACTTGCTGGGATGGTGAGGATTCAGCAAAGGACACACTGCTGCCCAGCGCGCACTGTGCCCATTGCTAGCTCTCTAACCTGATAGTGAGCCCAGCATGCTTCCCACATGCGCAAAGCCTCAGCATCTGGAAATTCGCGTTTAAAACAGAGGAGGATCCAACGGTGACAGAAAAGCATCTGCAGGCCATCCTCTCCCAAGGAAGTAAGGTGCTGGTAGAAGCGCGGGTGCATGAGCCGTAGCAGCTCTCGCAGGTACATCTGGAAAAGATGCAGAGCTGAGCCACTGCTTCGTGCACAAGGACTTGTGCCGCCCTCACCCACCATCCTGGGGAGCCCCTGCACCGCGTGCCAGACCTGGGCTCCCGCAGAGCTGGCCACAGTTCTCTTTCTTACAAAAAGCTCCAGCTTTACGGCCCGTTTATTACAGCACAGCCAGGAGCATGCTTGGATCTATCATTAAAGGCCAGAGCTCACAGGCCACGGCAGCTATTTCACAAGGAAGGATGGAGGGTGAAAAGAAAATCCCATGACAGCTACATCGTGAAGAGAAAGAAGGGAAGAGATTCAGGCTGAGGAAAGCAGCTAGAGATGTAAAAACTAGAGAAAAGGAAGGACATAGCTATCTCAGGCAATATTTCAATTCAATAGAGGCCGAGCAATATGGAAGTGATTTTGGAAAGCCTGACTATACAGGCACATTACAGTGCATAAATCTGTACATTAACTAACTGCACCTCACCAGCAGCCTCCCATGGGGTTTCCACCACAAGTTTACCGCTTTAAATTGGTGCCATCATGACCCGGACAGGATTGTTCAGGTTTAGAATGGATTTTTCAGGATCTTAACCAGAGAACAACTGAAGTTCATGTTAAAAACTAAAAAGTTCCAATTTTTAAAAAAGATCACCTTATTTTAAGAAATTCTGTCGGATATATAAGGCTTTTCATTTGAACATAATTTTAAAAATCTATTAAAAATATTAAGAGCTTAAAAAAAATCCCACAAAAAAAGAGGGTTGCAGCTCAATCAACTCCTCTGCCTCATTCACACCAAATGCCCCAGAATCAGGACAAAACCAAACCAGTGAGTCTTCACTGCCTGAGAGAAGTGCAAAGTTAAAGCAAGCAGCATCCTAAATACATTTGATCATAAAAGATGCCTTGAATCAGCACCCTTTAGCATAGTCAAGGTAACTTTACTTTGAAAATGTATTGGCTATAACTGCCTCTGGAGTGTCCCAATCACTCGGGATCAATTTTATCCACCAGGTATTTTGTGGCTTTGGAGTGTGATTCAGCATGCTGGAACCCAACAGCCCAGGTAACTGCTTTATGGCATTCTTCTAATTTGACTGGGGAGAGGAGAAGCTAAAGACAGGACTAAAGGGAGCTCAGCATTCAGCCTCACCAGCTGTTTCTCCATATCCTCATCCCGGGGTGAGCTGATGAAGATCGTGTTCTGCATCAATCCTACAAAGCACCAGAAAGTATCCGACTCATCTAGGACCTCTGCCAGGAGTGGGGCAACCAGGTCGGACATCCCCTGGGAGTATCCAATTGTTGGGTTAAATACTGCATAGTTCAGCAAGATTCTCCTGGAGAAGAGATGCAAGTGGAGAGGTGAGACATGGAGAGGGCATGTCACAGCTGACCGCAGTGCCCTTTCCCTTCTACCCCAACTGCCACCGTACAGGCTGAGTCAGGCAAAGTGCAGAAGAGCAACAGATCACTCCTGCCATCTAAAAGATTAACTCGCAATTGCACCCGGAGGCTTGTGAACTTTTGAGCACCTGTACAGTATGCTGCACCCCAAAGAACTGCTTTCCCTGAAAGAACTATATCTAGAAGCATAACAAAGACACATGAACACTATACCTAAATGGAACTCTCATTTTTTAGGATTATATAATTTTTGCATCAATCCAGAGAGGCTCCTGGACGGGCAACAAGAACTCTGAATAGCACACAGCAGCCTAAGACAATGGATTTGAACAGAACCCCTTTAGGCTCCTATTTCCCAACCACAGTACAGCCCACTGGGAGCAGTGCAGTAGGAACAAACAACACAGTTCATCTCAGGTACAAAGACATGTGACCCCACTGCACGGTGCTTTAACACATACAGATAACCCTGCTGCAAACATCAGTCCAGCGAAATAAACTTCAGGATAAGGTTTTCAATACACAGACACCAAAATATAAAAAGAAAATGAGAATTTAAAAAGACTAAGAGGACAGAAATGAAGGGCCCATGGGAAAGGAGACCTGATGCCTACACATCCATGAAGCTCCAAGCCATACTGTTAGATGAAATCTAACTGTTTTGTAGGCACACATTTACAAGTCACACACCCATGAAGCAGACTCTGGTGTTCTTGTCTTCCACCCCGTCAGGAGAACCGCAGACCCAAGCAACTGCCCACAACCCTGCTGCAGCACCCATGACCCTCCCATAGCTACAGAAGGCTCACACCTCTTCTGTGCCTATGTATGCAGGGAAGCTAGGTGATGGGAGCAGGGTTGTTATATCAAGAAGTCAATGGCTAAAGCAGTAGTGAAAGCACTGGGGAAAAAGTCCTTGTTTTTGCATCAGTTGATACCAGTCACCACATGCACAGTGCTCTTCCACATTCCCAAGGCAGTGACCCAGGCAGCCTGGGCCAGGGGGGCTTACCAAGTTTTCTATACCTTCAGTAGGACACATTGTTTGGGACACTAGAATCAGACACTTCACCTCATAGTTTCCACATTTGGGTTGTCCTCCCCTCGAAAGAACTGGTTGCTGCGGTCAGTCCTCACGACGTCTTTATCTACCGTGAACTGTACCTTACACCAAAACTCTTTCTGTTCATCTGGAGTCATTGAAAGCCTGAAAATTAAGGAGCAACAGGAGTACATTGCCAAGAAAGAATATGATTGCCACAAGGAACAAAAAGCCTTATTTAAGCTTGAGTTTTCAGAGAAAAACTATACCTGTACTCATCACCCGAAAAACAGACAAGCAGGTCTGTCCAGAACAGCAGATTTTCTGTCCAAACGGATTACTAGAAGGAGCCTCCTGGGTTATAAATGGGATGACATGATGTGTTTTATGTGATAAACTCCACTTCAGAAGCAGTTGGACTCTGCTCTCCACTGCTCCTTGTGGGTGGCACACCAGAACTCACCACTTTGTTTTGATTGCCTCCTAATTAATAATACTACTGTCCCTCTCCAGTTTAAATGTACCCACAACTAGATTACAACATACAGTTCTTGCAGTAATAACTTTGTTGAATTAGATATTCCTTCTTCTTTCCAATTTTTACATCCAGATACATTTACAAAGAAACACAAGACCCCATTTTCACCTTCTGGATGCTAAACCAACATGTTCTGCTTCTAGTCTTGCCTGTGAGATAAGCTTTCCTATGTGGTACTGACAAGCCTGTTTCAAGACCCCAAGAAAGAAAATATTTGAGCTATATGGTATTAGTTCCAGATCCTCAAGAGGTCAGCTGTGCCCGATACACCTCCTTTACCATCCCTCTCACTTCTCTACTCCAATCAGCCTCTCCTGAAGCGAAGGAGGTAGAGACTCTGTACGTCACCAGCAGTATTACTGCGATGTCAGGCCTAAGGAGAGATGAGCAGGGGAGGATGAAGTTGGTCTGTTACCGTTTCTCCTGGATCTCAAAGTATTCTTTCCTCTTCTGCAGCCTCAGTGCCTCCCTCTCTTCAGAGGTGGACTCGTAGCTGTAGTAGTGCAGCAGAAAGGGCCACACCTCCCCACGGATGGAAATATCAATCCCACCAAAGAATATGGCCTGGAAGAAGGAGCAAAAGTTATGACTGGTACAGTTTTAGCATCCCCCAAAACAGCAACAAGAAACTGCCCGCTACTATGCTTTGGTGGCTTTGCAGTTCTTTCCTGACAAGTGACGCCTTGATTCAAGCTCCTGCAATTTGCACATGTTTAGAGGGAAAGTGCTGGCCTTCTATTCCCAGACGAGACACAAATCGGGCTCATTTCAATGTCAATAACCCCCCCTGGAGAGGCTCTATGATTAACGTGTCGTTCTCATGTCACGGCTTAATCCTCAATCTTGGAGACACTGCATTTCACTGCAAACTTCTCTCTCAGGACCTGGACCCAGTGCTCCCCCGCAAGCCCTGCATTATTTCATACCGTAATCTCGATTTTTCTTCCTTTGATTTGTTCACACTGCATTTTGCAAACATGTCTAGTACTGGACACTTTGGTTTACTAATTCCAACTGGCAGCAGAAGCTGGAGAACCTCGCCCTCCATGGCCAGGGAGATGCTCTACCATTCTGCCAGTAGCAGACTCATCTGCAGTCCCAGCAAGACCTCTAGCCAAGCACTATATGCCAGTCTTTAGACTCTCAAACACCCAGTTCTTGCCCCCAGCACGAAAGCAAACTCTTGTGGCTTCCACCTGGGGATTCACACTCTGCGGCAGGAGAGAAAGGATCAAAACCGCAGCAGCCAGCCCTCTCACCTTCTGCAGCTTGTACTCCTCTTCCACCTGTCCGGATTCATTCAGGTGATGGAGCCAGGCAGACACATCAAGACGCTTGTACGTGTTCTCCTCCGGGTGGGTTTCCGAGGAGGGCAGCTTGGGACGGCGGATGGAGAACTGCATACATGTTTTCTCATCAGTTAGCTGCTGAATGGGGGAAAACAAAACAAAAAACTGAAGGCAGGAGCCAGAGATAGCAGCAGAGTATGAAACCCGGTTATTTTCAGAGCAGGAAAACCTTTTCGCGTGGTTCGCATAGGATTAAGCACTGAGGCACTGCACTTGGGGAGGTTTTTTTTTAAAATTCCAACCATTACAATAGCAAGAGTGATTAGAATAATTAAAAATCTGAATACCACAAAACAGCTTCATCTTAAAAAAAAATTGTTTCCATTCCTCCCCCAATCTTATCCCTGACCTGAAACTGAATTAATGCTGCTTACAGCAAAACTTCACCCTGCCAGGAATGCCTGCAATAAATTACATATGATTGGCCATATACAAAGGGATTGCTGTTAGGCAAGCAGGGAACTGCACTGCCAGGCTCTCTAAGGGCACTCATGATCCCAGTGCAAGACTGCAGCTGACATTTAATTTAAAAATCAAAGGTTGTTCAATGCAAAAAGTGAGCCCATGCGACCATAATAAGAAAAGCAGCAGGGGGCTCTGTGGGAAGGATGGAAATTTAAAAATCACTGTTTCTAATAAGCACATACAGTATCTTAAACAGATAATTAAAGAGCTCTTATCACATTTGTATGTAGATTGAACAAAATATGGCAAGATGCCTTGTCAAAACATTTTCCAAAGCAGTGTGCTACGCTTCACAAAATGGATGAAAGACTCTGACAGAATTTCAGACCTACCACTGCAGATTTCCCAGCCACCTTACATGCCTAAAGCATATTGGTGACCTGTCGGGTCTAGCAAAATAACTACCTAAGCAAGTCTTCTGTATTATCTTCCCCCATATTCCACAGGCAAAACAGGAATGCATGGGGACAAGCAAGTACAAGAGAGACCTTGCGTCCAACTCGCAGTTGCATCCTAAACAACACCCAAAACATTGCAGCTTTCTGCCTGACTTGGTGACATGAACTCATAGCTTCATTTCTCCAACGTGCTCCCCTGGCTAAAAGCCTAAGTGTGAAACATCTGCTGGAAAAAACTCCTTTGCCCCATGAACCTTGCTTGGGTACCTGGTCCTTGAGATGGGTCTCTGTGCAGTACTTCCATTGCTGAAACACCTCGGACAGTTTATCCAGGCCACCATGGTGAAAATGGAAGATCTTGTACTGGCTCTCCCTGCTCGCAACAACCAGCTGTCCACAGGTGCATGCCTCATCACTGTGGGACAAAACAACAGGGGAGAACAACCTGCTTTTATTGCCCAGGATAACGAGGGGCCCAGCAGGAAGGGGGAATATCAGATGAGAGAGAGGAAAGCAAATTACAAAGAAGTGTAGCACCAAGTTGTCCCTTAAAACAGGGCACAGAAGTAATTTTACAGCTCTGGGACTTGATGATACTTATGGTCCCTTTCACCTTGAGATATTCTATGAATCTACGACATGGCCATAGTGACCATTTTCCTCAAGCAGCTCCACTTGTGCCGGGTAATGGCACTCTTTTACCCTTCCACCATGTGAATTTTGTCTTCCCTGGAGAAAAAACCCCAAGAAGTATGCCCCAGCAACATTAAGGCAGTACACAAAGTCAGCTCCTATGGATGAGCGGACTTGGTCACACACAGCATTGTCTAAAGAAGCAGGGAGTGAGAGTGAAAAGAGGGAGTAAAAATGTTTTTAATAACTTCTGTAATAATTTGAAAAATAACTGAAGAGGCTAAGAGCAGCAAGACCCTAGAGGAGCCCTAGTGAGGGGCAGGCAAGAGAAGAGGTACCATAGGTAAAGATGTTTTCCATGCTTCCAGGCTATCTGAAACATTTTTGGTAAGACAGCTAAGAGCAACCTTTACCTTACTAGGGAAAAAAGTCCTTTAGGCCCCATAACTGTACTTCAGAGGCTCTCCTTGGGAAGGCTGACACTTGCTTTCCCGGAAAGAACCGTTAGGGAAAGACTTCCAAGGAGGTCTGCAGAAGCCATCTGCCTCCAGACCCCAGTGCGCACTGATCCAGAGCGCACACAAATACCACACACAATAAT
The DNA here is from genome assembly GCF_964188355.1 of Buteo buteo. Taxonomy (NCBI): domain Eukaryota; kingdom Metazoa; phylum Chordata; class Aves; order Accipitriformes; family Accipitridae; genus Buteo; species Buteo buteo. Next base: position 1,152,131 of record NC_134183.1, read on the forward strand.
ACGTTACCTAAAGAAGAGACGAAGGGATCTCATTTGTCCCAGGTCCACTCTAAAGACACCACAGACCTGCTCGAGGGCAAATACTTTCTGCTGTTCGTCCCATCTGGTGCTCTGCATTTGCCCATTATTCTCCTGGAACTGGGCACTGGTGTCAAGGCTGGAGGCAGAGCTGGTGGAGCAGGTCATGCGATTGTCACACGTGTCCCTGCAGACAAGAGCATGGAGGAAGAAAGCCCCGCAAGACATCAGCCAAAGATGACTGCAGGTACATGCAATAACCACAGATGCTCCATGTTAAAAATCTTTTGTCAGAGCTCTGAAATTGGAATTCAGTACAGGTCTAAGGAGTCAATAACTGACAGCCCACATAAGAGATTAAATTATTTTTATTTAAATTAATTCCCTACCATCCCAAAAACCGATCCTATTTTTGGTCTGTTCCTAACTTGCACACTGAACTGGGGAGAGCCAACACCATGCCTCAAAACATTAACTTTTGAGAAGGCAAAATTAAGAAGCCCCATGTGGTAACAGCCCAGATTACTCCGAGGAGTGGCCCAGCCCCTGCTCCTTTGGCACAGCACAAGGACCAGTTTGGGGAGCTGGTACAGCAGGCACTTGCCCACTCTCCAGCCCATGCCACAGAGCCCTAAGCTGCAGGACCCCTTCAAACCATTGTGCCTCTGGGATTGATGACCCCTTGGGATGGAAAACCTTGGGCCATTGAAAAAACATGACTGCCGAAGTACAGGTGCTTGACAGGCTGCTTCAGCATCTCCAGCAGCACTTAGTGAATAACGTCCCAAGGAAGAGATGTCTTGCCCCACAGCTTAAGCAACCTCTTCAGCAGGCAGCTCAGCTGCTCCACACTGAGCCAGGGATGGGCGGAGTGAGTGCATTCAGACGGCAGCATTGACTCGGGATCCCATCTGGCAAATTCCCTCAGTGACCAGTAAGATCCAAAGATATTTCCCCTGAACTCGAGTTTCTCATTACGCCTTTGCCAGTGGACCTGACAAGCCTGGATTCATGTGTATAATCTTTAGACAAATGGCTTCTGCTTGCAGACTTGAAACTTTGGAGAGTTAAGGAGCAGGAAGTTACACATGGGCTCTTTAACCCACCACAAAGTAGAGAAAGTGAACCCAACTGTTTTCCAATATGCTTGGAGCTCACTGCACCCCAGATATTTATCTGTAGGAGTAAACTGAGTTTAGATTAAAAAAACCCACATGCCTGCCACCAGCCCTGATCCCAAAAGAAAAATATCACTGCTTTGAGAATTAAGTGAATCTGAAACTGTGACCCCTTGATTCTTAAAAAGGCCAATACATGTGAACAATCTCAGCGCAAACTCTGAATGGGTTCCGCTGTGAAATCAGGGTTTGCAAAACAAGGCAAGTAGCAGGTATAAAGACAGCCCCCTGCAATGCCACTTTATGCAATGTTTTCTAATCCGCTTATCTAACAATGTAGGCACTGAACGCTGAAAATCACACACTCAGCATGCATCTGCAGCACACCACATCAGTATGCTTTCCAAGCCTGGCTACAGTGCCTCTTCCACAGGGACGAGCCTTATTTGCAGCATCTACCCATGGTTCAGGTCATTGCATTCCAATGGACAGGTCTCCGGACATCCCAGTTAGTTGTGGGTTAAATTTTTAACCAAGCCCCTGTGAGCCGCCCAGTTCAAATGTATGACTCAAAACCTTAGCGCCCACACGCATGGGAAATAAATCCCCGAGCCCCCTTCTCTGGTTCTGCAGCATTATGTAGATGAGACCAAGTCTGTTTTACTTTCAGCTAAAAGAGCACTCTGTTCATGAAGTTCTGCTGCTCCGTTTTTCTGAAAGAAAGCATCAAAGCAAAACTTACATTCAAGCCATTTGGAGGTTGAGGTCTTAGAAGTGACATGGCAATATCGCCATGTGAGCAAGGATCACACAAGATACCCAAACTCCCTCAAAGAGGAACGATAGCAGTTTTTCTAGGTTAGACACCAGGATACTTCCAGTCTCAAGTGTAGCTATACACTACCACCTGCACCTTGTGAATTTTTCCATGAAAACTGTATTCGCCTTTGTGAAAAATCAAGCATTACTTTCTGATAAAGCTGCAAAATATCACACTTTCTAAAACATTCAGTATCTCATGTTAATGCAAAAGTAATAGGAGTCCTGGTTCAAGACACTTGTGCTGGACTGCTTGCTATAAGCAGCTGGTATTTATGGAGCAACACTTCATAACAGCCACAGCTGGTTACACAGGATTTTCCTGGAAGAGATGACTCAAATTAGTTTAAAGACTAAGCAGAGGCAAGCAATTTTCTAAAACTCTTGCAAAGATGAACTGGTCAGTACGACAAAGGGCTGGAAGCTGGGTTGGCTGTGAGGATCATTGTCCTGCAGTTCCCTCGTCACAGAGGCCAACGTGCCCATTCTTCAGGACCATCATCTCAAACGACCAGCGGCAGAGACGACTGCCAAGAAACAATAGTTACCAGTAGAGCTGGGCAGGCTCGCTTTGATCCCCGGGAATTGTGTAGCTCCTCAGTACAGAATGCTATTGCCAGCTGCAGTTCCTTCTGCTATGTAACCAAAATCTGCTTCAGATATGCAAGTAGCTACAGGAGGCTGGAAAGGCCAGTTACAAAGGTGCTGGCAATGTTATATTTTCTGGAAACGCTTCTTCAAGTCAAAATGTTTACATTTAGCCACTAGTTACAAGCTTGCACACGCATCCAACATACCAGGAAGCAATTCCAATGTTTTCATTGATGTAGAAGATGAAATCTGAAAGAGACATCTGTACACCCCATGCCCTTCAGAGAGGTAGATGAACACCTACATTCATACATAGCAGATGCAGAGAGTACCACCTCCTACATTGGTGCATACTTAGTCACTGTGGAAATTAAGAAAAAACCTCACTGTGTTTAAAATTACTTTTTCCTGTATATATTGATTTAAAAAAAAAAATATTCTAATCTGTTGGACTACTTTTAAATATAATTTTAATATTGAGATCATTCTGTATGTAAGTAACAAGTAGTATGATCAATGCTAATTTTGTGGATTCTGGGGAGTCCTCTAACTAGGCACACAAGATACACAGATGCAAGGGAAGAATTTATTATTTGTCAGACTATTGTATCTGTTAGACGAGGAATTTATACCAGAGTGCCCTGCAAAAGCAGGGAGCTGAAGCACTGCAAGGCAAATAGCTGGAGGAACATTCCAGAGAGACTTTGAGTTGTGGGATACAGGAAAAACAGAGCGCCAGCTAGTATGCAGCACTGCTCAGCAAAACAAGAGAACAAGTGCCATGGTCTACGGGAATAAAAGGGACAGGGAAAAAAAAATAAGGAGGATTAGCAAAACCTGAGGCAGGAAACCCACGGACATATTCATGATTCCACTTAAGTGTTTTCTCCTTACTGAAATCCCATTACTCTTTTGTCTCAAAATGCATCTCATTCTTGCTGGTGACCAAGAACAGGTGGTGCTGTATTTTCTCCACTCAACAATCAACTACAGCAATCAACCGTATCTACATTCCTCGAACTTTTGTAGCCCCTAAGAAAGCAAGTGCTTGCGAAAGGCAGCCATCGTCCTCCTCCCACTCCACGGGAACTCTCTCACACGCCCGATCCGAGGAGGTCAGGCACACTGCAAGGGAAACTTTCGACATGCAGTAATGTAGTAATGGGACCTAACTTACTGTTCAGTCAAAGCATTTGTACACACCTACAGCATAAAGAGAGATAAAACCATTTATTATTTCTGTTACAGAGCCAGGGCAGAGACCTGCACCAATTACATGGGAAGGCTATTTCAGCAACAAAGATCCAATAACTCATTGTACGACACGATGTGACAAATGTAATTATAAGAGGGAAAGGGGCTGAAGATTATACCCGTGATGGGGCAGCTACCTAAGCTGTCAGCATGCACCACACAATTCCCAGAGAGCCTCTTGCAAGAGCCAAACCCTCCTCAGTTGGCTCTCCATCACCATTGTACTAAAGCATGCCTTCACTAATAACAGCTTTCCTTACAGCCCGAGTTATTCCTGCACGCTGGCTTGTGAAGCATCATTTACAGACAATAAGTATCATCATAATGTATGAGCATCCATGTAATGGGAATTACATGCCCCTTTTCCTCCCCAGGGGTTAGCGCTTCTCTGTTTCTCCACTATTCCCCACAGGCACTGACCTTCTAGGTTCCTCTTCTTTCCAGCAAGGTGAAATAGCTCATGGCAGCATCAGCTGCCTAAAACATGTAAGACAGATAGCTTCAAATAAATAATCCATCAATAAAAGTTCAAAGCTATCCTGAAATGCCTAAAAATTCAGTGTAGCGAATGTACAAAGTGAGGTAAGATTGGGCAGCTGGAACCCAAATCTATTGTTCTGATAAAAAAAAGTGTCCTTGACAATATACATATATTATGAATTGTGAAACGTGCTGACTTCAGTGACATATGAAAGATGTGCAAAAGAAAACAGATTGGTAATTTGGGATTAAAAAAAATTTGTCAAAATGTTTCTGCTCGTTCTGTGTAATGCTGCAGAGGAGGACTGGAAGGACACTCGCAGGATGGCACCTGCTTCCAGAGGAGCGTGGCCATGCAGAGCCAGTCATTGACAGTGAAATGCTGCAGTCGCACCAGCTCTCGCATCTGATCAGCACAGACGAGTAACTAGGTTAAGAATTGTGTTAAATTCACCCTTTGGCTGAAAATATTTGGAACTTGAAGTTCCTTTGCCTCAGAGAGCCTGAACAGAATCGATTTACACTGACCTCACTGAATAGGGAAAAAGGTGTTAGATAGTCTGGATGAAAGCCTAACCAGAATTTCTGAAATTAAATGTCAAAACATCCTCATGTGGAAGTGTATCTGTATGTCTGCAAACGCGTGTGGAAACAAATCTAACAATTCTTCCCATTTGTTGGGGAAACCTGTGAAAAACTGCCCAGGACGTTACAGTACAAAGTACATGAATGTCAACATGGACTTTCCAAAAGCTTGTTCCACAGGCTTTCCATTGATCTGTTTGCTTTCAAAACATAAATTTCCTCACGTTGAACTGCACTAAATGCTATTTAGTAGCTAATTAACTTTCTGTGCTGAAAACCTCCTGTAATTGCACTTCTTTCACCTTTTTTAGCCTGTGTCCTCCAGGGAACCCAAGCTGTCCTACGGCATTTGTTCTGCTCATTTCTATCTCACAGGCACAAGTTCCTTCCTGACACCAGACTGCCAATCACAGCTGCAGAGGTCACTGGAGACCAAATTAGGAGCACTCTGCCTCTGACAAACTTGCTTTGCTTAGCTTGCCGTAAAGGGAAAATAAAAGGTTATGAAAAATAATTGTATCCTTTCATGCTCGGCACCAGGAAGCAGATTCAACAGCGCTTCTAGAAGTCAGCGTATTATTGTTAGTCACTCTTCGTATTAACGATATTCAAAGAACAAGCTGTTTACATCTTAAAAGCATTGGAATCCCTCCCTTTCCCCGTACAGGAAAAGAGCAGAAGGTGGTTTGTGGTTACCAGCCTTCTACACGTCGGCCACCTCACCGGCACATGCTGCGGGGAGGGCAGCAACTTCTACGTTTACCCTCTGACCTTGGACTGTAACAGCAACTTCGTGATCAGGGACGGGGCTCTGAATTAACATCAACTCTGCGAACACAAGCCTGACATAAAATATTTTAACACAACGGAACGAGGGACTCAAGGAAACCCAATTATGCAGCTTTGCCTTCTGATAGGCGTAATTGGTTTGTCCTTGAGAAATAAAGATCAAAACAATTTGTTATGCTTTATGCGGCTATTGCAATCCGCTTTTACAGCACCCTGACTGCCTTCCCAGAGCACGCACAACCACCCAGCGCAGGTAGAACACGCAGCGTCCGCCTCTGCCGCCGGTTCATCATCCCAAATCTTGGCAGACAAAAGCCGACCTGTGCGGTGGAGTGGCCGGCGCCCCGGGATGACCCACCTCTGCAGCGGCGCTGGGTGCTGCCTTCCGGCCCCGCTCCGCCGAGGAGGGCGGCAGCTGAGCGAGAAGCCTCACTACACTGGGGGCTTTGTTGCTCCTAATTCATTCCTCCAAGTCCTCGTGGCCTGAAGGGAAGCCGAGTGATTTTAGCCAGCGAGAGGGGGCATTAGAAAAACAGTCCTGCTCACCTCCAAAGGGTTCCCCCCAACTGCTGTGAATTAAACCAGAAGGAAAACAAAATAAACCCAGAATTCTTGAGTTAATTATTTTGAATGTATATGGGAAGGGGGAAAAAAAATCAGAAGTTTGCAGTGAATTAATGTGTGTTTTAATCTCTTTTACCCAATCGAAGTCTGGAATGTGATACACATATACCTTCAGTTAAAAGACAAGCAATCTGTTTTTCACAGATGAGAATTCCAGACAGGTGTAGGCTACTTAGGTAAAACCCAAGGTTTTTCTCTGTGACTTCTTGTTGCAGTGAGGTAGCAGGGGCAGAGTTAGCAGTTTGATGCTTATGAATAAAATACACATAGCTCCCGAGAAGCCAAACACAACAAATCATTTAGAGCCGAGCATATGCTGCTCAATGATGCAAATGTTACCTTCGTTTTAAGGAAGGAAAATATTCCAAAAGCTGAATGGCAGATTTTTACAATCCATACAGAGAAGGGGCACCTCATGCCTAGGCTTTAGCTCATTAATAAATCAATCGAAATGCAACACTTAAAAAAAAAAAAATTCCTTAGATGGAAAAAGTGATTTCTCAGCAAAGCCCGAAAAAGAATGTTTGCTTTTCAGCCTATTCCACACTGGAAAAGGGGACCTTTCTTACCAGTGTTTATTTTATATTTAAAATCAATGGATTATTTTGCTTTTTTCTTTCAGTTCTATCCATGCAAAAATAAAATTCTACACTAATTATGCTAATTACAATCAAGCCTTCAAAACCCTGGTCCCTTGAAAGCCCTGAAGATTACCTTTGTTCTTGTATTCTTGGCTCTAAGCAATGAACTGGGAATTTCAGGGGGACTTTTTACTGACAGACAAAGTTAACCAACTCCCCGGACTCTGCACTGCTGCTGACCCAGTATTAGCAGAGCCAACACCACCCAGAGAGAATTTCACTGTTTCCACAATACAATGCAGATTTCCCAAGGGGAGAGCTTTCTTCAAGTAGCAGAAAAGGGAGAGGAAAAAGGAGAGCTGACTAAAAGCATGTTTCAGAGTTATTGCAAATGCTTAATGCTGTTATAATTGCGAGGACCAAGCCAAGAAGACAGAGACTATGCAGATTTATTTGCATATACTGTTGTACTTTTAGAGGGGACATGCTCTTTATTTTGATCCAGTTAACGCAATTCTTCCCCCACAAAGCTCTGGATACCCGCCAGCACCATTTATCTCCACTCTCAATTAGGATTTCTGGGCGTTACGATCGTATAAATAAGGAACAGAAGAAATGCAAGAATATCCTGGGAAAAGGCACTTTATTGCAATACCTCCTGGAGAACACAGCCACTGGTGTGTTTTACCCCGCTCCCACCCGCCCCGTCTCCCTGCTCTCGCAGTCTGGCCGGCCTGTCACGCCAGCCTTCCACCCCAAACCCCTGCGTTCCCTCAGAAATTCTCTGTTTCTCTAGCACAAGCCCAGGCTGTAATTTTACCGTCAATAATTCTCTGGGGTTGCAGTCGCCCAAGCGAAGGCGGCTGGTAGGGACCCACGGCCCCTCAGCCTGGGGGTGCGGGGGGGGGTGTGCAGCGCCGTACCCGGGGGCAAAGCGCTCCCTAACGCGGCTCTGCTGAGGCAGCACGGGGGCGAGCAGCAGCCGGGCCCTCGGTTTCACCGGCCACCGGGGCTACCGGCGGGGGGGGGATGGCGAGCGGCCGCCGGGGAGCGCCCGGCCGCGCCGCTGGGCAGAGCGCGCCCCCTGGCGGCCGCGCCGCGCCACCCGCCCGCCCCGGCCCCGGCTCACGGCCCCGGCCCCGGCCCCGGCCCCGGTCCCGGCCCCGGCCCCGGTCCCGGCCCCGGCGGCGCTGCGAAAGCGAAGCCCCATCCGAAAGCGGGAGTTTAAAGCCTTCCCGTCCTCGTAAGCAAACCCCAACAAGGCCTGGCGCCCCAGAAACCCGGGGTCGGGGTCGGGGGTGGGGTGGGCAAAGCGGTTCCCCTCTGTTCCTCCATCCCTCCCGTTTCGGGATCTCCTCCTTCGGCATCCCCTGCTCTCGTCACTGACTGTTCCTCCCCTGAAACCCCAAATAAATAAGCTTCGCGAGCCCGCTAGCTGCAATTCCCGATCTCGAGTTAGCTGCCACTATTTTCTTTCACAGAAATCTGGCAGCGAACCAACGGAGGGAAAAAACAAACCTGCTATAATTAATGTTCTTGCTGTTCAAATATTTATATAAAGCAAGATAGAGCCGTATGCCTCCGCAATCTCTTGGATCTGTCCAACCTTCTCAGCTTTGCAGCCGGTAACAACTTTAATTAATTACACAGCATTGCTGACAGCCAACGGCTAAGGCCAGCTCCTCTTCCCAGTACCCGGCTCCGTGCAGACCACCCGAAAGCACTGCCTTGGGAAGTTTACACCTACCCCCTGACTCAAGGAGAAGGGAAAAAGGACTGTCCTTCTGCTGGAAGAAGGATTTGGGGATATTTTTTTCCTGGGCACAGGTTTGGGTACAAATGGAATTAGGTGCTTTGGAGTCTTAACATCATAAATCGCACTAGATTGGGCAAGGTCCTGGGGAGTTGGAGCCTGAACCAGAAGCAGTGAGGCACCCCATGCACTCATCCCTAAGGCTGAAATCATCAAAAGTAAGACAGCATGACACAAGATGCTGCAAGAAGTTACAGGAGATTTAGAAGTCTGTGACCAATTCCCCCAGTTCTAAGAATATAATCACTTCTGTTACAACAGCGATGAATTCCCAACCTCTTGATGACTCCAGAGCTCCTGCCAGTTCACACTAATTTCAGCTCATTTCCCCTATAATTTTGCCTCCTGTTTATTCTGCAGAGGTCTGAACAGCACTAAGCCTTTCAGGTGAGCTGCCAAAACAACATGATGCAACACTGTACGCTCTGTTACCACCCGCTCCTGCAGCTGCTGCCACCCTCCATAACGCTGTGCCTCCGCTCCCTCGTGAGAAGGTAATTTACTGATTAGCTCCCTGGGAAGAGGCTTAACAACAGGATGTGCAACACATCTGTAAAAATTGCATCAACTGCAACACTAAAGGAGTTTTTCCTTGTGTTGTGTGCTTTGCCTAGACTGTTTGTAATAGTTCTGTTCGGTGAATTCACGTCGGCTGAAGAACACGCGAACTGTACCATCATTCAGCTCCATTATGAAAATGTTTCATTATTTTTATTACTGGCTGCTAAAACAATTGCCTTCTTACGAAAGACATTTCCGTCTTGCACTGGTATCTGTGACCACATTGGTCACATTGCTTCTGCTTGTCCTTTAAAGCAAGCGCTGTGGAAGCGTGAGCTGGCATCTATTCCATCACCTGCAGGACTGTTCACCGAGCTCCAGCCTCCAGCCAGATATTGCCCTACACTCCACTCGTACTATTCCACCACTGAGGCTTCTTGGTCCAAATTCTGACTGTGTCGACCAACATCCCAGCCTGAAGTTAGTGAAGGAACCAATGCCAGCATTTATTTGTCCTCTTCAGCATTTTTGCGTGGTGCTCATCAGGTAACAGCAACTGCAGTTTACTACTGAAGTGAAAAGCCTTTAGCAGCCCTACCACCCATTGCTAGGGAAAGCTCCTGTTAACCAGGGATCACTCTGGCACAGCACAAAAAAAAAACCCAATCCAAACCCCACTTAGAGAGCGCTAAGTGCTTCCGCAACCGATTGGTATAGATCTGATGTCATGGTCAGTTAAAATAACTTCAGAAGCATTGGTTGAAAGACATTATATAGGCGTCAGATGCTATTTGGTCACCAGGATGTGACAAAAGGCTTTTAGTTTCACTTTACTGATGGGGAAAATGGAAGCCGAGTAATTTAGCAGGGCAGCAACAAGCCAAAGCTGGGCATAGAGTACAGTTGTCCCAAATTAGTGCCCTTCAGACAACAAGGCAAATGTTTCCTGACAGACAGCAAACAACGGTAACAAGAGAGAAAAGGAACAAAATGGAACAATTTTATTTCCAGTATCCCTCCTTTCCTACAGAAATGCACTCAATGACAAAGCCGCTATCAATACAGGCATTTCCCACATTAGGTACCTCCCTGCTGGAACCTCGTACTATGAGCAGAAAGGGCCCCCCAAAGTTAATACGGACACAAATCCCAAGACAGTAAAGCCACCTTTCCATGAGAAATGAGTGCACTATGCAGAAGAAGTGCCAGGCTCGTCTAAAGAGACAAGGAAGAATGTGTATGCTGGTGATGGGACACTCCCATAGCTTGTAGCCTGAGGAATTGTGTAAATGGGAGGAAAACATCGATCGCTGCATGGGATCCCTGGCAGCCTGTCAAACTGAGAAGCAGAGGCAAACAAAAAAACCAAACAACAATGGATACGTTTTTATTTCCTTATGTTCTACAAGGCGAGTTGTTGACTTAAAATGACTGACTCGTTGTGCAACTCAAATGCTTCCAAGCCTACCTCCCTTCTTCCTCCCTGCCCCTGTTCTGCATGCATGTGTTTGTTGGCTCCCTTCTGCCCAGGAGGCCAGGCCACCTTCTCAGAGGATGCTCCAAGAAGCACACGGGACTTGTGACTCCTGGTCATACAGATATTTTGGCAAGCAGCTTGCTGAGCCTCTGATCTCATCTGATCCAAGTCTACATGTGCACCCTAATTCTTTCACAATGTCATATTTTTCCATTTCTGATGATACATAATTGCATGGAAAGAAAGATGGCTGGACTAAAACACCCATGCAATGCATCGCTTCAGCTTCTGAAACAATCACGGGGAAAAGCAAAGTTCTCTTTACAACAACTCCCCAGTGCAGAGGGAAATAACCAAAAACATTCGTCCCTCTTTGCAGGGAGGAGGTGGTGACCAGGGGGTAGGGAGGGAAAAGAGTTGAAACAATCTGCCAGCAGCACAAACTTTGTTCGCGCTCCAATTCTGGCTCAGATGGGAAGCAGCTAGCAGAAAAAAAAAAACAACTTTAAGAAACAAGGAAGCTGTTCTTATGCTTGTAGTGACTTCTGAAACAGCATCCCCCGCCCCCAAATGCTGGGATGAATGCAGGAAATAAGAGAATGCTTTTTAACAAGACTTTTACAAAGTATTCTATGCAAAATCTCCAACTCAAACAGTTTGTAAGATCCTGCAGATATCATGCAAGGGGGCTCTACGGGAAAGAACAAATTGGCATAAAAAATGGACACACTGGACAAAAGCCTTTCAAGTCTGAAGTCCCAAACAATGAAAGGTCTGTTTTATTAATCTGCTGCAAATTATGAGTGCCGCATACACTGTACGAGGCTTCCAGACTGGTGCCAGAGGAGTTAAAAAAAAAAAAAAAAAGAAGAAAAGAAAAGAAAGGGAAATAAAAAAGTCTACCAGGACCACGAGCAGTGTGTTTGCAAAGGCAGGCTTTGCATTGCTGGAGCTGTCAGGACTCTGGCAGCACACGAGGAAAGCCGGCAGAGGGCTCGCCCGAGCCAGGCTGTGAAACAACAGGGAAATGCTACACGAATTCACAGGCAAGGTAGTGAAGATGCAATAAACTGTATTTCCTTCCTTCCCTGACACTATTAGCAGCTCAGAGCACAAGTGTTGCAAAACAGTTAAACCACAACGCTGCTTGCCCCCTTGCCGTGCCCCCAAACGCTGCGCCGGTACCCTTCTGCACCAGCTCCTCTCCCCGTGCACGCTGTCGGGTACAAAAACTCTCTGAGACGGCTGCACGCCTTGGACAGCACATGGCCTTGTGGGCCAGGCCAAGGATTTCCCCAGGATGAGTTCAGTCTCCTGGTTTTCAGCAGTTTGGACATTACTCTGAACGTGTCCCTCGCTACCCCTGCTTCTAACCACTCAAGCGGGGATAATGACCCCTTAGTCAGGGTGTGTGGGTGAACTGGGCCACAGCTGAGGCCACAGCTTCCCCACACACACACTGAAAGAGAGAAATATTTTTCCTTTAAGAGTCTTACTGCTGGAACTCAGAAATGTTCACAGAAGCATTTTAATTATACTTTATTTACAAAAAAATGCTTCAAAACCCCCAAAACTTCATTTTTTTTCAGAGTGACAGAGACAGGTCAAACACACAGATTGTCAGTGCTGCTCCAAGGAAAAAAAAAAAAATTTACACACCTTAAACAAACAGAGGCTTTGGCAGCAGTGGATTTGGGGGTTTTCTGGTTTTTTAAGTCAAGGCCAAGAAATTTCTAAGCCAACACAACATTCTCTGCAAGTGTATGCAACTGAAGTTTCAACCCCGAAGCAGTAACCCAGTGTTAGAACACAAACTGAATGGGACAAAAAGCCTAGGAATCAATAAAGTCAGTTATTAGGACTGATATTCAATCATTCAAAGGCCTCTCTGTAAAATGTTTTCAGGGTGTGTTTTGTGACATTTATGTAGGTTCCAGTCTTCTACATTCCTATGAATACTTGTCAAAAAAGACTGTCAGGCATCATGTTTAGAGAGCTAAAAAGGTCACTGTCAAACTGACATTATTCAACACAATTTGAAAACCAAAGGCCCATCCTGGGCACTCTGCAGCTGCTTTGCAATGCCCCTCTGCAGCCAGAGGAGAGCTGCTGTGGGACAGGATGGGATGGGACAGCCGTGCTGGCCGGGCTGCTCAAACCACTGCCCACCCAGCTGCTGCAGAGCTCAAGCCCAGAAAACCCTGTGGGCTCGCAGTTAATTAGAAGAACACCACGAGGACACATATCAAATGCAAAGCTGATATAAAGTCTGAGATCACTGCACTGAAGTGTTTCAAAATATCCAGAGAGAGTTGAATCAATTAGAAAACTTCCTTCATAAACCTTGTCCTTACTGGCATTCTCTGGGCTTCAGATTAGCCCATAAAATAAAGCGGCAAAATCTCTTCAAAAGTCAAGTCTTAATGTAGTCTGTATGTTGCTGACACACACGAAGGAGAACTTGTTTTTCCTAATTTCAAGCGTACTTTCAAAGCTGAGCTATATCCTCAAAGTCAGCCCCACAGTGCTTCACGAACACAGCACACCCATCCTCCCCAAGCTGGACATGAGTGATACACTGCACAGAGCATAGACCAGAAAGCCAGAAACATTGCATATCGATACAGTAAGTTATATAGGTATCCTACTGTTCATTATTCCTTTGCCAAGGTGCCCTCTTTCCACTATGTAGAGTTTACTGCAGATGCCATTGAGAAACATTGACACTTAGACATACTAGTGTTGACTAAAATATCCAGGTTAGACGTGCAAGAATTAATATTTATATGTCTTAAGTGGGACCACGTTCTGAACACCAGCAAGACAAGCTCATACATGCAGACTTCATGTCAACACAGTGCCTTGCAGAGAGGCACCCCCAGCTCAGAGGAAATCAGACAGACACTTTGATGTGGCTCTCCACAAGAAGTAACTAGCACATCTCCTCAGCACAGCCAATTAAACCAACAAAGGACCTTTTTAATTTAGTAATGCTGCTTCCAGGGCTCAAGACAGTTCACCTGAAGGACTGTACATATACAGCCCTGAATGTTCAGGGCCAGGGTTCACTGAGCAGAAGCAGAACTGGCCGGCAAACAATTTCCTGTAAATTATACAAGTGTCTGAAGCAAGACAAGATATTCAGCTCAATGCCACTGTGAAGCTTCTCAATTTCCTTCAGCATCTCCAAGCTCAGCAACCAGCACCCCAGCTATTCAGCCAGAAACTGGAGAAAAGGATGCACTCACCTGCTTTCGTTATCCAGAAACACAGAACTACTGCTTTTCCCAAGGGCTTCGCTAATGGGAGAGAGGCAGAAGGGGGAAGAGAAGGCATCAGAATCAGAGTCAAAAGTACTGTCCCTGCTCACGTCATCAGCAGACAGCTCCAAGGAGCCCTCATCCTCCCCCGGCTCTGGCCTGCAGTCCAGACCTTCCTCCGTCCCCTCCACCGACAGCTCCGACCTGTTCTGCTCCTCCTGAGAACTGATTGTCGATAGGATTCCTGAGTCACTGCGGGCAGGCTGGGGGGACCGGTGGGTGCCATCTGCCGTGGGGCAGCACTGGGAGAGCTTCTCCCCTTCTGAAGAGGGGGAGCTGATGTAAGCCACATCTTTCACAAGCTGTGACACAGTCAAGATGTCTTCTCCTTTCAGGATCACTGCCCCTCTCTGGTCAGTGGGGGAAGCCTGCTGGACAATGCCAAAACCCTGAGTGTGGCGGCCACGTTTGCGGGGAGCTTTACGGACAGGGGAGCTCTCAGGAGTGATATAGCGCAGGGCTTCTTCATCCTGCCTCTGGATACGTGAGTTTGGCACCCAGGCAAGGATAAGTGTGGTTCCCAGTAGCTCATCTTTCTCCATGTACAAGCACAAATAGCCTTTGAGAAAGCAAAGGAGCCATCAGTTATGACACAGATTTATTCTAAGCAAACTGTGTAAGCCTGAAATTTGCACTTCCCCATCTCCCCCCACTTTACCACCATTACACATGGACAAAACAAACCTTTCATTTACCAGGAGAGAATTCTGCCAAATGAATTGTGGAGTGCTCAACATTATTCAGTATTTACAAATAATTTCAGTTCTGCATATGGCTTTTGAATAGTCTAAATTCCCTCTGCCCTAAGTGGACATAGAAGTGACATGCAAATACTTCAAATTCCTGGATGGATTACTAATCAAGAGTAAATTCTGAAATATGTTGCCACATGAAAAACCTCTATTGTTTGTTAGTTAAACAATTTCAAGTGCCAGCTAAACATTTCTTCTCAAGTACATTTACCTTAGTGTAGCTAAAGGGCTACAATTTCCATGGAAAGCCAACAGAAAAAAAAGTCACACACATAAAAAGGGAAGTGTGGGTCAATGTCCACAGAATAATTAGTTTTGTGAAGCTGAGCCAGTGGCCATGACTCTCTGATGAAAACATGAAAGAGTGCAGTAACAGATGAGAATAAAGGGAAAGAGCAGTATTTATCTTCATTTACTCCAGTGCATGCAGCCACAATCAGGTTTTCCTTATTTTCCCTTTACAAATGGTTGTTGAGGCCACTCTAGCAATGACAGTTACAAGATGATACTTGGCTTTCCTGAACAATACGTATTTGAAAGAGCAACAGAAGTTACTGTCCTCAAATAACAACCGTCCATCTTCTGGCAATACAAAAGGATGTACTAAAACAGGTAAATCTATGCTAGACCAGAAGAGAAAGGAGAAATATCATCAATTTTCCTCCTAAAAGAGGAGCTGATGGATCAGCTTGTGGATGGCTTTCCTTAGTCTTCCATAAGACTGCCTTGCCCTGTCCCCCACTGGCACCTCTTCATTTGTTAGAGCCCAAGATGTAGAACTTGATACAAAATGCACAGCTCAGGAGAGAGAAAAAAAAAAGAGTGAGCAGTCTGCAACACCCTATCACCTGGATGATGCTCCCCGATGCCTTGTAGCAGCTCAGGTGGGTGAACACAGACATTGTTCTTAGAGTAGATAATCTCCCCATCAAGTGTGGAAGATGAACTGCTGCCACCACCAGGATTCAAGGTCAGGAGGTCGGAAGCTTTTGAAGAGGCACGTCGGAGGAGTCGCCCCAGAGACATCGCCAAGGAAATGTTTCCATTATCTGTCAGCTTTAATCAGGAGCCAAATTCAGAAGATCTGCCAAGAAGGAGGAAAGAATAGCGTTAGAACAAATATAATGACAGCACAGCATGTGCCTACCATTGTCTGAGAAGGAACAGGTCTCCCATCAACTGCTGCATCAATCCTACAACTCAAGCAAGAGCCTCCAATTGCCCTGGATCTGTAACATCACCTCTATGTTTCAAAGATGCTTAAGTACAGAATCCTGGAATGTTTTTCTCTGCAACAAAGAAATATGAAGGCAGCAAACCCCCACATTTCAATAGTTACTGTGAGGAGGAAACAGAAAAGTAATGATTGTCACTGAAAATTGCCCATTAAGGGAATAGCTCAGTGATGCAGAGCTGCCAAATGTATCACTGTCCTGGGGATGTCAAAGAGAGTCAGAGTAGACTCTGGAGGATTCCTTCAGCACAGAAAAACTGCTGAGACCATCACATTAAACAAGGGGCTGCTGCTTCATTCACAGTAACCACTGATCTCCAAAAAAACCATTAATCAAAACAAGTTCATCTTGTGCTTACCAATTTTTGGCATAATCCTGCTGTGCATTTGAGGTTTTTGGGTTGGGGTTTTGTTTTGATTTGTTTTTTTGAGCAGTGATGGTTAAATAGAGCTTTTTCAGGGGTAAGTGGCAAAAGACCCATGTTCAACAGAGCGGGCAGACTCCAATAGCACAGTATGGCATGCCAACTGAAGGCAAATATTTCACCTATCAATAGGTAACTTTAGCTAACTGTGGAGTATGATCCTCAACTAATCACCACGTAAGCTCTGTACTCAAATGAGACGTGCTCCTCATTGGGGCTGTTGATGAGGAGCTCTGCAGTGAATCCAGGAGGGGTCACCCAAGCTATCAACTATTTAGCAGACAGATGAGGAAGAAGACTCGATGTGTTGAAACAGCAGGTGGGTCTTGCACAAAGCAATCCCACAGATAGCCCAACACATTTCAATGCAGGGCAGGCTCTACCCACTGCTGCTATCCCTAGCTGGGAAGCAGACCATAAGAGGCACTGCAGTTTCTGTTCCACCAAAAGTACACGAGGAAAGGAAACCTCTACTTTTGTTCCTTTGTACTTACATGGCCTTACTTGCTTGTGAACAGGCCAGTCCGACCTGGCACGCACCACACATCACCATGATGCCAGGTCCAAGGGCACCATGTGGAGAGATCAGCTCAGTGTGTTCCTCATGACAAATCCCACACCATGATCTGCACAGCATGCAACAGGGGTAGCCAGAAATAAAAAGAAAAGCAGACAGGCTCTGACTTGTACTGTCAGGGGCACTGTGTGCAGGAAACATTTAGGGGCCTAAAGCAAGCATTGTCAAACACTGAATAGTTCCAATTTCTTTAAACATGGTTTAATGGTATCTCCAGACAAACGACGAAGCAAGAAGGCAGAAAGGGGAAACAGAAACCAGCATTTCTCAAAAAACAGAGTGAAAGCTGCAGGGAAAGAATATAGCTGTCCTGATTCTGACAGATTTGTACATACAGAAGATTGCAAATGAGACTGCCAAGTAGTTGACAGAGCCTTCATTAAAGGACAAACTATTGGTTTAACTGGCAATCACTACATTTGTCAGCTTGAATCACAGCATAAGCAGTTTTTGCATTTCAGTCTTTCCTGGAACTTGTCGGAGAAGCCTCAACCCTGCTATGTACTGTGCCCAGCAAGTGTTTAGGATAAGACAATTACTTTGCAAGTCCTTCGCACTCATGTCTCCTTCTACCACCAAACACAACACGTATCTTCATGTCTCAGCCCCAAAACCCAAAGACCAATGGAGCCATATGTTCATTCTTGTCCAGAATGCCAAAAACCACAGTATTGTTTCCGACTCTGGGTTACGTCTTGGAGAAAGTAATTTGCCTCTACCACATTTAAAGAGCAAGTCATCTTTCCTCTCACTGCACCCTGCAAGAACACAGACAGTAAACTCTGCTGCAATTCTTCCTTCCCACCAAGTCGCAACACACCATTTCAACACAGTGTTGAGGCAGTCCAAAGCAGTGGTGTGGAGCAACCCATATGGCATCAGAGGCCCTGAGCCTCCCTCACATCTGAAGAGGGTCATCTGTTACCACAACATTTTGTAGGCAGCACAGCCTGCTCAGCTATGTCCTGTTGCTGTCAAGACTGAAACCAGCCCAGATATCCAGACCTTTAGCTATGTCAGCTATTTCATCAGAACTCTAAAAGCGCTGAACCTGCATACACAAAGGAGGAATGTGGTACCAGGTGGCTGCAGCTGTTGACCAGGGAATGCTTCCTCGGAAGACACCAGTGAGCTTTTCCTACTAAGGACAGCAGATGGAGATGCATGCATGAAACAAGAGCTTGTGTAATGTCCTACTGCAGTTCTCCAGGGGCTCTCAGGAATGCAGGCAGAGGTGCAGGACTTCTCTGCCAATAGAGGCAACATTTAATTAGCTTTTACCTAGCAGAGAAAGAACAAAGCAACAGGTAAAAGATCAAAAGCTGCTCCCTGGAAAGCAGGAGGGATTTAAAGGGAAATATTGCTTTGATCCTGCAGAACATCTGTTGCTTCAGCACTGCCTTGATGTGCAGGTGGATAGTGCTGCCGGTACGCACACGCGTATGCAGGTTGGGAAGAGGAAACAAAAATAAGACAGATGAAGAATATGGTGTCCTGCCAGCATAGAAATTTAGTCTGTTGCATTTGTCTTGCAGAAGAGCTATGCACCACAAATCAAAGAGAGTCCACTATGATACTGCAAACAAATAGCCAAATATACTGGGATATATAAGTATCATCAGGAAGACTCAAATGAATGCTTTCATCGTTGCCACAGGCTAGGGAATTCTGCGTAGCTTTGGTTGCAGCATTAAAGAAAAACAGATGCAAGTCACTGGACAGTTTCAGGGAGAGTGACAAGAGTGATCTGGAAAGAGATTGCCAAAGGAAGACTAAAGAAAGGGAAATGTATTAAAAGTCTTCATATGTGTGAATTGTCACTGCCAAAAAAAGGAAGAGCTGTCTGTGGAGGACAGGAGAAGTAGTAGGGCAATTGAACTGTGGCAAGGAATATCTAGTCTAGTCATTCTAACAGCAGGTGCACCACAATAGGGCAACCTGAAAAGGCTGTTTCCGTCACTGGGGGGTTTCAAAGACAGGCTGCAGAAATAGATAGGCAGTTGGCCCCAGCTAGGACCAGATGACGGACTGGACCTCTTAAGGTCATCTAGTCTTCTAGTACAATCCCAGAAGTCTCTGAAACACAGCTGGTGAATGTGCCTCTCCTTCCTAAAAGACAAGAGGAGTTCATACAACACAAACCAGCAAATAACAAAGAGACCAAATCTGCAGGGTTTGCTCTATTCTCAGCCCTCTTCTGTGTGGGACAATGTCTGCACACACAGTCCATGGGGCCTGGGTCACAAGGAGAAGGATGTATTGCTGTTGCCTCTTGTGTGAGCTTGGGAAGACAGGCAGGAACCATCCTACAGCTAAGTCAGCATTAAATCAGCACCATTAAAAAAAAAAAGAAGTATTTTTCATATTAATTTTATATTTATCCCTTGATCTGAAGGGATTCTTTCCAATGTGGCAGAGACATCCCAGCTCTCTAGAAGCTGAAGCACTGAATTAGCTGATAAGCTCTCGCTGAGTGCCAATATTTATTAAGCACACATACATTTTCTTCTCCCACACATCAACTGTCACCGCTAAAAATCTTTGCTACAGCTACCGAGTCTGTTCGCGCAGACCCTGGCTGCTCTCCCAGTCAATGCCAGCACTTCTCAGCTACACGAGATCTCACAAACGTGCTGGGGAGCCAACTCCTGAAATCACCCCAGGAGTCTCTTCACAAGAGCCTGACCAGTTCCAGCCAGCAGCATTTCAAATAACACCGGCTGCTTGCCTCCTTTAGAAATGCCCTTCCCCTTCTCACAAACCGATCAACAACAAAATCCTGTTTGGCTTGGCAGATCGCACCCTCACCTTGGCAGACACTGCTGGACCAAATGTTGCTGCCTCCGGTCGCACAAGATTCCTGTATTCCAGCAAGGAAGGCAATTCAGGGCTCCTGCATGGGCTGACACAGGCTCCAGCACATTATTCCTGATCTGGACAGCACACACTGACACCAGAGCGGTTCATGAGCATGTAAGGTAACAAGGCTTCTCTCACAAAAAAGTTTAGCCTATAGAGGCATATGTCAGCCTGCACTTTGGGGTCAGCTGCAGCCAACAAGTCACACTGCTGAGCACTTTGTGCGTGGCAGTGGGTCTTGTGGCTCCAAGGGCAAATTTGCTGTGCTGGAGTTTAATAGATTTACAAGCAAAATAAGCCGAGCTACAGGGCTCTTGAAGCGAAACATGAGACCTACAGCATGTCTGGGCACAGAAAAGGAACATGAGCTGTCAAACATCGGCACCAAATTTAAGCATGAAACGCCTTAAGTAAGAAAAGCGCAACAGGCTTTTTTTCTTTTTTTTGCCCTCAATAACTTGAATTTGATTTTACATATTTAAAGAGTACAGAGTCACTGCACCAGGCAGGTCTCAAACACTAAGGAAGTCCCTGTCGCCTCCTCCTCCCCTTTGGAAAATCAAATGCCGGGTTTGCATCTCTGGTAGCTCAAGCACAGGTTAGAGCATGCTGGAAGGCAGCGCGACCGGAGATGGAGTATAGGAGCCCGGGAGTCAGGACTCGCAGCTTCTTTCCAGTTCTCTGACTGGATTTTCTGTGCAACTCTCAGCTAGTCACTCACTTGATCTATACTTCCCTATGTATACATGAGAGCCCTTGTAACGACCTTCCCTTTGTATCGCAATACCTCTACATTAGGAGAGGGGAAAAAAAAAAAGCTTTCAAAACTACTAGCTATTAGCTGGAGCTATTTAAGATGACCTAGCCAAATCAAGGAAAAAAGTTTACCATAGGGAGCCATTCTGAAGTCATCCCATTTCATGGGGAGAATTATGTAGGTCACCACAAAGTCTTTCATTCCTGACCTGCTGGTGCAGCAGTGGCACGCAGAGTACAGAGTAAAGCAAAAGTAACAGCAGTCACCAGCGAAGGCTGAAATCCTGACACTCGCACAACTCCAATTCCAGTCACTTCAGTGGAACAGATTTCGCTCAGATGCATTTCAGCTGAGAAGGTAAAAAAGGGACAGCAGACTAAATACTGCAAGTTTGTGAGTCAGAGATAAAAAGGGAAATGAAATGCTATCATCAGAGCCTGCCTGCTGCTCCCAGCCACACCTGCTTAGGCATAAAAAAGCAAACAAAAAGCTTACCACCCCTCCAGCACTGAAAGTCAAACCACAACATGCACTTTAGCGCCGAGAAATTATTTGTGCCATATGTCCCTCCATCCCAAGATTAAACATCATTTCATATTACTTAACTGCAGTGCTTGTGCAGTAGGTAACACTTCTATGGTGTTTTATTTCTAGCATCCTGTAGCCGTGGCCTGATAACACTCACAGTACTAGATCCTTCAATATCAGCAGCTAAAAAAATCCCAGGAACCTGGTTTCACAGCTGAACTGATGAACTAATTGCAAAGTCTTTCCTCAATATGACAGACATCAGACCATGTGTCTGCCATTCTGACACTTTGAAATAGTCTCCTTTCCACCCTGCCCCAGGCAGGACCATGCCCCCCTCCCTTCTTGCCTGCTGGACAGAGAAAGCAACACTCTGCCCCATCTCGGCTCCCCAGCTTTACGCCACCACACAGCGAGACATACAGAATAAACTCAGATATTCAGCAAATTCAATACGAGGTCAGAGAAGCAGCTTTCAGAGACCTCTCTGCTTTTAGCCAAGTTATCACCAGAACGAGAACAAGCTCCTCTAAGCCTACAAACCTAAAGGAGGCTTCTACAAAAGAAGCAGCAAGCCTGAGAACTTTACCCTGAGCTGTCCTGGACTTAACATTTCTACTATTTTCTCTTAAATGATCTTTCATTTTTATTACTTCCTATTCAGAGTGTCAACTAAGAACATAATACCTTTGCAAGACAAGCTACCAGTCAAAGAACAGAGAAGACGGGAAAACCTCAGAGAGGAAGAAGCAGAGTTATTTTACAGAGTGTCAGCGGCACAGCAAGCAATATATCAACACGTAATCCCTGCCCTGGTGCGCCTGAAGGCCATACATCAAATAATTGCCAAGGATCCCAACCATCCATCTTCACGTCTCCGCTGATAACAGAACTCAGCAAACGAAGACGTAGATATCGGGGTAATTTGAGAGAAGACCACCTCCCCAAAAGTAAGGAAATCATAAAAATACCCCAAGCTCTACGGAGCCACTCCAAAACAGCAGAAGATAAAGTTAAAAAACTATTTTCGCATTCCGCTTTGTGCCGGCCCCGAGCCGCCAGCACACCGACCGCCTCGGGGGCTCCGAAGGCGGCGGCGGCGGCGGGGAGGGGGGGATGTAGGAAGGGAAAGGGAAGACAAAGAGTGGGATAAAAAAAAAAAAAAAAATGGATGCATCACCAGGGTGCCGGGCAGGATACCCGGGTGGCCCATCCCCGGGCGGCCCATCCCCGGGCACGAACCCGTGTGACAACGACACGCGTGACGAGCAGCCGGCCCAGGGACCCGGGTGGGCAGGGGCAGCCGCTGCCGCCCACCGCAGCCCTAGAGGCACGGCCCCGGCGCACCGGAGCCGGCGTTACCCACCGCTTAACGCCCCCGTGGCGAGCGACGCCCCGCGCGGCCCCGGCGCTTTTACCGGTAAAGACGAACCCGGGGAAACTTCTCGGCTCCTTTCACGAACCGGTCCGGCCCCGGGCGGGCTCCGAACCGACGTCCCCCGCGCCCCCGCCGGGCCCTGCGCGGGGGACGCTGCCACCGCCCCGCCCCGCCCCTCTCCGCCCCGCCCCGCCCCGCCCCTCGGCGGCGTGACCCGCGGCTGCCCGGCAGCCGCCTCAGGCGGGGCCGCCTCAGCGAAGGAAGGGTAAAGAGGGACCCCTCCCGCCGCTTCTCACCCCTCCGGTCCCCCCCAGCACACCTCGCCCGGATCCCGGCCCTCGGCGCCGTTACCTGCTGCCCCGCACCGGGACATGGCGGCCGGGACGCCGCGGGCCTTCCCCCGGGCCCGGCGGGCAGCGGCGGGCTGAGGTAGTGTGGCCCGGGGTAGTACGGCCCAAGCTTCCCCCCCCCCCCGCTCTCTCATATGGGCTGAGGTGGTGCGGCCCGAGTCCCCCCTCGCGGGCTGAGGTGGTGCGGCCCGCAGCGCTCACGTGACCGGGTGTTGACGCGTCGCCTGGCAACAGGAAGATGGTGCGGCCGGCGGAGGGTGAGTGCGGGGCCGGGCCGCGGACGGGGCTCCGCCGCCCGGCTCGGTCCGGCCCCGGGGCTCGGCTCCGCCCGGCCTCCCCGGTCTCCTGTGGGCCCAGCCGCGGGGAGCCGGGCCGGTACTCACTCTCTCTCCTGCGGGACGCTCTGGTTGCAGGCACAGGCCAGCCCCAGTCCCATGGAGGAGGCCCCCGGTGCGGCAGCAGAGGGATCTGGGGTGGAATTCGGCTCTGCTGAGCGGGATATAATCAGAGTTCCGTCGCATTCTGCTATGGAGGTGATTTCCTTTGAAACGTTCACAGGGCAGTGTGTTCCCCTGCGTTCCTTACAGGGTGATGTCTTCGTGGAAGCAGTTTCAACAGGGAGAAGTAAAACGGCGGAGCAGTTATTGCAGTCTTGCCCTGCATATAAAAAAAAAAAAAGCCACTAGACGGTAAATTTAGTTAAAGTTCCTGTGTGTTAGCAGCATCCTGAAGTATGTGTTTCTCACTCAGTTCTTAGGTAGCACGTTTCTGCTATAGACACTTTAAAAAGGGAGTTACCCACGTTTTATAGATGCACATACTTGGGCTCTTTTTTTGAGGTTTATTGGTGATAAGTTTTTTTTATTCCATTGACACTGCAAAATACTTGAATTTGGCAAATTATGTTATGGGATAAAACAGTGTCTCTTTAAAAAGAAAGAAGAGAATAATTTGGCTATATGCAGTGCAACCTGGAAGACTTTTTTTAATAAATCCCTAAAGGGCAGGTTTTGTTTAAAGAGATGTGAGCTAGAACACGTGAAATTAAAAGTGGTGTGTAGAATTTTTGTCAGGATTGTTACTATCATAATACTAGCTGGGTGACCATTTTTGCAAATGAGATTAAACTTCTAAATTAAACTTCTGTGCCCTGTGATAAAAAGCAGTTGCTACAATACCATAGCATTAACATTAAACAAAGTACACAACCCGTTATAATGCTGCTGTTCTGCTTTTTGCCTGTGTTGCATGCTAGGCAATAGAGGCAGAGAATGGCAGTGACAATGAAGAGTCTGTTCATCTGGAGGACCAAGAAGAGACATTTCCCCCGGCAGAAAGAGGAGTCTATGGAGCTACAGAGCTGTTTGGCTCTGCAGAAGTGAGGCACTATAATAATATATATAATCTTATTCATGGAATGCATGACCAGTAGTTGTAACTTCAAATTCTCCTGGTGCAGTTTCATTGCTGCAAACGCAAAACCAATCAGAATTGGAACAGAGAGAAGCTAATGGGTCAAGCACGAAGTATACAGAAACTCTGACAAGACTGGAGAGGTTCTTTTGTTGTGCTGTATCAGGAGTGACACAGCTTTGCCAGTGTATCTGTGCACTGATTTTAGAACAAGGCCCTCTTGTTGATTCTTTGTCTGCATTGTTCATGCCTCATGATTACAAAAATAAGCAGATTTTTAGGGGCAAATAGAGTTAGATTGAAAAGCTGTTTCAGGTGATGGATTTTATGTTTCAGGAAAAACCTCCTGAGACTTTCTCAGACAAAGTAACATTAGACAGTTGTCCTCCTGAACTGGACGACATGGAGCAGCCAGTAACAGACAGAGGGAACCCTTCCCATACGTCCTCAGGAGCTCCTTTGCAGGCATCTGCATTGTCAGTGGAGTTGAACAGCTGCACAGAGTCAGGTATCATTCAGTTCCTCATTAACAGTACAATACTTAATACCATCTGTCAAGTACAATTTCTAGCTTTCTTCCTTTCTGATCATTGTTAATCCAACTGGAGGCATAATACTATGAAATCTAAGCCTTTTCCTTTATCTTTGCGGGGGGAGAAGGGGGGCTGTCCAGGTAACATTGGAGAACCCATTTCTCTCTATTTAGAGTCTGCCTTTGAGCAATTCAGTCAGCTCACTAGTGGGCACGGTGACCAAAGATGGGAAAAGGAGCGCCAGCAGCGTGGAGCTGAGGAACATGAAATAAGCAGAAGAAATGAAGAAACCATAGAAGAAACAGAACTGGTCGTCTTGGATCCAGAACATGTGAGAAGTCATTCTTCTTTGCAGACTTGATATTTTTATTTGTATAAAATGTACAAGGTAAATTGTAAGCAGTGGCTTAGTTGTATGCTATAACAACGTGTAAAAATTGCTTTTGCAAAAGTACTAACTCCTGAATGTGTCTACTCCCTCAGTATTAACCCCAAAGTTGCAGGTTCAGAAGTGAGCAATGTAGTGGGCAAATCGGATACTCTTCAGTATTCCTGAAAGAGAATTCTTTGCAGCAAGAGCGAGTGGATGGGTTCTCAGATGTCGCTCTTCCTATATGTTTCTGACTTTCAAATATTCTCAGTAGTCACTTTCTGATGTCAACAAATAACCACTATGTAAGTCTTCTCACTTGTTACAGTGAGTGTAGCTAAAATAAGAATGCAAGTGTCTATGGCAGAAAATAAGGTGTTTTATTTAATAGTGGGAGTAGCAGTAAGGTTTCTTCATAATTTATTTACACAAGTGTGTTAAACTTTATCAACGTCATACTTCTTTACAGCCTCTGATGAGAAGATTCCAGGCTGCCCTGAAGAATTACCTTACTAAGCAGATGGAAAAAGTGAACCTAGAGCTTCAGGAACTGGTATAGGGCATTCTTTCTTTGCCTTCCCACAGCAGCCCATCCCTGTCCAAGCTGGAGGGAGAGAGCTGATTTCCTCTTGTGTTTGCAGAGGACAGCAACAAAGAAGGGCAAAATACAGAGAGAAGAGCTTGGGGTGATTCTTTATGGAGCGCAGCAGCAGCTGGCCCATCTGCAGATGGAACTGGAGAAGTGCCATGACCGCCATTCTCAGATGGCCGCAGCACGTCGGCAGCTGGAAGAGGAACTGGAGGGCCTCAGGCTTACTTACAAGAAAATGTGTCAGAACACAGATGATGAACGCAAGAAAGGTGACGGAGGCAGTCCTTGCAATATTTCCTAATTCTAGTACTATGTGGAGAAATTAATTTGAATGTAAGTCAACCATTGGATTGAAAAAGACAGTAAAACTCATCAGCAATAATGCACTCATTGAAAAGTTTCATAGATAATCCTGGTTGCCATATAATTTCTAGTGTTTCTAAGACCATGTTGCTACATTGTACTTCTAAGAAGGTCTTTAGGACTAAAAATAAACCCCTTCCTGGCAGGTGGGTTGTTGTGTGACTTAGCAGGAAGAAAAGTCCCATCAGTCTGTTATGTTTGCCTGTGTCTCTGTAAGGGTGTGATGAGATTGCAAAGGTAGGTTATTAGGGGCATCCAGTAGTATGAGAGCAGCATCCATGTGGCAGCCCATTCCAGCCAAAGAAATGGACTTGACTTATTCTTTTTGGGTTGTGGGCATTTGGATAGGAAACAGTAAAACAATTGCAATGGCAAGGATAGCTAAGCATTAAAATAAATTGCCTAGGAAGTTTTTGCGGGTTATTGAAAAAAAGTAGAGAAGCATTCAACAGACTGAGAAAGAGACAGTTCTGTATTGGGGCAAAGGAGTGGATTCACAGCCTCCTGAGGCCCGTTCTTTGGTTTCCTGGGATTTTGTGTGCTGGGAATCAAGGAATTGCTTACCAAGATTTTTAGCTTTGCTTGTGGAGCTATATTCCAAAGCTGATGTAAATTCTTATTTCAAGGAGGGCTGATTTAGCTGCTCTGTGTGTGGTTTTTGCTTTGGGTGCTTCTGTATTTCTTTCCCTTTTATCTCTGTTTAAAGTGTATCCTACAAACATACTTCTCTCTAAATATTTTTCCTTCTGCCTCCCCAGTTTCTGCAATGCAGACCCAGGTTGAAAACCTGGCCTTGCATCTCTTCTACATGCAGAATATGGATGAGGATATGCGTCATAATATTTTACTAATGAAACAGTCGACAAAGAAGGCTGAGGCAGAGAAGGTCCAGGCTGAGGTGGAAAAGAAAAAACAGGTATCAAGTAAAACTGTCTTCTTTAAAATAAGTAAATAAATACAGATGACAGTTAGTGGTGAGTCTTGGAGGATGTGCTGCCTTGTCAGAAGGAAGGCTATAGTGACTGAATTATGGAAGATGTGTGGGGATATTTTTCCCAAATAATTGAAAAAAAAAAACCCCACGGGCTTTAAAAATGAGAAGAATCCCCCCCCCCCCCAAGATAGTGGCATGTACTTCCCAAAGGTTTTTCACAAGCTTTACAATAGTAAATCACTCAAGCAAAGGGGGTGTGGGGGCAGAAAGATATTTAGTGAAGAAGTATTGTGTGTTCAAGTCTGGAGAATTATTCTGAGCGACAGCGAGTTTCACAATGAAAAGTGAACTTTGAAAATGAACTGAGCTGGTTGGTGTGCTGGAGCTCCCTCTGCTGCCTTCTGCTTGCAGCAGGACACAAACTGATTATTATTAATACAGAATTGCATGCAAACAGTTGAAATCAAATGGATTTAAATGTTTTTTAACAAAGGCTTTCAAAACATAAATTATTAAGATTCCAAGCTGCTGGAGAGGTGGCACAATATAATCCATTCTGACAGGAATGAATGCTGCTTCAGATCCGAAGTATCAATTTACTACTGCAAATGGGATAATAAAAAATCAGCAAAGAAGGTTTCATTCTCTTGAAAGTTGTCGCTGCTGCATTCAGGAGTCATTTGTATATGAATGGAAAAGTTTCAGTAGGAATCAAAACTAATCCAGTTGCCAGTTTAATTCCTTTTCTAGCCTATGTTATTCTTGTAGAATATAGTTGGTTAAGACTGAGATTATATTACTCATCCTGAACTGTTTGGCTATGACTCTTTAGGATCTTCTACTGGACCGCTTAACAAGAAAAGCCTATGAACTACAAGAACAGATTGCTCTGTTTGAAGCTCAGTTTGTGGCTCAGGCAGAGGGCACAAAAGTAACTCGGCAAACAGTAAATGAGGTAAGAGGGTACTTTTTTTGCTTCTGGTTAATATTTCCCTCTGGAAGGACTGACTGTTTGGCTCATGCTCACGTGGTATGTACAATGTAGGCCAGAGTTGTATGGCTTGTTCCTGTTTGGAGGAATGAAGACTTCTTTTTTTTTTTTCTTTTTTTTTTTTTTTTTTCCTTTTGTCCTTAAGAATTGCTTGTAAATCACTTCCTCCCCGACCGTCTCAGCACTTTTTTTCTTGCAGACCTATGCTCTGTGGTCTGGTGTGGCAATAAACCAGACACATGTTAGTTGAAGCTGTTCCTGCCCAGCATATTAGGAACAGAAAAAAAAAATACTGCATTGTAACATGAATTTGTTTTTTCAACACAGTATAGATTCATCCTGTCTACCAACTCTCTCTTTCCTAGGCTTGTATGGAGGTACAGGCTATTAACATGGAGAAAAAGCGATTGATGAACCACTGGAATAGCAGCTTGGCTGGAATGAAGCAAAGAGATGAGGCCTATATTGCCACACAAGAGTTGCTGAGGTATGGCATCTGAAAACAGTCCCAGGAGAGACCTCAAATAATTTGGACAGGAGGGACTCCAAAAGGGGCAGTATGTCTGCTGTCAAGTTTATGACTGTATGTGCAGGATGTGTCAAGCAGAACAAGTTTGCTGCTCTAAAGCACATAATAAGGTTAAAGAATTAGAAGCACAGTTCTTTGTAACTATTTTCTTTATCCAAAACACAACTCTCCCTTGAAATGTGTGGGTTTTTTAAAGCTCTTTAGAGTTTTTCTATTCATACTTTATTTCTTTAAAAGAGTTCCTTCATCTTTGCAACATCTCGCAATCCAAAGAGCTAGACATCAAGAAGGATTTATCTCTCACTTTCAGTTAGGTGTTTGTGATGCCTTTAGAAACCTTCAGGAAAACCTTCCTATTGTTGCCAAAGGAAGTGTTTATTTGGTCTGGAGTCTTAAAGTTTGACTGATTCTCTGAGAACAAACAATATACTTTTATATGGTGGCATCCTGGTAAGAATGGGGGTTGGGAACAGGACTGAAAGAAGGAATTAATTTTCCTGCATACATTTCCTTTTAAATCTTAATTTCTCCATCCATCTTCTGATGACTCTGCACTGTCACAGCAGACTAGCCTTTATAAAGATCTTCCTTCTTGGTCAGTTGTTGCTGCAATAACATGTTTGAAAAGAGGAATTTGTAGATGACTGTTCAGCACACTAATCAATGCCTGTGATGATTTTCCCTCTTCTTTGCTGCTCCAGCAAGTACAGACATGACCTCAAATCCCTAGAAATGGACATCCATGGCTGTCGAAAGTCAATCAGGAAAGAGGAGGAGAAGAATGAGTTGCTTGTCACCATCCTGAGCCGTTCACAGAATGATGCCAACACGACAAAGAAACTGATTGCCCAGTGCCTTTCAAGGCAGGAGGCCTTGAAGGTTGAATTTGGCACCTATGCTCGCATTCTCCATGAGACAGAGCAGGCCCTCAACAGGACCAAGATGGTGAGAAGACTTACCTGGAAGAAGAATCCTTTCAAATCAGACATGGATATTTAATCCCCTTTCCCAAACAGTTGTAGTGATCCTGTCTCTGTCTTCCATACTTTTTAGGATCAAGCTGCTCATCTGAATGAGTTGCTGTCCATAAGTAAGGATATAGAGAAAGGAACTGATGCCAAAGAGCAGATCGAGAATCAAATTGTGGCAAAGCTTCAGGAGCAGATGATGTCCAGCAAAGCCACAAAGCACTTCTCACAGCTGACTGCAAAACTTCGTAGAAGAAAAACAGATCTGGTATGGTGTCCCTTCCAGTTGGGAGGGTAGGGGAAGGAAACTGCCTGGAGCAGTGTTTCTCAAGTGTGTTTTGTCAGTGTCTTCATTCTGGTTTTCAGGTCTGCAGTTGAAGGTCTGCTGAGTTTGCAACTCCAATTTGGTCCTTCCAGTGATCTTATTGCAGGATTCTGGTGTATGTGAGAGAGTTTGGCCAAAAAGGCCTGACAGATAACATACTATTCTTTCTTTACTTAAAAAATGTGACAGAATGATGAATGCTGGGAGTAGTTACTATAAAGTATTGCCAGTTCTTATGTATTAGAGGAAGACAGTGGATGTGTGGTACTTCTGTACTCCACATTAAACTAACTTATCGCTCTATACTGCATCACGGAATGTGATACGGGCATGCTCTCAGTTTCTAAGTAAGGATTACAGTCCAGGGAACAGTCAAACCAGACCCACAGTTCTTTATGGCATAATAAGTTGCTCTCTTTGGGAGTGTGTAACTGGTAGAGATAGAAAAACTAGAAGATTCAGCACAGTATTTATCATACTGAGTTGTGTGGGCTGGCACTAACACAATGTGCTCACACCTCTGTATTTTCATGGGTTACTTCAGCCTGCCCCTGGCTTTTTTAAATCAAGGGCATATCTTAAGTAATTGGAAGACTTCCAGGGTTGGCTTCTATTGTGAGAAAGGCCCCTCCACTCCCCTTTCTGACAGATACATGAACACATGGGTACTCCACATTGACTCCTATTAGCATCTGTGTTGCATGGTTGAATATAGTGCAGAGACTATGGACTTGGAAAAGAGCGAATTGTAACCTCTTGGAGTGTGGTCCAGGCTGTGCAGAAGTAGCAGACAGGCTCTTGAAAGTTACCTGGCTGCATTCATACTGCTCTCAAACAAAAGGCATAGCCACGCTTTCTGGCTAGTAAAGTTGTTAGGTGAGGGATGCGTTTGTCAGGTATGGTGGCGAATGTACAATACAATCATGTCCTACTACTGTTAGCCAGGTAGCTAGAGACATCCAGGCAGGGAAGATAATTGCAGAAGTGATGAGTGTAGTCTCTTGAAGAGTTTGGGGATGTTTAGGCTCTTTAATGCTTTTCAACAGCCTTATGACAGAGGTAAATATTGCTATCTCCTGTCGATAAATGGAGAAACAAAAGTACAGAGAAGGTAAGTAGCTTGCTTACAGCTTGTAGCACAGACCTGGGAGTAGAATCTAAATCCCCTGATTCCTGTGCTTTGATAAGCAAGCCTTACAAATAAATGAGTTGCTGTTGGTGACAGTAATTTGTTTTCTGTCTGTTGATATTCCTAGGAGCTGCATTTTTCCAAGGTTGAGAATGATATGGCCCAGGTTATTCTGAATGCAACTCATACCAACTGCAGGCTGACAATTCTCCAAAAAACACTTTGTGAGCTGGACAAGGAAATAAAAAATATCTATGATCTGATCAGCTGCAGGGAAAGTGAGATTGCAAAGTGCAGTCTCCTGATTGAGAACAAGCGAGGGGTCATCAGCCAGTACAACAAGAGGTTGGAGATGATTCTTTCTCAGCAGGGGGTATGTACTTTTATGTTTCAGTCCCAAATTTGATTTTATTCTTTGTGGTGACCACAGATGTTCTTGATAAATGTAACTGTGTAAGCGTTGGATAGTTAACTTTCAGGCATCAGTATTGTGACTTAAAAGCTGCACTAGCTAGTGTAAACGTTTGTATTTGTCAAACAGTTCTTAACGCATGCGAAGAGGAGCTGGCATTAGGGAATTGTGAAATGAGGGTGTGCCTAGCACAGATTTCTGCAGGGAGTTGTCTACACCAGATGAAAATGTTGAATGACATCAATACTCTGGGAGTAAATAGGATCTCATTATAAAATCTGCATAGACTGATGAGGGGAGAATGGAGCAGGCGGTGTAATTTAAGTAGTTTGGTAGTTGCCCCCATTCAGATGATACCCAGATCTGTCCCTAGCACTGTGAGCTGTTAAGACCTGTATGGATACCAATGCAAAAATGAGTACTGTGACATATGCTTGGCAAAAACTTTTGAATGTCCAGATGTACCTGTTGCAATAACTTAGGAGGCCCTTTCGCCACAGAGTCTGAGAACCTTCCGGGCTTCTGTCCCATTTATTCCTGTGAGCTCAGGAATGATTAGTCCCATCCCACTCATGGGAAATGGAGGCAGGAGGTAACTAACTGACAAAACAACAGTATAGTTGAAGTATTTAGTAGGCATGCAGCAGTTGGACTGGCCTTCTGCAGTGATGCTATAAACAAGTGCTCCAGCAGCTTCTACCTGATTTATCCCAAACCTTGCCCTCGTACAGGGGCAAGAATTGGGACCACTGGAAATTGAGATCAACAAGCTGACCAAGCAGATAGAAGAATATAATTGCGAGGTGATGACACTACAGAAGTACTGGCTCAATCAGCAGAAAGAGCTGGTCAAGTTAACACATAAACGGGAGGAACAAATAGCCTCCTTGGATATGTTAAAGAAACAGATCACAATAATGGAGCAGAAGAAAGTGCGCATTGAAAGTAAGTCATTCTCTAACTCTTTCTTAAAAAGTTCATCCATGAATGGAGAAAAAGGGGAGTGAAGGCTTACAGATGGGTAATGCCAGACCTTCACCAAAGAATGCCCACAGTGCTCCTACATATGTGTGAGCAATGATGCAAATGGACGCAGTACTATACTCTGGGGCTAAGAGCCAGACACCTTTTGCTGTTTTGCGTGTCGTTATTTCCTATAACGATTGATCTTGCTGTCTTAACTGACACAGTCAAACCCTAAGTGATCATGTCACGTGTTACACTTCTTAAATAAAGTTTGCAAGTAGTTGGTAGGTAAATGCCCGCACCAACGATAGCGCTTTCCTAGGTCAAAACGAACTCTCTTCCACAGTAGTCTCCTTCAAAACCTTATTTGGTTTTTGGACTTGTGGAAAAATGTTTTGGCTGGGTATGTGGGACACAGGTGACTCCGCATGCAGTGTTGTCTGGCTAATAGCAGTTTGTCACACCTTGCCTGTATTCAACCCAGTGCTTGTGGGAATTTTAAGACTTTTTTTCTGTTTACCTGTAGATGAGATTCAGCAGGAAACAAAAGAACAGAAAGACATCGAACGTCACATGAGGAACATGTCAAATGACTTGATAAAGTTGAATGTGTTGATCAACAAGAACAACAGCAGCTTCGAGGAGCTGCAATATGGCAACATTATCACAGAGAACGAGTTTGTACGTTCTCTCAAGGTACACAGGCTTGACATCTCATTTCCAGGTCTCAACCTCCCATGCAGATCAGAGGCAAACAGTGATCCTGTAAATCTTTCCTAGTCTGACAGTTTTGTATTGGTTTATGCTTCCCAAATCCAGGCAGCAGAAAAAGAATCAGTTGAGATGCAGGAGAGGCACAGTCAATTGACTGAGGAGAAGGAAAGACTCCTAAACAGCCTAGTGGAAGCAGAGTAGGTACCAGAGAGATTCTTGCTTTGTGCCACAGTCTTTGAACTCTTGTATATGTGTCCATGTTACCTTTCTTCTCCGGTCATCAAACTGAACTAGTGCGAGAAAATGTGCTTCTGTCCTTATTGGAGAAGAGGAAAGGAGTTTAATGAATTTTTGAAATGCAGAAACTGAAAGGTGCTTTAGCTGTCTGTGGAACCAGCAAGAGCTGAGATGATGTTGGCTTTAATGATTCCAGCATGCTTGTGCTGGACGTTGCCAAGATCTAGATGGGAAGACTGCATGCAGTCTCCTCTGCCAGTAACAGAGTGAGTGTGCTGCACTAGGTGATTAATTGGGGTCCATCAGCCCCCTGTCAGTCTGGG
Source organism: Buteo buteo (assembly GCF_964188355.1). NCBI lineage: Eukaryota > Metazoa > Chordata > Aves > Accipitriformes > Accipitridae > Buteo > Buteo buteo. The sequence goes on from NC_134183.1 coordinate 1,185,760, forward strand.
CGTGCTGGTTTTTACAGTCATGATGCCATTTTCTATATTGCGGAGCTTCCCATCTGATTTCACGCTGCTCTGTTGTTGCCCTTTTACATGTGCCATATGCAAATTCTTAGTTTCTGCTGAACTATTCAGTTCTGTGTTCAGAATCGATCTTGGGAGTGTGCTGCCACTGATGCACAGGATGAGCATCCTTTCTATTGTTTACAAAGGTACTGTTTTCCTTTTCTGTCACTGAAGGCATCAAATCATGCTATGGGAGAAAAAGATCCAGCTGACAAGAGAGGTGCGTGCAGCGGTGGATTCTGAGACAGGACAAGGTGAAATCCAAGCCATGAGAACAGAGATTCACAGGATGCAAGTAAGCCACTGGGAAAGAGGACTGAGGAGGGGAAGCTGCACACAACGTATTCAGCTTTGGAGTTGCTGAAACATAAGGCAGGAGATGAGAAACAGGCTGGAGAAGTACCATCTTCAAGGCCATAGCAGCATTGGTAGTCTTACCACCCTGCAGCTAGATTCAGTTAAACACACCCAGCATGCATGCAGTCTATGTGTTCCTTGTGCATGCTATGTAATAGGCTGCAGCAGTATCTAGATATACCTGAGAAATCTATTTAAAGTGTAATCTGTCTGCCACCTTATTCTGTGACCCCAATTTATAAGCAAAGAAATATTGATTACTAAATATTGCATCATCTTAATCACTGGTCAGGGGAAGTCTTCTATCTTCTGGCAAAGCAACTCTTCCCCTTCATTCTCGGGATACTTCTGCGCTTCTGCTTTTGCTGTTGCTAATGAGTTCCAGTGAAACATTTTGAAGATTACTTAGATGAGTTGATAATCCAGTCCTCTGCCTTCCAGATCCACACAGGGCAAACCAGGTTTGGATTTAGAGCAAATTTAGCTTGCTAACGCTCACATGTCACATGTTATCTGGTTTGTGTTGATGGGATGTGCCACACAGAAGGCATCGGTTAGGTGCCATTTGTAAATATTAATTATTTTCAGCCTATTTTATATCTTGACAAATGGCAGGTCCGCTATGGCCAGCTGATGAAGCAGCAGGAGAAGATGATTCGTGATATGGAGGCATCTGTTTCTCGTAGAGAGGAGATAGCGATTCGTGGAGAGGGCCAGAACAAAACAGATAAGAAACGGCTCACCAAGAGCGACTTCCACCGCAAGAAACAGGAGCTGAGAAAGAAGATCAATGAAACCCAGAAGGTGAGAAAGTAAAGCAGGGCTGCGAGAGTTCATGTAGCCTGTATTTGCCTTGTAATGAGCACCAGCGCGCACTTAGCACAGACACACAGGGTGTCAGTACCCAGACCCTGCACCTGTACAGGTACAGCACTGCACAGGGTACAGGCTTTGGAAACTTATTTTTTAAAAAAAAAAAAAAAAAAAGCTCTGGGAAGATGGTTGGGAATGCAGCTGAACTGCAGAACCAGAATCTGCCATTTCCTTCTCTTCCACTTGCTAGAACACTCAAGACTGCAACAAAACCATCCTGGAGCTGGAGACCACCCAAGCGTCCCTTAGTGCCACCTTGTCAGAAAAGCAGCAAGAATTGTGCAGACTGCAGGCTGAGTCTGATGGCCTTGATTCAGATGCAGAATGTCTTCAGAACAAGAAACGATGGGTGAGCACCTCTGCTTCCTTGCAGCGTGTGAGCCAAATAGAACCTGCTGCTTTCTTCTGTTGCCAGCTCCCTGTCTCTTTGTCTCTCCACTATCCTGAACTGGGCATGCTCGGCATGTAATTTGAGCAACACTTTAAGTTAGCTGAGCACATTTTGAGGGCTCCTAGTGGTCCAGAATTGATGCTTGCTTAGCAAGGCAGCATTCGCCTGGAAACATCAGCCTAGAACGACATTGTCTCTCAAAAATATCTAGTGACAACTATCCTTTGTGAGCGCTAGCTGGCTACTCGCAAGTATGATACAAATTTGAGAGCCAGCTCAAGGTCTTGAATGACCTCCTGCGAAGTTTTTAAGTTGGTGAAACTCTGTCCTGGCAAGAGTTGCCTTATATGTGCAGGTGTTTCTCTGATTTATGGAATTCTGTGACATCCAACATTTAAAAACACTTTTTTTTTCTCTTAGTTGACATGTAGGCGTGGCACTCGGATGTGGTTTAGTGGTAGACATGGCAGTATTAGGTTTACAGTTTGACTCGATGATCTGAAAGGTTTTTTCCAACCTCACTGATTCTGTGACTATACCTCTACAACAGAGGTTGTTTGGCTGTTATAATGGGGACTTCACAGCACTGTCCTTCTTAAGAAGCCCTTCCAGTTCAAAATGTGACAGTTATAGTACCTGTGACACGAATCACGTCGTTCTCTTAGTCCTTTTGCATGTGCAGTCTGCTGTCAAAGCAATTTCTGTTGTTGGTTTTCTCAGAACCTTTTGGAGATTGTGGCCTACCAGACACGCCAGAAGCACCTGCAGGCACTGAAGGAAGGGAAGTACGCTCCCTTGTGCCGCACTGAGCAAGCCTGGAGAAACGAGCAGCAAAAACTCCAGGACCGGCTCCGGGCCATCGATGCCGTTGTCCACCAGATCCAGCAGGAACATCCTCAGCACCAAAGGACTCTCCAGTGGCTCAGACAATGCTTGGAGTCCAGGGTCGGCTCCCAGGAAGCCTGACAGAGACACGGACAAAATACATATAACTCTCTGTTCTTGTTCTTGGAGAGGCTGCAGGCTTTGTAAATCAATAAATATAAATGAATAAGCATGCGTAGAGGGTAACGTTTATTAAAGAGGTAGCGTTGCACATTTTTTTTTTTGTTTCTTTCTACATTTCCCTGCCCCTGCTGGGGTTTGAGGGGCTTCCCGGGCCCACCCGCCCCGGTGTAGCCTTGACTTCCCGGGACCCCGCTCTCCCACCGGCTTTTCCCTTACGCTCCAAGCCCCCCCCCCCCCCCCCCCCGCCAACGCTCCAGCCTTCCCGGGGCGGCTCCGGGAAAGGGGAAGGCGCCCGCCCGGGGCCGATCCCGCCCCGCAGTCGGCAGCGTGACGTGGGCCGGGGCCGCCGCGCCTGCTGGGAGGCCGGGCCGGCGGGGGCCATGGCGGGGCCGGCGGGGGCCATGGCGGGGCCGCCGCTCGCCGCCGCCGCCGCGCTGCTGGCGCTGCTGGTGCCCGCCGCGGCTCCCAGCCCCGGGGCCGCCGGCTGCGAGGTGCCCCCGGGCGGCCGCTTCGACTGCGGCCCCGAGCGGCTGCTGTCGCGGGAGGGCTGCGAGGCGCGGGGCTGCTGCTACGAGCCCGGTCCCGGTCCCGGCTCCGGCTCCGGCCCCGGTCCTCCCTGGTGCTTCTTCCCCCGTGGCTACCGCAGCTACCGGGCGGAGAACCTGACGGCCACCGCCAGCGGTTACACCGCCGGGCTCCGCCGCGTCGCTGCCAGCTTCCTACCGGGGGAGGTGGGCAGCCTGCGGCTGGACGTGGCGATGGAGACCCCCGCCCGCCTGCGCTTCACGGTGCGCCCCCGACCCGGCACCCCGGTCCCGGTCCCGGTCCCGCTCCCGGCTGACCGCCCCCCTCTCTTGCCCCCGCAGCTGCGGGACCCGGCCCGGCAGCGCTACGAGGTGCCCCTGGCCACGCCGCGGGTGAGCGGCCGAGCCGCCTCCACGCTCTACGGGGTGCGGGTCAACCAGGATCCCTTCGGCCTCGTCGTCTACCGGCAGCGCGGCGGGCAGGTCCTGTAAGTGCCCGTCCTGCCCCGAGCCGGGTGAAGGCCCCCCCTCGCCTTCCCGAAGGGATTCGGTCCGGAAGCGGGACCTGACACCGACCCCAGTGATGTGCGGGATGGGAGCTGGGGTGCGGCAGGGGACGCTGGGGATGGCACCAGGGTGGCTGTCAGTGGCTGCGGGGGCTTTGCTTTGACCCCCTCCGCAATTCGGTGGCTGGGAAGGGAAACAGAAATCCCGGAGCTCAGCCAAAACCTGCTTTTGTTTCACGTGGTGACGAGCATCCGTGTCCCTCCCCAGGGCTGGTGGTCCTCCAGCTCATTGCCTTCCTCTTCCCCGGCTGCTGGGCACCGCCGGGGCTGTTTGCCAGAGTCTCCCTTTCTCTCCGGCAGGCTGAACACCACCGTCGCGCCCCTCTTCTTCGCAGACCAGTTCCTGCAGATCTCCACCTCCTTGCCTTCCCATTTCATTTCTGGGCTGGGGGAGCACCTGACGCCGCTGGTCCTCGACACGGCGTGGACCAGGGTCACCCTCTGGAATCGGGACATGGCGCCTGTGGTACAGAGTGGGGCTGAGGCAGAGGGAGAGGGCTCATCTGTGCTCGCAGGGGCGGCCCCGTGGCCTCTTAGGTCTTGTCCAGGGCTGGGAAAAGGCGTCCGAGCCTCTTGAGCTCTGGGACCTGGCCTCAGCCCTGGGCAAGCCCATGGGACTGTTGTCCCCAGGTCGGGCTTTGTACCCCCTGGGGGTCTGTGCTGCTCAGAAGCCGCTTTCCCCGGCGCGGTCCAGGGCTCTTGCTCGGGGCAGAGCTCTGCCGACTTGGGCAGTGCTTGGGGCTGCGAGCCCTGGGTTTGCACTCCAAGCCGTGACGGTGCTTCTGGGCAGAGGCGAGGGGCAGGCGCCTGGGTGGGTGGGTGGGTGCTGCGCCAGGGTCTCCAGCGGAGTCTTGCCGGCACCGCGCTGTGCTCTGTTCCAGCCCCAGGTCAACCTCTACGGCTCCCACCCTTTCTACCTGGGGATGGAGGACGGTGGTTCGGCCCACGGTGTCTTTCTGCTGAACAGCAACGCAATGGGTGAGTCCCGCGGAGGCACTGGGCACAGGCTTGGCCCCCGTCCCTGTCCTCAGCTTATTCCTCCGGTGCTTGTGCTTCCCCAGACGTGCTCCTGCAGCCCAGCCCGGCCCTGACCTGGCGCACGACGGGTGGGATCCTGGATTTCTACGTTTTCCTGGGGCCTGACCCCAAGAGCGTGGTGCGGCAGTACCTGGATGTCATCGGTAGGGCCGAGCCGTGGGTGGGGGGTACGGGCGCTCCGGGGGTGGCTTTGCCGGGATGCTACGAGCGGCGCGGTAGGGCCGGTGGGGCAGAGCGGGGCTGCGGGGGAACGCGATGCTGGGCTGTCCCTGCGCCTGCCTGGCCAGCACCCACCCTTCCCGGCTTCCAGGGTTCCCCTTCATGCCCCCGTACTGGGGCCTGGGCTTCCACCTCTGCCGCTGGGGTTACTCCTCCACCGACATCACCCGGCAGGTCGTGGCCAACATGACGGCAGCCCGCTTTCCTCTGGTAGGTCTCGGCTGCTCCCCGGAGCCTCTGCCTGGGAGCGGCCATGGGGGGCTGATGGGGAGCCCCCATGGGGCGGGGGTCCCGTGGGAGCGTGCCGGAGTCCCTGCTCCTCCCCGAGCACCGGGCGCTGGCATTTGCAGGATGTGCAGTGGAACGACCTGGATTACATGGACGCCAAGAGGGATTTCACCTTCAACAAGAAAAGCTTTAAGGACTACCCGGAGATGGTGCGGGACTTCCATCGCAGCGGCCTGAGGTACATCATGATCGTGGTGAGTGACACCCCCGGCCGTGCCAGGGCTCCCGCACGAGTGGGCTGGCACCGGGGTTTCCGACTGTCCCTGAGGGCGGTGATGGAGCTTCCCCTGAGGAAGGCAGAGGAGGCCGTTCCCTGCCCTTGCTGGTGAAGCCCTGGCTTTGTGCACCACCAGGATCCTGGGATCAGCAGCTCGGGACCTCCCGGCACCTACAAGCCCTACGATGAGGGACTGAAGCGAGGGGTGTTCATCCGAAACGCCACTGGGCAGCCCCTGATTGGGAAGGTGCGTACGGGGAGCAGCCCTGGTCCCCGCGGGAGGGGGCTTGCGTGGGGCCCCGAGAGCTGGAGGGAAACACCCGGGGAATGGCCATGGTGGAAAATGGGAGAATGGCACACGGGGGCTGCGGGGTGCAGTGGGGCCAGGGACAGCGGGGCTTTGCCTGTTGCTGACTCACTCCCGTAGGTCTGGCCGGGTCCGACGGCCTTCCCGGACTTCACCAACCCCGAGACTCACGAGTGGTGGCACGACATGGTGAAGGACTTCCATGACCAAGTGCCCTTTGATGGCATGTGGATTGTGAGTGGCCCCCGCAGAGCTGCCGGCTGCAGCTCACTGGCTCCTGCCCTGCAGTTCTGCTGGGCTCCGGCGCGGCAGCGAGGGCATCCCGTCCTTTCCCTCCCCTTCCATTCCCTCCCCAGGACATGAACGAGCCATCGAACTTCGTGGAGGGCTCCCAGGATGGCTGCCCCAACAACAGCCTGGAGCAGCCCCCCTACGTGCCAGGTACAGGGGGCGAGTACCAGCCTCTGCCTGGGGGTGCGAGGAGCCCCAGGAGGAATCCGGGGATGCTCCGGTCCCAGCCGAGCAGGCTCCGAGCTCACCCTCACCACCGCCCCTCCCGTATAGGTGTGTTTGGAGGACGCCTCCGAGCTGGAACCATCTGTGCCTCCAGCCAGCAGTACCTGTCCTCCCACTACAACCTGCACAGCCTGTACGGGCTGACCGAGGCCATCGCCTCCCACGAGTAAGCCTGGGATTCGTGCCGCAGCTCTTGCTGTCCTAGAGGAGCTGGTGCACATCCCAGGGGATGCCAGAGCCGGGAGAGAGACCCCTCCCCGCACTGCAGCATGGGCAATTTGGGCGTGGGGGGCATTTGGTGGGTGGGCGAGGGTTTGGTTTATACTGCAGTGCGCTGCCTGCTGCTGCCAGCCCAGCGCTGGAGGGGGCTGGAAGCAGCTCCTGGGCTGGAGCTGGTGCAATGCAGCCGCGCTGGCTCCTGGGCTGGGGGCTTGTGTCCTGAGCACTGCCCCATGTCACCTTCCCCATGGGCAAGATGGTGCTGGGCGTCTGCTCTGGCACGTGTCAGCTCTGCGCTGCTGCCGGGAGCCGCTGACCCCCTTCCCCGGCTGGGTGGTGCTGAGCGGACCCCATCCTGCCCGCAGCGCGCTGCTGAGGGTCCGGGGCAAGCGCCCCTTCGTCATCTCGCGCTCCACGTTTGCTGGGCACGGGCGCTACGCGGGACACTGGACAGGGGACGTCAGCAGTGACTGGGAGCAGCTCTACTACTCCGTACCAGGTAGGCTGCGGGGCGCTGGGGCTGCATCCACCCCTGCATCCCCCCCGCGCCTCCCCCACAGCCAGCAGCTTCTCCTCGGGCTCTGTGCCCGAGGTGCCGCGGAGCCCTGATGCCCTCTGCACCCCCTCCGCAGAGGTGCTGCTCTTCAACCTCTTCGGGGTGCCGCTGGTGGGTGCCGACATCTGCGGCTTTGTGGGTGACACGTCCGAGGAGCTGTGCGTGCGCTGGACCCAGCTGGGCGCCTTCTACCCCTTCATGAGGAATCACAACGACCACGGCACCCGGGTGAGCACCGGGAGCCCTCGCGGGTGGGGGGGGGGCAGCTGGGTGGACGGGGCAGGGGTGGGTGCTCTGGGGCTGCGCGAGGGGCTGCCCTGCCTGCGTGGGAAGGCGGCTGGCGCAGCTGTGGGGCTGCGTCCCATCGGTGCCGGGGTCATGCCGTGGGGAGTCTGTCCTGCATCCCCAAAAGGCGCCCACCGTTCCTCCCCGCGCAGTCCGAGCATTCCCCTTCGGCTTCTCCCCTACAGCCGCAGGAGCCATATGCCTTCAGCCCGGCCGCCCAGGCTGCCATGAGGAATGCCCTCCGCCTCCGCTACTCCCTCCTGCCCTTCCTCTACACCCTTTTCCACCGGGCTCACTCCGCCGGGGAGACAGTGGCACGGCCCCTCTTCCTTGAGTAAGTGCCGACCCATCCAGGGCCGATGGGTGCCGGTCCCCGCCGGGCTCAGCGGGAGGTGGGCACAGGGTCTTCCTGGCGCTGCGCTACCCCTCCGCATCCCTCCCCAGGTTCCCCAAGGACCCCAACACCTGGGCCGTGGACCGCCAGCTCATGTGGGGCGGGGGGCTGCTCATCACACCCGTGCTGGAGGCAGGAAAGACCAAAGTCAGCGGCTACTTCCCGGCGGGGACGTGGTACAGCCTTGCGGGGGTGGGTGCTCCCCTGCCGCGCCACGGGGGTCTCAGGTGGCCGCACGGTGGGTCCCCGCACTCCACCACTGGTACCGGCCCCCCAGGGCTGTGTTCAAGGCTCTTTCCTCGCCTGCCCTCTCTCGTGGCCATTCGAGGGCAGCAACGCTGGGCTGGGACCCCCTCGGGCACGCTGTGCCCTGCGCCTAATAACTCCTTCCCCTTTTTGTTGTCATTTAGGACTCCACCATCCACAGCAAAGGGCAGTGGATCCTCTTGCCAGCTCCCCTGGACACCATTAACGTCCACGTCCGCGCAGGGCACATCCTGCCCCTGCAGGTGAGCCCCCTCCGTGCTGCGGTGATGCCGCGGTGACCTGCTTGGCCAGCCCCTGCCGGCGCGTGGGGCAGGACGGAGGGCTGCAACATGGTCACCGGCGGACTGGACATTGCCGAATAAGCCGCGAGGCTGCGGTGGTCGGCCGGGGCTGGGGAAAAGCGACTCCCGCAGCGCTCGGAGCTGTGTCTGGTCCTGGGCTGCAGGAGCCTGCATTCAGCACCGCTGAGTCCCGCAAGAAGGGAATGGCCTTGGTCGTGGCGCTGACACCGGACGGCTTCGCTAGAGGAGACCTGTTCTGGGATGACGGGGAGAGCTGGCAGACCTTTGAGAAGGGGGACTACACTGAGATCCTCTTCCTGGCCACACATGTGAGCGAGGGGGGCGGTTCTAGCGGGGGGCACCGGACACGGGCATTCACTGCCACGCGCAGGTCCTGGTGGCCCTGGGGCACACGCGGTCACGGGCAGCACCGTGCCCTGGTGCAGCCAAGGTGCGTCATGCCGAAAGTGCCAGGCTGAGCGGCTACAGCACTGTGCGCTGGTGGGGTGGTGGGGTCCCATGGGGGCTGTACCCCACCGGGAACCCCCTTAGGAGGGGGAGAGGCTGCGCTGGGGAGGTGGCTGCTCTCTTCTTGCACCCACAGTGCTGCGTAGCAGCAGATGCTCTCCAGCCCCATCCCTCTGATAAATGGCTTTGCCGCTCCGCAGTGACGGCAGAGTACCCGTACCCCCCCGGACCCGGTGCCCTGCAGACAGGCAGTGCATCGGGCAGGGCACATCGAGAAGCCCTGGGGGTGTGTGGGGTGGCTGGAAGCCCAGAATGTGGAGTGATGGACCCCTGTCCCCGCAGGGTGCCGTGCTCAGCCAGCTCCTGCAGGTGGGCGCCCACCTTGACGGGGTCCTGCTGGAGGCTGTGACCGTGCTGGGTGTCACCAGCCCTCCCCGGCAAGTCCTGGCCAATGGTGCCCTTGTGGGTGACTTCTCCTACCGCAGTGACACGCAGGCGAGTGCTTGTCCCCACCGTGGGAGGGGGCGGCGGCGGGGGCGAGCTGCCAGCCGGTGGCTGGGAAGGGACCTGGGGCTCAGTGGAGGGTCTGGCGGGGTTTGCCTGCAGTGATGGCACAGTACCTGCTTTGTTGGCACCAAGGAGCGTAAAGGGCTGCCCGGCGTGGGCTGCGTTGCTGCCCTGGGGCTGGGGCAGGATTAGGCTGTGGAAGGGGGCAAGGATGGGGAGATGGAGGATGGGAAGAATGCGTGGGGATGGGGATGGAGCTCTGCGAGGAGCAGTGGCACGGCTCTGCTCCTGGGGCTGTCTGCCATGGGCACCCTTCCTGGGGAGGTCTGTGGGACCGGGGCTGTGTTGGGGTGCACCCCAGGGAGGCAGGACACCCCCCTCGGCTCTGACACCCCCTGGGCTCCATCCTGGCCAGTTCTCACCATGCTGACCCTTCCTTCTCCCACTCAGGTGCTGAGAGTCCCCGTATCGCTGCCAATGTGGGAACAGTTTGTGATCACTTGGACCTGAGCCCGTGCTGGATTTGTGCCACTCAGTGGGGAGAGGTGATGCTGCTCCCTCCGGCTCTGGGGCCGAATCTGTCCCATCCTTTGTAAAACCAGAGTTGCTGCTGCTTCTCCCACACAATTCAGCTCCTGGGCTTTGGCTTCCCTTGTGGCTAACATGACTTAACTGGAGATGTGTGCACTGGACTTGCGTCAGGGTGGGGGGGGCTTGCACAACCCCTAGGGATGGGGAAGCCCTCATCTCCTCCAAAATGGGGAAAAAAAGACCCAAGTGCCTCATGAGACAGCAAACCTGTTAACATGTGGAACTGGTAACCTGTTGAGGGACTGCGGGGAGTCTCCTGGCTGTGTTTTTGGGGAGGGGGATCCATGCAGCTGGGCGAGGGAGCGGTGCTGTGAATAAAGTTGCTGTTTGCTGGGAGCACCCTCAGGCCATGCCTGTGCCTCTGTCTGCCAGTGCCTGTCCTGAAATGTGGTGCTGAGCCCTGGCTCAGCGCTCCTGCCCAGCTGGAACCCCCTGGCTCTGTCCCAGCCTTGGGGCCTCCAGCGGGACCGTCTGCAACCCTTGCAGGCTTCACCCCATTTCCCAAAGCATTGGGGGACCCCCGGCTGCTCCCGCAGCCCTGGCTGTGCCGCAGAGCCCGTCCTGCCGGCTCCAAGCCCAGGGACTGCTGCCGTCCGGGGGCTGCCAGCCCCGGCCCCCACCGTGCGGCTCTGGTCGAGCCTCTGCTGCGCAGGGAGGGAGCAGACGACGTCACCCCTGGGCCTGCGCACCTCGGGGACTCTGGGCACTTTTTGGATATTTTGTTAAATTAAACCGTACCCCTGCCGCCTCCTTGCTGGTACCCCCTGGCCTGTTTTCCTCAAAGGGTGTGCAGCCGCCCCTCTGCAGCGGGGCTGGCAGCAGGCAGTCCTGCACGGAGACCGTGGCACCGGGAGCTGGCTCCAGGTAAAAACGGAGCCTTCTTCTCCAGAGGCTTTATTGAGAAGCAACTTGGCCCTATGACTTCTCTGGCCGAGAATAAAGGCACGAGGATCCCTGAATGCTCCAGGGCCAGGCGGTGTTTGTGATACAGAGGGGCGTCACCCAGCTGGGATCCCGCTCCGACCCCCTCGTGCCCGACGGGCAGCGCACGGCTGTCCCGTGGCAATGGGGGACGCCAGGCAGAGGTGATGCTCACAGCTCGTTGTGCAGTGGCCGGCACTGGGGGCTCAGTTTCTCCTCCAGGACAGCGTCAGGGGCACATACCCAAGGGTCACCCGTGTCCCACTGCCACTTCAAGAGCTGCGTGCGAAGCAGCTGGAAGACGGTGGCGTAGCGGGGGTCAGGGGCCAGGTTCTGGCTCTCGGTGGGGTCACGGCTGCAGTCGAAGAGCTCCCAGCGGTCCCTGTAGTAGTACTGGTGCAGGGTCTTGTTCCAGTGGGTTGGCTGCCCGGCCCTGGTGCGGTTGAGCAGGTCTTGGAAAGTGGGCGAGACGTAGAAGTCCTGGTCGATGGGAAAGGGCATCTTGTAGTTGAGGTTGTGAATGAGGCGGAACTGGTGGTGCTGGATGGCTCGCATGGGGTAGTACATGGTCACCTCGTGGTGGCTCTGGCTGCTGAAGGCGGTGGCCCACGGCTGCTCCGACTCCAGCGCTGGCAGGAGAGACTTTCCAGTGAGCTGCACCCGCTTCGTGCCAAAGATGCTGTAAGAAGGGTAGGGGATGGAGAACCAGTCCAAAATGGTCGGTGTCAGATCTGGAGGGGAAGAGAAGGGTGAGAGGAGGGGCTGGCACCCGTGGGAAGAAACTCAACCCCGGAGAGGGGCAGAAAGGTCCCCGGGGTCTGCTGCCCTGTGGGCTGCAGATGGTCCTGGGACGAGCTGCAGAGCTGAGCCCCGGGATGACGTCCCTGCAGGGGACCCTGCTGCTCTGTCAGCCCTCCTCTCCCTTCCCCGGGGTCAGCCGTGCCAATGCTGAGGGCTGCAGGCTGTCCTCCGCGAGAGGACCCTGGGTTTTGGCGTGGGGAGGGTGGGAACCCGCTCACGCTCCCCCGGCACAGCTCTGCGTGCCTCTGCTCCCTCCTGGGGGGGCACGGGCTCTTACCCAGGAGGGTGGCGAAGGCCTGGCTGACCTGCCCCCAGCGCTCGGTGTGCTCGGGGGAGGAGATCAGCAGGGGCTCGGCGGTGCCGGACCGGTAGAGGTTGGTCCTGCCGCTGGGGAAGGGGATGCCGTTGTCGGAGGTGTAGATCACCAGCGTGCTGTTGTGGAAGCCGGCACGCCGCAGCTCCTCCAGGACCAGCCCGATCCCTGTGGATGGAGGGGCAGAGCTGAGGGGGGGGGTGGGAGGGATCGCAGCGCTCGCCGGCAGCAGCCTGGCCCCCGCGGCTCCTACCTTGGTCCATGCGCCCGATGGTTGTGTACTGGGCTGCCAGGTCCGCCCGGGCAGCCGGCGTGTCTGGAACAAAGTGGGGAACCTAAATGCAGAACGGGAAAGTGGCACGTGGCGACCACAGGGAAGGAGGTCGCGGGTACGCCGGGGTGGCCTTCACCAGTTGTCGCCCATAACGCTGACGGCAGTGACCGAGGTGGGGGCCAGCCTGCAGCCGGCCTGGCTCCGGCGGAGGCTGCCGAAGTGTGCAGCTCCCATACGGCCCCGCACAGCGCCATATAGCCCCATGCAGCCCCGTACAGCCCCATGCAGCCCCACAGGCTCCCACCTGCACTTGCTCTGGGCGATAGAGCTGTGGCTTCCAGTCAGGGATCCAGCCCATGCCTCTCTCTCCGTTGCCAAATTTCTCACAAAAGGCCCCGTATTGGGGCTGGGAGTGCCCGCAGCGGTGGGGGTCGTGGAAGGCGACGTAGAGGAAGAAAGGCCTAGAGACGGAGAGGGTGGAGGTGGAGGTGGTGTAGCAAAGGGCTGCCCACCCCCCCGAGACCTTCCCTGGGCTGTGCAGGGGTGAGCTGGGGTCGACGGGGGGAGTCCCACCTAATCTGGGCTTCTGGATGTGGGGTGACCCTGAGACAAGGTGTCCCTTCCTATTTGTGACCAACTGGGACATGGAGACATGTCTTCAGCGAGGCCGGTTTCCCTCTCCTCTCCCGTGCCCCCTCTCAGCCTGCCCTAGGGACGCTGGGTCCGTCTCACCTCTCATCCTGGCTCTGCAGGAACTGCCGGACAAGCGCTTTGATTCGAGTGATGTTTCTCCCAACCTGCAAGACCGAACTGTTCTCCTCTGTGTAGGCGAAGTCAAAGGGGTAGACAGCCTCGGGCCCAACATGCTTCTTCCCAATTATCCCTGCAAGAACGCAGACAGGCGGTGTGCCGGGAGAAGCGGGGAGCGGGGAGTAGGACGCTGGCTGCTGCTGCTGTCTCCTTCCAGGGAGCTGACACAGATCATCCACTCCAGCACGGGCTGCGCTCAGCAAACGCTGGTGAGAGTGGAAGATGCTGCCAGCTTCTCCAGTCATTTCTGCCGGTTGCAGAGGCACTTCCACATCTGGTCAGAAAATGGGACCCACGCGGGGACCACGCTGCCCCAGGTCACAAGTGTGGGTAAGTGCGAGAGCAGCTGAACAGCCTGGGTGGAAGTTTGGGTCAAGCACGAGCCTTGAGTGAGCCTGGGAACCAGGAAGGAGCGGGATGGGGAACAGAAGTGAAACTGAGGTGTAACGAGGATGGCAGAGGAGCAGCGGTGGGGGGAGCAAAGCGAAACCCAGGTGTCAGCACAGAGCATGGGCAAGGGTCCAGTCGGTGCTGTCTAGCTCGCAGGCAGGTCAGCCGTCAAGCTCTCGCAGCCGATGGGGTTCGGTGCACAGAGCAGGGGGGTTTCCCTGCCCGTGTCACTTGCCCAGAGCTCCCTACCTGTCCGGACGCGTGCTTGGCTGAGCAGCCGGGGCAGGCTCTGCACGCTGTCGAAGGAATTGAAGTGGTGCACGTCCTGGTGCAGCCCGTACATCCCATTCTGGTGCTGCAAGCAGGGAGAGACAACACGGTTGGACGACGTCTGCCAGCCTGGCCCCCAAACAAGTCCAGCCGTGCAAGAAGTGTGTGTGCATGGGAAGCAGGTCCCAGGGGTCAGGGGAGAGAGAGGGTCAGTGGGAATGGGGGGATCGCCAGGTCCTGTGACCATGCTGTAAGCACGCCGGCTCCGGTCATCCCCGAGCGCCCACCGCGGACTGGCAGCCCCCACCCCGGCGCACGCGGATGCCCCTACCTGGGGTAAGCCGGTCAGGATGCTGGCCCGGCTGGGGGAGCAGCTGCTGACGGAGGTGAAGGCGTTCTGGAAGACCACGCTGCGCCGGGCCAGCGCGTCCAGGTTGGGTGTCCGGATGGCCGAGTTGTTGTAGGTGCCGCTCTCAAAGCCACCGTCATCCGCTGCAGCGGGAGGGGTGCGGGGTGAGCCCTCCGGCACCGCCCTGACCCCCGGCGTGTCCCCAGCCGTGCTGGGGGGGGCAGAGCCCAGGGGACACTGACACCGGGAGCAGCCCTGGGCTGAGGACGTCCCGGGCTGGGGCCGGTGCTGCCGTGACCATCCCGGCAGAGGGGATGCAGCCGGACCCCCGGGACCGTCCCTCCCCCCGCCCACCGGCCTCCCCGAGCCCCGGGCAGGGTTACCCCGTCCCAGGGCTGGGGGCGGCGGACCCGGGACCGGTCCCGGGGCTCCGTCGGGCCGGCGGCCGCACTCACCCAGCAGAAGCAGCACGTTGCGGGCCGGGGCCGGGGCTCGGGCCCCGCCGGTGCGGAGCGCGCCCAGCAGCAGCAGCACCCCCAGCGCCCAGGCCCGCATGGCACCGGTACCGGCACCGGCACCGGGCGGGCGGCGGCGGGGCTCGGCGGCTCCTCCGGCCGCCCCGGCTCCTCCTCTGCCCCGGTCACATGAGGCGGCCCCGGCGGTTCAGATCCGGCCCGGGCGGAGCCGCCGGATGCGCCGGGAGCCGCCGGTCCCGGGGCTGGGAACGGGGCGCGGGGGGGATCTCCCCCCGCTTCGGCCCGGCGCGCTCTGCGGGGCGTCCTGCCGCCTCCCCGGGGAGACCGGAGAGCTCCGGACCCCGCGGCGCGTCCGGAGCGGGGCTGGAGACCGGAGACGGCCGGGCTGGGGGACGCTGCCCCGGGTATGGCGGCGCCGGGTCCCCGGCAGCGCGGGCAGAGCTGCCCGTGCCCGGGGCTGCGGACGAGGCTGCCCGTCCTGCGCTGGCTCCCGCGTTATTCCTTGGCCTGGCTGCAGCTCGACCTGATCGCCGGCCTGACCGTGGGGCTCACCGTCGTGCCGCAGGCGCTGGCGTACGCCGAGGTGGCCGGGCTGCCTCTCCAGGTGGGTGGCCGTGCCCTGTGGACGTGGGTGCCCGTCGCCCACCCGCCGCCCGCCGGCGGGCAGGGCGAGGGGGGCTGGACGGCCGGCGGCCGAGAGCCGGTTCTCGTGCCGTCGCCCGTTTTCCAGGGCAGGAAGCCGCAGGCGCCGTGTGTTTGCTCAGGGCTGGGCGCGGGCGCCGGAGGGACACGAGGGCGGCCCAGCTCTCCTCGTCTTGGCGGTGTCTGGCATCTCCCAGCAGCTCCGAGAGCCTTGTGCCGGTGCTCCTTTTGTCCCCGTGCAGTACGGCCTCTATTCTTCCTTCATGGGCTGCTTTGTCTACTGCTTCCTGGGCACCGCCAAGGACGTGACGCTGGGTCCCACCGCCATCATGTCGCTGCTGGTCTCTTCTTACGCCTTCCACGAGCCTGTCTATGCCATCCTGCTCGCCTTCCTCTCCGGCTGCATCCAGCTGGCCATGGGGCTCCTGCACCTCGGTGAGACGCTCTTGCCATCCGTGGTTGTATTTTTAGGATATCGCTGTACATCCTGTAGTTGTTCCCGCCCTGTGCTCTCTGAGACGCTGGGGTTGTCCTGCTAACTCTTGTGACAGCTCTGTGTGCATGCAAACACCCTGTGCTCCCCGTCAGGGCCAGCAGCGTGCTTACTGCTGCCTGTCCCGTGCAGGTTTTCTTCTGGACTTCATTTCCTCCCCAGTCATTAAAGGGTTTACTTCGGCTGCTTCCATCACCATTAGCTTCAACCAGGTCAAGGTAGGTTCTGCTGGTCTGCTCTGGATGCCTTGCCCACTCTCTCCTGGAGCCGGCCGTGCTGTGGAGCTGGGAGATTTAGCACCAGGCTGGGCAGTGTGCTCGGTGCGAGAGGAAGGAACCCCAAAGAGGGCACGGGTCCTCCCTGCCAGCCGTTCTGGTGGGTCCCCGAGTGCTCTGCTCTGCGCAGACCAAGCCGAACGCACCCTCTGTCTGTGACCAGCTGGTGGCATTCAGAAGACCAGTAAAACCAGGACATTTGATTTGGTCACTTGCAGGAGGTGCTGGGTGAGTCTCTCGGCAAGGTGGCTTTGCAGCAATGGGAGGTGTGGTGGCTTTGCAGCTCCACTGGTCCCTTGCTGGCCTTTCAGGGACCTGAGGTCCTCTGGCTCTTCTGGGGCTGCAATGCTTCCTTTGTGGTTAACCAAAATCAGAGACTCCGGGAGATGGTGTCAGGCTGTGCGAGGAACCAGAGGGCCGGTGTTGGCTAATGGCTGCGGTCGCAGCGGGGGACTGATGTGAAGGCGCTGGGGCCTTGCTGCTGTTCCTGGCACGGTGCGAGGGGATGGCAGGGCTGCGCAGGCTGGGCTGGGGCCCCAAACTGAACCCCCTCCTGGGAGCTGCGCAGTCGTGTGTGCAGGACAGGGTGGAGGCATCTCAGGGCCTGGGAACAGGGAAAAAAATCAGAGCATCTGTGAGCCTGGCCCACATGGAGCTGTGCAGGGAAAGGGCTGTCCTGGCGTGCATGCGGGAGCACAGGGTGGTCGGTGAGGAGATCTCCCACCAGCAGTGCCGACACCGTGCGTGTGCCAGGGCTGAGCCCTGGTGCTCCTGGCAGTCCTTCCATGGCACGTGGCAGCTCAGGTTGTGCCAGGCTTTCACCAGGCTTTGTCTTCCTGCACAGAACATCCTGGGACTGCAGGGGATTCCTCGGCAATTTTTCCTGCAGGTGTACGAGACGCTGCGGAGGATTGGGGAGACCAGGTCAGCCCACCCTGCTCTGTACCCCTGCAGCTCTGGGGTCTCGGGCTCTGCTGCTTTGCTCCCCATTTCTTCGGTCACACCTTGGACCAATTTCTCGGTCCCTGCCCAGCACTGTGACACAACTGCTTCTTCTCAGCCATTTCCATTTCAGCTGGAAATTTGAAGATGGGGGAGCACACGGGCTCCCAAGCTGCTAAAGGGGAAGGATGGGGCACGCTTGTCCTATTTTTTGCTCCCAGTTAGGTACATCAGGATTTTGCCAGCCCAAAGGCACGTCTTTGGGACTGTCTGTGTTTTAAATCCTCCTCCAGTTTTTGACAGTCCAAGAGGGAACTTAGGCATCCCCGTGCCCCCCGCCCTCTCTTGTTAGCTGTACCCGTGGCTAGGGGTCTCTGCCACAGCCTGCGTTTCTCACACAGCACAGTGACACAGGGTCAGCTTCATCGCGGCTGGCAGAACACCTCCCTGCCTAGCTGTGAGGGGCAGCAGCGGGAGGGGGAGGAGGCAAATACTGCCTCACTGATCCTGCCTGTTGCAGGGGACCTTCTTTCCTGTTTACAAAGAGCCCACAAACCCATTAACATCATACCGCTGACTAGAGGACCCCCCCCTCCTCCCTCTCCTGCTGCCCCCCGGGGAAGCAACTCGTTTTGCCGGTGGTGCGGGGGTCCCGGCAGCATCCCTGCAAGCTATGCACCTCCCTGCAGAGCCATGGCACGTACCCGGGCACACGCTCTTCCTCCTGCAGGGCTTTGGGGTGCCTCTCCCTGTGCCCCGCAGCATCTTTGGGCTGGCACCGATGTGCCTGTTGCAGGGCTGGGGATGCCGTCCTGGGGCTGGCCTGCCTGGCCGCGCTGGCAGGGCTCCGGGTGATGAAGAGCCGCCTGCCCCGAGCTGCCCCTGCGGAGCCACTGGCTGTCAGAGTCAGCTACCTCATCGTCTGGACCTCTGCCACGGGTGCGTTGGCCATCCCCTGCCCTCTCTCCTCCCGTGCCCATCCCTCCTGGGGTCTCGTCTCTTCGGGGCAGGGAAGCGACAGCCTGGAAGTGGTAAAGCCCAGGTGGGCAGGAGCTGAGACCTGGAGGTGGGTCGGGGAGGACAAAGTCCCAAGGATGGTCCTGCCACTGTGCATGCCCCTTCCAAAGGTTTGGGAGACCTCAGCAGCCCAGGTACCTCCTCCTGCCGTCCCTCCTGCCCCCCCGGGCTCCGGGCAGGTTTTCATGGTTGCTCTCTCTGCTTGCAGCATGCAACGCCCTCGTAGTCCTGTTTGCTGGCCTGGTAGCTTACTCCTTCCAGGTGATGGGGTCCCAGCCGCTCACACTAACTGGCAGCATCCCCCAGGGCCTCCCTGCCTTCCGACTGCCACGCTTCTCCATGGCGGCACCCAACGGCACCGTCCCCTTCTGGAGCATGGCGGAGGTGGGTGCCAGGCTGGCCGGCGGAGGCTGGGCTCCCCGCAGGCTGCTGTCTCCTTCCTCCTGCGTTTGCTGGCTCCCCACGCAGCGGGAGGAGGCTCTGCTGCGGGGTGACCCTCGTCCCTCGGTGGCACCACTCACCGCATCCTTCCTTCCCAGGACATGGGGGTCGGGCTGGCCGTGGTCCCGCTCATGGGCCTGCTGGAGACCGTTGCGATTGCCAAGGCTTTTGGTACGGCTGCATCAGGCGCCTACACTCATGGAAGGGGTCTCTGCAGGGGGCTTGGGGTGCCGGGAAGGGTGCTGTTCCCATGGGGGCAGTGGGAGGGACTGGGCTGCTTGTACCAAGCCCAGTTCATAACATGGGCTGGCAGGAGGGGTCCCGCGGGTGCTGCCGACCTCCTGCCCTAGCTAGGCAGCTCTCCCATGCATGACTGGGGAGTGGGCTGGGGGTTCCCCACATCGCGCACAGCCAAAATCTGCACAGGAGCTGAGTGTTGTCTCAGGGTGCTCCTATGCCCCAGGGGGGTGCCAGGATGGGGCCCACAGCTGTGCCAGGCACTGCCGGCTCTGCTCCATGTGCGTGGCAGGTTCTGCCTGTGGAAGGCTCGGGGCAAAGCTGCTCATCTCCTTTCAGCCTCGCAGAACGATTACAGGATTGACCCCAACCAGGAGCTGCTGGCTATGGGTAAGAGGCCACTTGGAGCAGGAGAGCAGGGGGTGGGGATCCGGCCCGAGTGCTGCTGTGTGTCCTGCAGCCTCTCAGCTACCAGAGATCCCCATCTCAGCAGTCCTACCTCTGTCTGAAGTTTTACCTTTCTGATCTTGCATGCTGCCCCCACCCCAAGCCTTTCTCACAACTTAGCAATTTCCAGAGCGGCCTGAGCCCAGCTCACACAGCTGGACGGGATCTGATCCGGTCCCGGGTACCAGCCTGGGGACGGAGGGGGTGATGACAGGGACACAGACCCATCTTGCAGCCCCGGGCAGTGCCTTCCTCGGCTGCTGCATCCCCAGCCCCTCTCCTTCCCCATTGCAGGCTTTGCCAACATCCTGGGCTCCTTCGTCTCGTCGTATCCCATCACGGGCAGCTTTGGCCGGTGGGTAGCAGGACGGGGAGTGGAGCCCCAGCCCGCAGGATGCTCGCTGGGGCTCTGCGGTGAGGGGGCTCTGTGTGATCTTGGGTGGAATGTTGTGCGGACCCCAGTGGGTCCCTGAGCTCGTGTTCTGGTCCCCAGCTGCCCACCTTGGCTGCCGGGCTATGCGTGGGTCCCGCGAGACCTTCCCCCCCATCTTGCGTGCTCTGCGGTCCCGCTGCAGGCTGGAAGCCACGGGTTTGCTTGTGTTTCTCCCCGGTGGGGTCTGACAGGGTGGGTAGTTTTCCTGGGTGGGGTCTTTGGGCAGCGGGTGGGGGCAGCTGCCGGCCCCGGCCAGCCCCAGCGCAGCCTGGGACAGTGCGTCGCTTTACATTTCAGGACGGCGGTGAACGCGCAATCGGGTGTCTGCACCCCCGCGGGAGGGCTCGTCACAGGTAGAGACCCTGACCCTGCCGTGGGCTGCTCTGCAGGTCCCCGTGCCCAGCACCTGCTCCCCCCTGGGCATCGGGGACCCCGTGGCTCAGGTGCTCCCCATCCCCTGCAGGCACCCTGGTCCTGCTCTCGCTGGCGTACCTCACCTCACTCTTCTACTACATCCCCAAAGCGGCGCTGGCCGCCGTCATCATCTCGGCTGTGGTCCCCATGTTTGATGCTGGGATCTTCAGGACACTCTGGCGGGTTAAGAGTGAGGGCACGAGCCAGGGGTGGTCGATCCCCTGGTGCAGTCCGGCTCTGCCTGCGGAGCAGGCGCTGTCCTGGAGGGCCCTGTGGCTCAAGGACAAGGCACAGCCGAGCCTGGGTTGTCTCTTGCAGGGCTGGACCTCGTGCCCCTCTGCGTGACGTTCCTGCTCTGCTTCTGGGAGGTCCAGTACGGCATCGTGGCTGGGGTGCTGGTCTCAGGGATTCTTCTGCTCTACTCCGTTGCCAGGCCTCCAATAAAGGTGGGCTTCACACCTCCCCTTGGATGCAGCAGGGCCAGCTGGGCTCGCCAGGGAGCGGGGAGCTGGGAGGGGGCTCCCTGAGGGCATTGGG
The DNA here is from genome assembly GCF_964188355.1 of Buteo buteo. Classification (NCBI taxonomy): domain Eukaryota; kingdom Metazoa; phylum Chordata; class Aves; order Accipitriformes; family Accipitridae; genus Buteo; species Buteo buteo. The sequence goes on from NC_134183.1 coordinate 1,206,174, forward strand.
TTTTGAGGTGCGGGGTGGTTGTCTCCCGCTCCCATCCTCTCCCGTGTCCCCAGTCTGCCATCGGCGCAGCACAGGGACCCCTTTCAAAGATCACGAGGAAAGGAGTATCCCAGGAGCTGAGAGCAGGAGAGGGAGGCATTGCTGTCCCTGTTCCTGCTGACACTGGGGTGTCTGCAGGAGGGGAGTTTCCCTGAGGGGTGGGGGCTCCCCTGTGTCCCCCTCCAGCCAGGAGGACGGGGCTTTGCTTTGTCACGCGGGCAGTCGTCCCTGCCTGGGGAAGGTCACAGCCCTGAGCTCCCCGTGACTTGTCCCCCTCCACTGGGGTCCTGTGCAGGTGTCAGAGGGGGACGCGCTCCTCGTGCAGCCGGGGAGCAGTCTGCACTTCCCAGCCATCGAGTACCTCCGGGATGTCATGTGCAGCCGCGCTCTGGCAGGTACGGTGCTCCCCGGCCCACCGGCTTGTCCTGGGGACCCGGCTGTAACCCGGTGCCCACCTGGATCACTTCTGGGGGTGGCAAGTGCTGCCCAGACCTGCAGGCTGCGGGTGCAAGCAGCGACAGCACAGCTTCCCTGCGGTGGGGACCAGTCCCTGGCTGCTGCCACTCTCCCAAGGCTGTCTCACCCCTTCCAGCCATGGCTCTGGCTCCAAGGGCTGTGTCCCCCAGGCTGATCATTTCTGGGCTCATCAGGGACATGACCGTATGCTCTTCCAGCAGCATCTCCATCACGCTCCATCATCCTGGACTGTTGCCACATCAGCAGCATTGATTACACAGCGGTGGTGGGGCTGGCAGAGCTGCAGCAGGAGCTGCGCAAGCACGGCCTCTCGCTGGCCTTCTGCAGCCTGCAGGTATGTGGGATGCGGTCTCGGCTGGCCCCCGTGCCAGGCATCAGCTCTGCTCCCCCAGGGGAGGGTCTGCGCCGATGGGCTCTGCCCTGGCCGCTGGCAGCTGCCACAAGGATGCTATTGCCTCTCTTCTGGTAGCACCTTCATCATCTCAAGTGCCTTTGTCTCAAAGAGGTGGAGGCTGCAGCATCTGAGCCCAGCTGTGGGATGCGGGACGGCGGGGAAGGGCTGCATCCTCCGCCCTGGGCTGGCTGGGGGGGTCACAGCCCTGGAGAGATGGGAAGGGGCCAGCAGCAGGCTCCCGCAGCCCAGGTTTCTCTGTCCTCAGGACCCTGTTCTCCAAGTCCTGCTGTCCGCAGACTTAGAAGGATTCCAGCATTTCCCCAGCTGGGAGGAGGCAGGTGAGGCTCTGGGCTGTCCTGGGTGTTCTCCCGGGGCTGGGGTCCCCCAGGCTGCTGCTGAGCAGGGATCTGAAAGACAAACCTGGGAATCTGACCTTTGTCAAGCCCCAAAGCTGCAGTGCGGGGGGCTGCATGGGCCTGACTTTTGGGAAGGGGAGCAGGAGCCCCTCCAGAGAGCAGGGTCACCCCGGCCTCCGGGATTCACGGTGAGCTGTTGTGGTTTAACCCGGCAGGCAGCTAAACACCACACAGCTGTTTGCTCCACTCCCCACCCTGTGGGACAGGACAGCGCATTGGAAAAAAAGATAAAGCTTGTGGGTTGAGATAAAGACAGTTTAATAGGACAGAAGAAGACGGGAAAATTACAGCAGTGATAAAAGAATATACAAAACAAGTGATGCACAAAGCAATTGCTTACCACCTGCTGACCGATGCCCAGCCAGTCCCCGAGCAGCGGGCCGCCACCCCCTGGCCATCTCCCCCCAGTTTTATTGTTCATCATGACGTCCTATGGGATGGAATATCCCTTTGGCCAGTTGGGGTCAGCTGTCCCGGCTGTGTCCCTTCCCAACTTCTTGTTCCCCCCCGAGCCTGCTCACTGGCAGGGCAGCGTGAGAAGCTGAAAAGTCCTTGACTTAGTGTAAACGCTACTCAGCAACAACTAAAACCTCAGTGTGTTATCAACATTATTCTCATACTAAATCCAAAACACAGCACTATACCAGCTACTAGGAAGAAAATTAACTCTATCCCAGCTGAAAGCAGGGCACGAGCCTTGGCTTAACTCTCTGTCCTGCTTCTCCCCCTTCCTGGCTCAGAGCGGTGCGGAGGAGCAGAGCCGGGGGGCAGCGGGGCAGCCCCCTTCGCCAGCACCAGCGAGAGCTCGCTGCTGCCCTCGGGGCTCATCCAGTGAGTCGAGGAGCCGCCTGGGACCTCCTTGGGCAGCGTCGCCTTACCATCTCCTCACCTCCGATTGTGCCAGGGCTGTACGTCCTGTGCCACGCAGAGCGGTGGCGGTGACATCCCGGTGACATCCGACTAAGACACTCCACGGGAGCCACCTGCCCCTGCCCTGCCTCCTGGGATGTCTGTCGGGGCTGGGACCATCCCCCTGTCCCACGCAGGGGAGGATGGAGCAGCACCAGCCCAAACCCACACAGGCTGCGCAGGCGGCACGAGGGGAGGGAGCACTGGTGGAGACACTGGGAGCAGGGGTTTGGCTGGTCCCGCACCAGCTTCCCAGCCCCACCAGAGCTCTGGCACCTCGCCGCCTCTGCAGACCAAGGACAGGCGGTCCGTGGAAGGGATTAGTGGGGCAGAATGGTTCCCGATCACCATCATCGGGAAAAAGCCATTCCTCCTCCAGGCCTTCCCCATCCTCAAAGCTGCCATCTTTTTTAAATCAGCTGTTTTAATTCTGGAGCCTTTTCTTATTCTGGGACATACTGAACTGTGACGCAGAGCGTACTCTTGTCAAAGCAAGTTTTAATGATGCTAGCACTGCCCTCCAAGCCCAAGGGCATGCTGCAGCTCTCAACCTCAGGCTGCTGGGAGATGAAAAACATCAGTGATTTTGCTCCTTACTGATCCCTCTTGGTTTGTGGGGTGCTCTGCCAAACGCTGCCGTCGGGCAGGGCTGGGCTGTCCCCCTCTGGGTGCAGTTCCTCACCCCATTCCTGCCAGGCACCGGAGGGGACAGGCACCATGGCACCAGCTTGTGCTTGCCTTGGTGTAAAATGAGTGCAAAAAGCAATAGTGCTGTTAGGCAGCGGGGCTGGGGGAGGCAGCGTTTGGGAGAAAGCAGTTTTCCTGAGCTGCCTTTGGCTGACGCCCCTATAAGGAGGGTATAATAAAGCAGTAATTGCAAATGACTCAGCGTGATCTCTGCCTTCCTGTGGGAAAAGCTTTTTACCTTTGCGTGGGAAGGAAAAATTAAACTCTAATTTCTGAGCGCTGCTGAGCAGACCAAGGAAAAGAAACTGAAACCAGGCTCAGGCTGCCTGGTTGCTCAGTGCCTGGAGGCACGCTCGGGCACAGGTCCTCCTGCCAAAGGATTTCGCAGGTTTTGCAGGGGCAGCAGAGGTGCCCGGGAGCCACAAAACTGCCAGGGCCGACAGGTCCTGCTGCTGGAGGCTGGAGGAGTGTTGGCTTCTGCAGCGGAGCAGAGCTGGGCAGCAAGTTCCTTGCTGCATCGCAGCAGATAAGCATTTGTAGAACTGGAAGAGCACGCGTGCCCTCTCTTCCCATCCATCTATCTGTCTCTCTAGACAAGGAGCGACCAGCACAGAGACCGGACAGATTCGACCCATTTCTCTTCATGTTGTGTGGCAGCTGGCTGCAGCCCTGCGCTGCCTGAGGTCGTGCTGTGGAAGCTGCTCTGTGTGCCCAGAGAGGAGCTCAGCGAGACAGCGGCAGGAGGGGATCAGGTAAACCCCCTGCTCGGGGATGCTGGGAGGAACAAGAGTGGGAAAAGAGAAGGGTAAGGGGGTAAAAAAGGCCGGTCATGTGTAACTAGTGTGTGTGCGGGTGAGTGTGTGAGCACTAGTGAAGATCAGGTCAGCTTGGTCCCACTTGGATTGGGGGACGGGGTGACAGCCGCATCCCCACTTTCGACTGTTGGATCCAGCACGGTATCTTTTCTTCCAACACACTTGCCCTCCCCGCCGCTGCTGGCAGGCCCTATCCTGCATCCCTGCGCCGTCCGGGGGGGCACGTGCATTCAACAGAGGGGTGAAACACCCCACGGCCACCCCCAGGGCTGACACGGCCCCGCTCCAGCAGCCCGAGGAGCCTGTTTATGACCGTTTGCTGCCTGTGTTGCTGCAGCAGCTCCGAGACCGGACGGCCACAAGAAGCGATCGATCGTGGCCGGAGGGACGTTACCCTCCAGGCAGTGGCGGGGGGGGGGGGGGGGTTGGTCTATCTCCACCCTACCAGCCCAAAGTAGAAAAAAAAGAGGGGCTTTGCTGGAGATCTGGGAGCTGCTGAATCTGGGCTCAGAAGGGAGAGAAGGGGGCTGAGCTCCAGGCCCGGACCCCCCTCCCCGGGGGCAGCCGGAGCGGGCATCCAGCTCCGGGCTGGAAGTGGCCACCACGGTTCCTCCCAACCCCCTCCACAACGGGCTGGGCTGTCGGGAAGCTCTCGGTACGGAGGTACCGGGCCGAGGTTTGGGGGTCCCGGGGAAAGCAAAGCATCCGCCCCCCCCTCCCACCGGCAGCGGCCCTTTGTTCCGGTGCCCGGGAGGATGCCCGGTGGCCCGGCCCGCTCTCGGGCACCGCTGCCGCCTGCAGACGCCCAGGTCCCCGGTGGCGGAGCGGGGGGGACGGACGGACGGACGGACGGACGGACGGACAGCGGCAGGGCGGGACCCGCCCGGGGGGGGGGAAGGCGGGATTGGCCGGGGCGGGGCCGGGCGGGGGGCGGCGGTGGCGGTGACGTCCCAGAAACGAAACTTGGCGGCTCGGCGGAAAAGCGAAACTTTACCGGAGGGGAGGCGGCGGCGGCAAGTGCCGCTTCCCCGGCTCGGTCCCCGGTCCGTCGGTGAGTTTGCGTTGCCGGGACCGGAGGGTGGCGGGCCGGGCCGGGCCGGGCGGCGGGGCTGCGCTGCGGGCTGGGGTGGGACACCGGGGGCTTAGGCTTGCACGGGGGCTCCGGTGCGGGCGGCGCGGGGGGGCTCCCCTGCCGGGCCCCGGGCGGCACGCTGAGGGCTCCGGGCCCCGCTGCAGACCCCCGGTGAGCCCTGACCTCCCCGGTGAGCTCCGACCCTCCGGTGCGTCCGGCCATCCCCTGGGCACCCCTCTCCTCCTGTCCCCTCCCCGTACAGCCGGGACACCCCTACCCTTGGTGATCCCGGTCCTCCCCGCCGTGCACTCCGGCCATACGGGCGCCCCCCCCCCCCGGTGACCCCGGGCATCCTCGCCCCCAACCCGCGGTGACCCCGGTGACCCCGCCCCTCCCCGCTCAGGCTGGGAGCCGCAGACAGCCCCGCCCCTTGCCCGCTAGCCCTCACCTAACGGGCCTCATTTGCATTCCTCCGCCCCTTCGCCACGCCATTGGCCTATCCACCCGGCTCGTTTGCATATCTACCCGGCAGAGGGGGGGAGCTGGCGTTTCTCGGCGGGGAACGAACCACGCTTCATTTGCATATAAGCTCCGCCCAAGGGGTTAGCCCCGCCTCCGCCCCGGGCGGTGCAGGTGAGGGCGGGGGGCTGCGGCCCGAGGGTCCCGGCCCGGCCGTCCCGGTCCGGCCCCAGCCCTCCCCCGGTGCAGCCCGGGGGGGACCGGGGCTCCCGGCACTGCCTGGTGGGAGCAGAACCCTGCAGACCTCCGGGCGGTCGGAGCCAGGGAGCGGGGCCTGCCAGCGAGGCCGCCGGAGCCCGCCTTGGCGGCGGGCTAGACGGTTCGTCCCGCCTCAGGGCCCGCTGGGCCGCGCTGCCCTCGCTGTGCCCTGCCGGGGCTGGCGCCTTCCCAAACGCCTCTAGTTTTGGAAGGTCTCTGCGCAGAGCGGAGTAGCTGGTTTTATCTGTTTGTTTTTTAAAGTGTTTGTGGTTCCTCCCTGGCGCAGCTGAGGGAAGCGGCTGCTTGCTGGGGCCCGGCCGGCGGAGCCCCTGCCGCTGAGGGCCTTTTGTTTCCTGAAAATAAAACCAGAGCCGGGAGGAAGGTTATGTGACAAAGGTTCATTACTTCACATTAATATTTCTATTTCTCTCTCTGCCCCATCCTTTTCTCTCCCTCTGTGGCTCCGAAAAGCTTATCGTGGTGTATGTGGCTGGGAAACATGAAGTGCCGTGTGTGTCGCTTTGTTTCTGGCGATGATTCTCCTGGTTCTTGCAGCAGGTGTGGGGCCCAGCTGGCTCCCTTCGCCAGCACTGGGGACGAGGATTCAGGTACGAGGGTGCGATGTGGGGTGAGCTTGGGGACGATGTGGGGGGGCTGGCATGCCCTGGGGCTGCACGGTGACCAGTGGCTGCAGGTGTCCACTGGTTCTTGTGTTAGCCCCAGTGCTTGTGTAGGTCTGGGCTGCTCTGCTCTGGCCAGGTCATTACATGCTGCTCCTGTCTCAAGTTTCCCATGCATTACTGGCCAGAGAGGGAGTTTTCCTTGCCTTGCAGTGACTGGCAGGGGACGGAGAGAGAAGCGAGTCAGTTGTTGACACCTCCTACGCACATTCTCCACACTCAGATCTGCAGTGTTTAACTAGTTTCTTAATGAACTGGTGCCATTTTTATGGAATGCTGTATTACAAAGAGCGGTCTAGTCCCTCTTGAACCAGAATTTCCTATCTTCAGCTTATTGTTAGGTTTAGAATTCACTCCCTGAATTTCTGCTTGATAACATGCTAATTCTGCCTACGTGAACAGTAACAGAATCAAGTACACGATTAATGCAGTTACACTGCGGGAAATATTTCCTAATCCTTTATTTGCCTAAAGAGAGAATGAACTGGGCCACCAGAATTGCTTTTGGTTTGTTGATATGAAGAAGTAGGATCCTAAAAGAATACACTAAATCAGAATCAGCCTGCTGTAGTCTTGACAAGATCAATTCTTAGCACATCCCTCTGCAATCCAGAATGGCAAGGGAACAAACCCAGGATCTCCAGCTCTTAAATGCTGGAGAAACATCCAAAGCATCTGTTCTGGTGGTCCAAAAGCTTTGTACCTCTGTGGGGAGAGATTTGAAGGAATCAGACAGGACGGCGGGCACTGCTCCGTTGTTAGAAGCGGATGTGCTGGAACTTGTAGGCTATAAACCTTGGGAGGCCTGATAAGGGAAACAGAGAGGCACTGATGTGTTGGAGAACTACTGACCTGTGAGTCATGCTCGATAAAGGGCTGGAACTTAGAGTCTTTTGCAAAAATAGCTTAGTTGCTGACAGTCCAATTGTTAAAGTTTAAGTAGCTACCAATAAGCGTGCGCTGATAGGAACTTTGAAGCATAATAACCAATCAGTTTAAAAAACGTGTCTTCTAATTTTGTATATAAACGAGTGTTATATACAATAAAACGACACTCTGCTTGCATCAAGCTGTGTCCCGTCTCTCAATCACGGCATACCTCCTTCTGGCAATGATTAAAGGTGGAAGGAGTTGTAGTGCTTTACCAATACGCTTTCTGGGGGACCAGGGAGTTCCACCAAGTAAATGTGTGCAGGTCAAGCCCTGTCAACAGAGTCACTGAGGAGCAGGAAGAGCTCACGGAAGAGTTTAAACTCTTCAGATAATGGCATGATAGTAAATTGGATATGAAACAATATTGCAAAGGGTGCCTGCTTGAGGTACAAAACAACCAGCTGTCATTAAGCATGGTGCAGCCTTTGGGCTGTAATACTCAAAGGGGCTGTGAGCTACCTTCACTGTGATTTTTGTGCTGCTGCTCCCAAAAAATACTGAGAGGAAATCAATGTCTCTTGGTGTTGATTGATCTCCACTCAAAGAGGTTAAAAGCTTTTGCTCTCAAAATTGGGTTAGAGGCAGTGCTGAAGAGCCTGTGAAACAGGTCTGCAGAAGGTAGAGACCTACTCTGATGCCTGGCTTGGATCTGAGCTGCCTTTTCACAGGTTTTAAGGGCTGGATGAAATTGTTGAAGATAAAAAGGGAGTTTCCCATGCCTTCCTGGGCACAGCACTCAGCTGCCTGGTAGAATTCACATGGCCAGTCCAGAAGGCTGTGAAAGGTGACAAGTGCCCATGTATTGTCACTGCATGTCTTGAGGGTCCTTGAGCATTTTGACAGGCAGTTGTGGTTCCCCGTGCCTGCTGCTTTGTCCAGTAGCATGTTAGCTGAAGGTAGGATAGGGGTAGATCAATACCTCAGTACAATGGTTTCTTATCTTAATTATTCTGCTACTAACGGCAGGGGCCTTGGAGAGAGAAGGAGGCTGTGCTAGGGAGGATGGTGTCTTTGCTAGTGGTAGCTGTTGAGCAGGGAACAGCAAAGCAACTCCTCTGTGTTCAATTGATACATTTAGTCAGTGCATATTCTGCTTGCTTGCCACCAGCTGAGAACTGTTTTCTTTCTTACTGTCTAGTTTAACAATGAACTTTGCCTCCATTGCAGAAAGAGAGGTGAAGCTCGCTCCAGTCCCTGATACAGGAGCGGAGCCTGGAGAACGGGTGAGGGGAGAAGGTGCTGATGGCCCTTCTTCCACCACTGAAACAACAGAGGAGGAGGGATCACTGATAGAGAATGCAAGACCTCTGATCAATACTTCAGAGATCACATCTGAATGCACTTCAGGTGGGCCTCCTTCCTCTACTGAAAAACAGGAGGAGGAGGAGGAAGAAGGAGCATCGCTGCCGCAGGGTGTAACAGCTCCAAGTGATAGCTCAAAGACCGCACCTCAGTGCATGGCTGGTGATTCTCCCAAGAAGTCACGGAAGAGGGTAAGGCTCTTTGTCAGTGCTGAAGAGCAGTGGCAGCTGGTAACTTGTTGCGCTCTCTTTTGTAAAGCAATGAGGCTGGGCTGCGTCGGCACGAATCCCTTTGGCCTGCATCTGGATGCTGCTGCCTGTGTTCCTAGGCAAAGCGTAGATGCATTTGCTTACGTTAAGCGTTGCGTGTGCAGACAGCTGATGTGCCGAGTGGTACAGCTCCCCCTAACAGTATCTTTGCTGCATTGAGGGAAACAGTACAGAATTCAGCTTAGTAATTGGTGTGATCTTGTTAGCGAGCATCATGCTCAGTGCTGCTCCATGTTCCTGCTGAGAAAGTCGTGAATATTAAAACTACAGCATTCTCAAGAGGAACTTGCATTTCACCTACTATAGAAGACGGTAGCTGGTCTTGTCCCTTCTCTTCCTGATTGTTCTCCATTAAGCCAGTGTAGCAGGAAGATGTTGGTACTAGCTGCAGTAGAGGAGGTGACAAAGAGTTTCTGTTTGACAATGAATAAACAGACATTGTGTTGCTTTTTTTTTTTTAAATAGAAAAAGAAAAAGAATAAAGGAAAGAAGGGTCCTTCCAGCTCCGGGGAGCAGGACTCTCTGCCTCCTCTAAGCACAGCACCAGCTCAAATGACAGAATTGCTTGATACCTGTGTTATTCCACAAGAAATCCAGACCCTGGGCAGTGAAGTAGCCCAAGCGGGTGCTGATGTACTTGCTGGTGACAGTGGAGGAGCACGTGAAAGCGATGGGGCGTTGGGTCACTTGGGAAAGGAAGCTGGAAGTCTGGAAGTGGTTGCAGAAGGCAGTCACGGCAGTGTGGATGTGATGACCCCACCAAAGCAGAGCAGCACGGATAATGTGGCTGCCCCTCCTCCTCCAAGCTCTGCGGCCCCAAAGGAGAAGGTGAGGGGTGAAAGTACCACAGTGTGCGGAGAAACGGTCAGGCGTAACGTGGAAGGGGGCAGTTGTTCCCCTGGTGCTGGCCAGCTTCCAGAAACCAGACCAGATTCCCAGTCCTCAGGCAGCAGTAAGAAACTGGCCTCAACAGGGGAGAGAGGGAGCGTGTCCTCTGGCTTGTCCCCTGGTACGGGAGTGCCTAAAAGTGAGCCTGCAACTCCTGGTGCTGAAGATCGAAGTCAAGGTGCAAAGACTCCACCTGTGGTCAAAAGCTCGCAGGCTGGGAAGGATAAACAAGATGCCAGGCAGAAAGTGAGCTGTTTGACTTCCAAGGTAAGCGTGTGAGTGAACGAAGGCTCTGGTGGGTATTTGGTTGAGCAGGGCAAAGTTTCACTTTCTGATTCTTCCGTGCTCTCAGTAAAGCTGAAGACCATGAGGCTGGGGATATGGGGATGCATTGGTTTTGTGTAGCAAGGTTTTGGTAGCGGGGCGGGGGTTACAGGGGTGGCTTCTGTAAGAAGCTGCTGGAAGCTTCCCCTGTGTTTGAGAGAGAGCGAGCCCATACCAGCCGGCTCTAAGACGGACCCGCCGCTGGCCAAGGCTGAGCCAATCAGTGATAGTGGTAACGCCTCTGTGATAACATTTTTAAGAAGGAAAAAGTTGGGATGTGGAAAACAGCCGCCGGAGAGAGGAGTGAGAACATGTAAGAGAAACAAGTCTGCAGACCCCAAGGTCAGTGAAGAAGGAGGGGGAGGAGATGCTCCAGGTGCTGGAGCGAAGATTCCCCTGCAGCCCATGGTGAAGACCCTGGTGAGGCAGGCTGTCCCCCTGCAGCCCAGGGAGGTCCACAGTGGAGCAGATATCCACCTGCAGCCCATGGAGGACCCCATGCTGGAGCAGGTGGGTTCCCGAAGGAGGCTGTGACCCCGTGGGAACCCCGTGCTGGAGCAGGCTCCTGGCAGGACCTGCAGATTTGTGGAGAGAGGAGCCCACGGACCAGGTTTTCTGGCAGGCCTTGTGACCCTGTGGGGGACCCACGCTGGAGCAGTGTACTCCTGAAGGACTGCACGCCGTGGAAAGGACCCATGCTGGAGCAGTTCGTGAAGAACTGCAGCCTGTGGGAATGGCCCACGTTGGAGAAGTTCGTGGAGGACTGTCTCCTGTGGGTGGGACCCCACACTGGAGCAGGGGAAGAGTGTGATGAGCCCTCGCCCTGAGGAGGATTAGCGGCAGAAAATAACGTGTGATGACCGTAAACCCCATCCCCGTCCCCCTTGTGCCGCTGTGGGGGCTTGGCGGAGAAATCCGGGAGTGAACTTGTGCCCGGGAAGAAGGGAGGGGTGGAGGGAAGGTGTTCTGAGATTTGGTTTTATTTCTCATTTCCTTACTCTGGCTGATTTGTAATAAATTGAGCTAATTTTCCCCAAGCTGAGTCTGTTTTGCCCGTGACGGTAATTAGTGAATGATCTCTCCTGTCCTTATCTCGACTCGCAAGCTTTTTGTTATATTTTTCTCTCCCCTGTCCAGTTGAGGATGGGGGAGTGATAGAACGGCTTTGGTGGGCACCTGGCATCCAGCCAGGGTCAACCCATCACAGGGGAGAAAGCAGGGAACACTACAAAGTGTTTATTTTTTGCGTTGTTCTCTCCTGTGTGTTAGTTCTAGCACAGTGCTCTCACTGAGTAGTTGCTCGTTTACCCCCAGGAGCTGTGAACTTGTCTCTTCTGCAGCCAGCTCTTCTAGTGAGCTCTGTTGGATCTTCTCTGACGAGGAGATCTTTGCGCTTTGTAGGTGTCTGCGCTCCACTCACTGACAGGCCTGTTGAGCTGTAAATTACTGTTGGTTATCTTTCATTTTCTTTATGCCCCATCTTCTGGGGACCTGTGGCTTATTGACCTGATTTCTTGCCAAAGTGTTTGGGTTGGATTCCTCCTGCAATCACGCGCTGTTTTTTGTAACCAGTAGCTTCTCTCAGTGAGGGATTAGTATTGCCAGCAGTGTGAAGCTAGCTGGTATGCTGTGATTTCTGGGTATCCCCACCCGTCTGAAGAGATGTTGGATATTTCCGTGGATGTTGTAGTTCCAGGGTCTCCTGTTTAATTGGGCATTGTCTGTCTTCCTATTGCAGAATGAAGTCACAAAAGAGGAAAAGAAGACCCCAAGTGAGAAAATGCATGAAGTAACTGAGAAGGCAAGTCAGACCAAAGGACTTGGGGTTGCTTTGATCAATACTTCAGAGATCACATCTGAATGCACTTCAGGTGGGCCTCCTTCCTCTACTGAAAAACAGGAGGAGGAGGAGGAAGAAGGAGCATCGCTGCCGCAGGGTGTAACAGCTCCAAGTGATAGCTCAAAGACCGCACCTCAGTGCATGGCTGGTGATTCTCCCAAGAAGTCACGGAAGAGGGTAAGGCTCTTTGTCAGTGCTGAAGAGCAGTGGCAGCTGGTAACTTGTTGCGCTCTCTTTTGTAAAGCAATGAGGCTGGGCTGCGTCGGCACGAATCCCTTTGGCCTGCATCTGGATGCTGCTGCCTGTGTTCCTAGGCAAAGCGTAGATGCATTTGCTTACGTTAAGCGTTGCGTGTGCAGACAGCTGATGTGCCGAGTGGTACAGCTCCCCCTAACAGTATCTTTGCTGCATTGAGGGAAACAGTACAGAATTCAGCTTAGTAATTGGTGTGATCTTGTTAGCGAGCATCATGCTCAGTGCTGCTCCATGTTCCTGCTGAGAAAGTCGTGAACATTAAAACTACAGCATTCTCAAGAGGAACTTGCATTTCACCTACTATAGAAGACGGTAGCTGGTCTTGTCCCTTCTCTTCCTGATTGTTCTCCATTAAGCCAGTGTAGCAGGAAGATGTTAGTACTGGCTGCAGTAGAGGAGGTGAAAAAGAGTTTCTGTTTGACAATGAATAAACAGACATTGTGTTGCTCCTTTTTTTTTTTTTTAAATAGGAAAAGAAGAAGAATAAAGGAAAGAAGGGTCCTTCCAGCTCCGGGGAGCAGGACTCTCTGCCTCCTCTAAGCACAGCACCAGCTCAAATGACAGAATTGCTTGATACCTGTGTTATTCCACAAGAAATCCAGACCCTGGGCAGTGAAGTAGCCCAAGCGGGTGCTGATGTACTTGCTGGTGACAGTGGAGGAGCACGTGAAAGCGATGGGGCGTTGGGTCACTTGGGAAAGGAAGCTGGAAGTCTGGAAGTGGTTGCAGAAGGCAGTCACGGCAGTGTGGATGTGATGACCCCACCAAAGCAGAGCAGCACGGATAATGTGGCTGCCCCTCCTCCTCCAAGCTCTGCGGCCCCAAAGGAGAAGGTGAGGGGTGAAAGTACCACAGTGTGCGGAGAAACGGTCAGGCGTAACGTGGAAGGGGGCAGTTGTTCCCCTGGTGCTGGCCAGCTTCCAGAAACCAGACCAGATTCCCAGTCCTCAGGCAGCAGTAAGAAACTGGCCTCAACAGGGGAGAGAGGGAGCGTGTCCTCTGGCTTGTCCCCTGGTACGGGAGTGCCTAAAAGTGAGCCTGCAACTCCTGGTGCTGAAGATCGAAGTCAAGGTGCAAAGACTCCACCTGTGGTCAAAAGCTCGCAGGCTGGGAAGGATAAACAAGATGCCAGGCAGAAAGTGAGCTGTTTGACTTCCAAGGTAAGCGTGTGAGTGAACGAAGGCTCTGGTGGGTATTTGGTTGAGCAGGGCAAAGTTTCGCTTTCTGATTCTTCCGTGCTCTCAGTAAAGCTGAAGACCATGAGGCTGGGGATATGGGGAGAAAGCAGGGAACACTACAAAGTGTTTATTTTTTGCGTTGTTCTCTCATGTGTGTTCTAGCACAGTGCTCTCACTGAGTGGTTGCTCGTTTACCCCCAGGAGCTGTGAATTGTCTCTTCTGTAGCCAGCTCTTCTAGTGAGCTCTGTTGGGTCTTCTCTGACGAGGAGATCTTTGTGCTTTGTAGGTGTCTGCGCTCCACTCGCCGACAGGCCTGTTAAGCTGTAAATTACTGTTGGTTATCTTTCATTTTCTTTACGCCCCATCTTTCTGGGGACCTGTGGCTTATTGACCTGATTTCTTGCCAAAGTGTTTGGGTTTGATTCCTCCTGCAATCACGTGCTTTTTTTTGTAACCAGTAGCTTCTCTCAGTGAGGGATTAGTATTGCCAGCAGTGTGAAGCTAGCTGGTATGCTGTGATTTCTGGGTATCCCCACCCATCTGAAGAGATGTTGGATATTTCTGTGGATGTTGTAGTTCCAGGGTCTCCTGTTTAATTGGGCATTGTCTGTCTTCCCATTGCAGAATGAAGTCACAAAAGAGGAAAAGAAGACCCCAAGTGAGAAAATGCATGAAGTAACTGAGAAGAGAAGTCAGACCAAAGGACCTGAAGTTGCTAGAAAAGATGGTGCTTCAACTGTAGCAGGCAGTTGCAAGGAGAAAAAGCAACAAAGGAACCAGAAACCTGTCAATAAGGTTAAAGAAAGGTGAGAACACTACTGCTGCTCCCCAGTATTCTTCACTTACAGGATTTGGTGCGAGGAGGACTAGAGGACTCCAGACTGAGGCAGGGGATTGAAGTACTAAGATTAGGTCTGCATGTGTCTTGGGTATGTGGAAATAGAATTGCCTCAAAACTGAGGTGAACTACTGCTCATGCAAAATGGGAGTTGCAGCACAGGTCATGTACTGGGTAATGTGGTACACCTGGTACTTGAACCTTTTTGGTTATCTGATGAATAAAAAAAAAGAGATTGCACTTTTATTTCTTACTTTTAAGAGCAACATGTGCTTCACACATGTAACTCTTTAGATTAATGGTGTGCAGAGCTGTTTTGATTTTTATAACTTGTTTTGCTTAATGTGTATGAGCTGGAAGAGGGATAAAGCGCAGGCATTTCATTTGACTGCTGGGTGAGGAATTCCTGTTGGCTTACCAATGCAGTGACCCAGATGCAGGTGGCCAGAGCATTTCATGCTGTCTTTAGGAACCCATTTTTCCTTTTTTCACTAGGCTTTACACTAGGCCTGCTATGTAGCATCAGTTTGAGTGAACTGCTGACAGAGCTTATGGGTCTTGCATCCAGTAAGCTGGTGGCT